>NC_045139.1:22321460-22921460 GCF_008831285.2 Nymphaea colorata | reverse complement strand
CAAAATGATTCTTCATAACCATTAGGGTGAGACACCCTAGCTTAAGTATACTTAAACTGGGTAGGGTTTTATTACACTTCTATTTCATTACCGACCCGACTCTAGGAATTGGAATTGAAAGATGTCGAAAACTAAAGTCCCTGGCTCCCCTCCTCAGACCAGACTCTAACAAGTTGTATGGGGCATTTTGTCATGGTTTGGATCTATTTGTATCCCAAAATCCAAATTTGATGTAATTGAATCCAAAAGATTTAGTCATTAAATTTTGAATTTGATAAAAAAATTCTCTATATTCTTACCCTCCCTAGCTCTGAGCCTCCCCAGCACCGGAACTGGAGTGTCCCAACACTCGCATGCGGGACGCTGGGCAAGTGTTGGGGAGGACTTTTTCCAACATGTCGGAGCCGGGAGTGATTTTGTCGAAGCCTTTTATATTTTTGAACAACCTGTTATAAGTTTGCTAATTTTAGTGGTCAACTTTCTCGTTGTTGAGAGCCTCTAGATGAGATTCCACAGATGAATAGAGCTTGTGCTCAACTTTCCAATGACACTAACTATTCTGAAATTGATCATATATGCAATGAACCGACCTATGAGTGTTTGAGTTCTTTAGAGAATTTTTGGAAAATGTAAGTGTAATTTTTAAGAACAAGTGAGATGCTTATTTTTAAATATTGGATGCTCTTAAGAAATTTAGATATAAGATAACAAGTGGATTAGCAATATGATTAATCAGGTGATTAATGATCTTAAATAAGATTAAGGTATGCTTAATTTAAACTAAACCATAATTAAAGTTATTAAAATTTTCGATTAAAATGCAAAAAGCTAAGAAATTATATATAATATTAAAGGGGGTCGAGTCGCCATTCCCCACGGTGAAGAGGGAGACAATGGAGAGAGACAGAAAGGAAGAGGGGGGGAGAGAGATTAGGAAGGGGGTTGGCCAAGAGTGGATTGATCTTATGAAGCAGTCGTTCGACAGATTTTAGCCAGCTAGAAAGTTAAACATCAAAGTTTGGTTTAGGTATTGTCACACCCCAATCTTTTTAACCCTCAAACAATTTTTTTTTTCTAACATAAAACATTGAGGTGTGACTACACAACAATTCAAAAAGGAGAGAGCTATGTCATTCGAAACAATTGGAAAAATTTTTATTTATATAACAATTTCAATTCATACAAAATCACATCTATGTGTATGACAAAAATGCCCCAAACCATATAATTGATGCCTAACAAAAACAAGATATCAATAAAACCAAAACAAGATGCACCGACACTACAAAAGACCCAAAACCTCCCCAGTAGGATGTGAGTTCAACTATTTAATAAACTGTTGCCCGGGTCTGCCAAAACCTGAAAAATAAAACAACAGAAGGCTTATCCTTCGCAGTATGGCAACAAGCGAGGAAAATCTCTAACCCTCTTAGGTAGGGCTCAAATATGAGATAAACACAAGTATGAAACAAATTACTATCATGTTGTAGTAGGGCACATAGTCACATAACTTGTCAAGAAGCCCCTCACATATACCACGACGTGCAAAAGGCCACACAAGGGCCACAATATCACATTCAATACGTGCAAAAGGCCACACAAGGGCCACAATATCACATTCAATAGCTACACGCAATTCGGCATAACACATCATTCAATCGCTTCATTCACATTCCTTTCTTTTACATTAACTTTAATGAATTGACAACTCATGTGGATGCAAACACAGACACGTGCACACCGCAGGCAGCCTACAACTGGAAGACAACCCTCGTGGTGGCTCGAAACAATATGGATCCATTCCCATTGCAGCGGAAGAGCACTCGTCCAAGGATGTGTGAATTCTAAGGAGAGATACTCAGCCTTCCTTAAGACACCCAGTTTGGGAAGGCGAGAGCCCAACGCTCCAAACACAACACACAACAATACCCTATGGCCTTGCACCGCCTACGCTCCGAACAGGCGAGACTAGTGGTGAAGGCGGGACAACTTCCAAACACAATGCCACAACCCGCTGGTGTCTCATCTCTTATTCTTTCATTCTTATCATCATAATTGCACATTCACAAAATGACTGACTAACTCATGAGGTTGGTTCACTTCACGAGTGCACTCACATCTCCAATTGCCTTCACACGAGTGCTACACATATCATTAATATTCTTAGCTATCTGTCATAACAATACGGGTACAACTACCCTTCAATCTCATTGGATTGCTTTATTGCCAATGGCAATACATATGCTACACATCATAATATTCATTTTTTATCAAATACATCAATCATATCTTTCAAAACTTATCCAAAGCAAGGAAAGTAGTCTTGATCTGTGGTTGGTTCGTAACTGTCCTATGCAGTTATCATTTTATGATGCTTTCTAATGCATAATCAGGGTCAAGGAGGAGATACTCGACTCGATCCCCCACCTCATATGTCCTAAGCAGTTATCAATTCTAGCATGTCAATGCAATTGCGTAGTACTTTTAAAAACAAAACTCACATGATGATTTAATCCCATGCACACATTTATTCAATCACACCACACTCATTCAATCACATCTCAATCATGGGATCCAACAATCCTCAAAACACACATTCAACAGTTGGCCCCAGGCAGAGATTTGCCTGGGATGCCGCCATACCTGTTGTGTGTCTACAAAACACCAAAAACACATCGAACTTCATGTCTTGTTGCTCAAGGTCTACTGAACGTGCTTGGTGTACCTGCAAACACAATCAAACAATAATATTTTGACTCACTTCTCTTTACAATTTATACAAATATGAAACATAATCATTGAGGCGTGTTATCACCTCAAAAGGGTGTCAATGGGTAGTGTTGACCCACAAAACCCTCCAATAGGTCTTTACCCAAAACATTGAGGTTGACATCAAACGATCCAAGCATCGTACTATCGATTTGAACCAATCACTAATCCATTTTTCCCTTGCTTTCTTAGTTGAGGTGTCAACCTAACATACCAACAATTCCCAACAAACAACGTGCGTGCACCTCAACAAAAGCATACTTTACGAGTTCACTAACACGGTTCTAAATCTTCTCCACACCTCAATAATTTCTACTATGTTTCCCCAATTGCTTCGAAAATGAACTTATAATGCTAAAGAGATAAACATACACATGAGCCCTTGTCTTACACAACATAATTATAATCTTCCTCCAAAATAACAACATCACTAATGTGCATTCTAAATCATCAATTCTTAATTCTAGCATGCTCAAACAATACGTGCTCTAACAAAAAATATACAACAATCTAGGCTCGATTAGGCCTTGCTGACCCTAATTTCAAAGACTTAGCTGCTGCAGTCCTCTCGGCAGCCACCTCACGAGTTCGAGTGATCCTCAAGCAGCTAAAATCCTTCAATGCCGCTATTCTAGTCACTGTTATAAGGAAAAATTGCACCCCCAAACTACAATCCAATCTAGCAACAATAAATATGGTAAGATTTAGCAAAAGAGAGGTCAAAAGAGGGGTTTGTCTTTAGAAGAAGCCCACTGTAGTTGTGGGGGAGGCTGAAAACGAGTTAAAAAGAGGGCACGAGTGGATGGGAGTGGGAGAGAGGCAGCACAAAAAAATGTTTGGTTGAGGGAGTGAGCTAGAGCAGAGTGAGAGCATGGGTGAGGGAGTAAGACATCACGAGTGGTAGAGGGGAAGAAGACACGGGTCACAGGGGGGAAAAATAGAAAACGAGGAGAGGGAGAAGAAGATGAGAGGGTGACTGAGGGGACATGAGAGCTGTTGGGAGGGAGCTCAGATTAGAGAGGGAGATGACAGAGAAGAGCGAGGGATAGAAGGGGAGTCGACAGAAAACAGCGAGAGAGGGAGGAGGAGAAGAAGGAAGAAGAGGAGAGAAGAGAGAAAGAGGCAGGGGAATGACATGGCTCACCTCAAGTGCCGCCGCGGTCGCTGTCGATCCTTCTTCTGTCTCCTTCTTCTCTGCGTCGGGTCGCCTACGGCCGAGAGGGCAATGAAGGGGGAACCGAGAGGAAGACGAGGGAGAAGAGGGCGTCGGGCTCACACGCGGGTGGGATCGGGTCCAGGTCTGAACCCAATCCGGTCCACCTGCGAAAGTCGAGTGTTACATCCTACCCTCCTTAAATAAAATTTCTTCTCGAAAATTTAGATCATACTTCAATGCAAGAACATATGTGGGTACTTCTTTTGCATATCCTCATCGAGTTCTCATGTGCCCTCCTTCAACCCATGGTGTTGCCATTCCACTTTCACTAAAGAAATCCTCTTTGTGCGAAACACTTGCTCTCTTTGATCCACAATTCTAATAGGTTTTTCTTTCATTGTCAAATCATCTTGTACCTGAATACGTTGAAAATCAGTTACATGTGTAGGATCCGGTACATACTTTTGAAGCATGAAAACATGGAAAACGTCATGGACATGACTCAAGTTAGGTGGTAGTGCCAATCAGTACGCTACCTCTCCAATCTTCTATAATATCTCGAAAGGTCCTACGAACCTCGGGCTCAACTTTTCCTTAACACCAAATCGAAAAACGCCTTTAGTAGGTGAAATCTTCAAGAACACATGATCACCAACCCCAAAAGCCAACTCTCTGTGTCGATTGTTGGCATAACTTTTCTGTCTACTCTGAGCAGTCAACAACTTCTTCCTTATCAATTGTACTTGGTCGATGTAATGTTGCAATACTAAAGGGTTCTCGATCTTGCTATCACCCAATTCTGTCTAACAAGCTGCGATCTGCATGACCTTCTATATAAGACCTCAAAAGGCACCATTCCAATACTAGAGTGGTAACTGTTGTTATATGCAAACTCTGTCAATTTCACAAGTTGATCTCATTCTCCTTTCCAGTCCAAAACACAAACACGTAACATGTCCTCTAAGGTCTAAATGGTCCTATCAGATTGTCCATCAGTTTGAGGGTGGAACGCAGTACTCAGCTTAAGCTTGGTACCCAATGCCTTTTACAATTGCCCCAAAAACCTAGAGGTAAAACGTGGATCTCGATCCGCAATGATAGACTTTGGCACTTCATGCAATCTCACTATCTTGTCAATGTATAACTCTGCGAGACTTTCCAATGACTGACTGATTCTGATTGGCAGAAAATGAGCAGACTTCGAAAGTCAATAAACAATCACCCATATGGCATCATGTTGTCTTTTGGTGTGAGGCAAACCAACCACGAAATCTATTGTGATGTCCCCTCATTTCTACATTGGAATATCTATTCGTTGCAACAAGCCTCCTGGTCATTGATGTTCTGCCTTGACCTGCTGGCAAACTAAGCATTTTGCCACATATTCTGTAATTTCACACTTCATCCAGACCACCAAAAATTTCTCTTCATATCCTGAAACATCTTTGTACTACCAGGATGTATAGCAAATCAGGATTTGTGAGCTTCATCAAGTAACTGACATGTCACCCCCTTCATCTCTAGGGACCTAAAATCTTCGTCGAAACCACAATGAATCAATCCTATCTTATACCAAAGAGAATCTTTCTTACTTTCTTCCACATTTTTAGCAAAACCAGGATCTTCCTTTTGTTTCAATATAAGCTCTTCCATCAAAGGATGTCGTATCAAGATAGTCATCGTTGCTTTGTTCTCGTCACAAAGGTGAGGCTGCCAAGCTATCATATCTTGCAACAATGTCCAAGAACGAGTCAACATACTGCACATTAGTGCCTTAAAATGTCTGCTCAAAGCATCATCCACCACATTCGCTTTTCCTGAATAATATGATATCTTGAAATCATAATATTTTAAGTATTCAATCCATCTTCTTTGCCTCAAATTGATATCCCTTTGAGAGAATATATACTTCAATGACTTGTGGTCCGTAAGCACCTCAAATATTGCCCCATAGAGATAATGTCTCCATATCTTTAATGCGAACACAACTGCTCCCAACTCTAAATCATGAGTGAGATAGTGTTGCTCATGTGCCTTCAACTATCTTGATGCATAAGCCACTACGTGACCATGTTGCATCAATACACAACCATAGCCAATTTCCAATGCATTGGTGTACACCACAAATCCGGAATGACCCAATGGAAGCGTCAAAATAAGGGCGGTGGTAAGCTTGTCCTTCAAGGTTTGGAAACTTTTCTCACACACTTCATTCCAAATAAACTTCACTCATTTGCTCAATAGCTTAGTCATGAGTATAGCTATTTTCAAAAAGTCATGTACAAACCGGTGGTAATATCCTGCCAACCCAAAAAGCTTCTAACCTCAATCACATTACATGGCGTCTTCTAGTCCTGTACAGCCGACATCTTAGCTGGATCTACGGAAACTCCATCCTTTGAGATCACATGACCAAGAAAAATTACATTCTCTAGCCAAAATTCATATTTCGAGTATTTGACATATAACTTATGTTTGCACAAAATACCCAACACACTCCTCAAGTGATCTCTGTGCTCTGCCTCACTATCTGAGTGCACCTTATCATCCATAAAAACAATAACAAATCGATCCAAGTAATCTTGAAAAACCTGATTCATGAGGTCCATAAACGCTGTAGGAGCATTGGTCAACCCAAAAGGCATGACCTTGAACTCATAATGCCCATATCTAGTTCGAAAAACAGGCTTAGCAACATCTTCCTCCCGTATCAAGAGTTGATGATACCCTGTCCTCATATCGATCTTAGAGAATACCTTCACATTCTTAAGCTGATCAAACAAGTCTTCAATTTTAGGAAGCAGATACTTATTCTTGATGGTGACTTGATTCAACATGCGGTAATCTATACACAAGCGCATTGTTCCATCCTTCTTCTTAACAAACAACATAGGCGCTCCCCAAGGTGATACACTAGGTCGAATGAAGCTTTTATCCAAGAGTTCCTGCAATTGCTTCTTCAATTCTTCTAATTCTATGGGTGACATACGGTATAGTGCCTTTCAAACAGGCGCTAACCCTGGTAACAACTCTATCTTGAACTCCACTTCTCGTGTTGGAGGCAAACTTGACAGTTCCTTAGGGAACACATCGGGGTACTCACTCACAATGACAACATCCTATAACTTCACCGACTCAGTCTCAGTGGTCAACACGTTGACCAAGAATGCTACATTTCTTTTTTCAAACAACCGTTTAACTTTTAGTGCAGACACCATTATCTTATCAGTTCGACTAGCTTTACGAACATGGAATTCCACAAGCTGCATCTCATGAGTCAACAACTGTATCTGCTTCTTCCTGTAATCTATATTGGCATAATGTGCATATAGCCAATCCATGCCCAAAATCACATCGAATCCACTAAGACTTATGATCACCAACTGTGCAGGTAAGTGATGTTGATGGATCTCCACGGCCACATCAGGTAGATACACGCTACACGAATCTTGTGTATGCATAGGGCTAACCACTTTTAAAACATAAGGCACATTCCTAGCCGACACTTCTAGTGAAGTGGCAAATCGACTATATATATATGAATGACTTGTCCCTGCATCAAACAACACTCTAGCAATATGAAAACCAACAAGTAGTATACTTTCGATAAGATCGTGTGCCTGAAGCTCCTTCACAGTAGTCACATAGACACGTCCAGTCGTTTGTTGGGTGCTAGAAGAACCGGCCTCAGGCTTCTTCAACTCTTTTTCTCGCTTTGTGGGGCAATCTTTGATGAAGTGTCTCATCCTTCCACAATGTAGACAGGCTCTGGTCTCTCGATAGCATGGCTTCCCGGGGTGCACACGTGAACAAGTGGGCCACCTCGATGAAGTGGGAGTAGCCACTGATCCCTGTGTGGCATCATTGCGGTTTGGCCTGTTCCGCCTGAATGTTCGGTCATCGTGCCTCTCATAAGGCTTTGCCCTGCCTGCAAAGTGGTGGTGCTTGACCTGTGTTCGCCCACCATGTGGGTGTTGGCCTGCCTTCTTGTGATGGTTCTTTTGTGTCCTTGCCCAGTCCTCTACCACGCGTATAGCCATAGTAACTGCCTCGTCCAAGTCGCAAGGTCTGCTTGACATAACTCTACCTCGCAGCCCATCACGCAAACCATGTACGAACTTATCTGCTCTGGCCTCATCTGTGGTGTAGATGTGCAGGCAATGCGCTTCCAAGTGTCGATACTTAGTAATTTATTCTTCCAAGCTCAACTGATTTTGCTGCAATTCAATAAACTCTTGCATCTTCTTGTTTTTGGCATGCACTAGAAAGTAAGTGCTGAAGAAGGAATCCCTGAACTATTTCCATGGGATCAACTGTTCGCCTGCAAACTGGATCTCACGGGTCGATTGCCACCATTTCTTGGCATCACGTTTCAACAGATAAGAGCCATTATTCCCTTGTCTCCTTCTGCTATCTTTAGAAGCTCAAAGAAGCATTCAATCTCTCCAGTCCATTCCTCTGTCTTGTCTGGACAGCCATCTCCAATAAAGACAGGCGACTGCATTGACATAAACTATTTGAATGACACTGTTGTTGCTTTCTTCGTAGGTGGTGCGGTGGTGTTTCCTATAGGAAAGGCATGACTCCTCTGATTACTGACCATCAACTGTACAAGGAAGGTCAGTGTTTGTAAAGTCGTCAGCAGTATGTTCTGCTGATCCATAGGTGGAGTATGCCTTGGTGGGGTTTGGGCATCCACACCAATCTGTGCGTATTATCGCCCTGACGTACTATCATCCACTGGGGTATGTGCATCTGAATGAGCCGAACTTAACTCTCTTTGTGCCTCTGCAGGCGGCCCAGCTCGCTTTTTATCCCTATATTAGTACTCCATCTGTACTACAAACAAGAACCTTCATTTTCAAACAAGTTCTATGACCAACCTTTCAAATCACATCACAAACATGCATCAACATAATGTTTCAAAAGATCGATCACATTATGTACTCATACTTTACTGAAAAATCAAAACTACAATAACAAGTCAATCAAATAGTGCATACCTGAACAACACGACTTTATAGATAGTCTTTAACTCATATCCATAGTGGGGTTTTGCTATAGCTTTGATACCAAAGCTGTCACACTCCAACCTTTTTGACCATCAAACATTTTTTTTTTAACATAAAGCATTGAGGTGCGACTACACAATAATTCAAAAAGAAGTGAGTTATGCCATTCGAAACAATGGGGCAAACTTTCATTTATATAACAATTTCAATTCATACAAAATCACATCTATGTGTATGACAAAAATGCCCCAAACCATATAATTGATACCTAACAAAACCAAGACATCAATATAACCAAAACAACATGCGTCGACACTACAAAAGACCCAAAACCTCCTCAGTAGGATGTGAGTTCAACCATCTGATCAACCTGTTGCCCCGGGTCTGTCAAAACTTAAAAAATAAAACAACAGAAGGCTTAGCCTTAGCAGTATGACAACAAGCCAGGAAAATCCCTAACCCTCTTAGGTAGGGCTCAAATATGAGATAAACACAATTACGAAACAAATTACTATCATGTTGTGGTAGGTCACACAATCACATAACTTGTCAAGAAGCCCATCACATATACCACAACGTGCAAAAGGCCACACAAGGGCCACAATATCACATTCAATAGCCACACGCAATTCAGCATAACGCATCATTCAATCACTTCATTCACATTCCTTTCTTTTACATTAACTTTAATGAATTGACAGTTCCTGTGGGTGCAAACACAGGCACGTGCACACTGTGGGCGGCCTACAGCTGGAGACAACCCTCGTGGTGGTTCGAAACAATATGGATCCATTCCCGTTACAGTGGTAGAGCACTTGTCTAAGGATGTGTAAGTTCCAAGGAGAGATACTCAGCCTTCCCTATGACACAGTTTGGGAAGGCGGGAGCCCAACGCTCCAAGCACATCACACAGCAATACCCTGGGGCCTTGCACCGTCTGCACTCCGAACAGGCGAGACCAATGGCGAAGGAAAGATAACTCCCAAACACAATGCCACAACCCACTGGCCTCTCATCTTTTATTCTTTCATTCTTATCATTATAATAGCACATTCACAAAATGACTGGCTAGCTCATGACGTTGGTTCACTTCACGAGTGCACCCACAGCTCCAATTGCCTCCACACTAGGGCTACACAAATCATTAATATTCTTAGTTAGCCATCATAACGATATGGGTACAACTACCTTTCAATCTCATTCGATTGCATTATTGCCATGGTAATGCATATGCTACACATCACAATATTCATTTTTTATCACACACATCAATCACATCTTTCAAAACTTAGCCAAAGCACAGAGAGTTGTCTTGATCTGTGGTTGACTTGTAGCTGTCCTATGCAGTTATCATTCTAGGTGCCTTGTAATGCATAATCGGGGTCGAGGAGGAGATACTCGACTCGATTCCTCACCTCATCTGTCCTAAGCAGTTATTAATTCTAGTATGCTAATGTAATTGCGTAGTACTTTTAAAAACAAAACTAATCACATGACCATTTAATCCCATGCACACATTCATTCAATCACACCACACTCATTCAATCACATCATAATCATGGGATCCAACGATCCTTAAAACACACATTCAATAGTTGGCCCCAGGTAAGGATTTGTCTGGGATGCCGCTATACCTGTCGTGCGTCTACAAAACACCCAAAACGTCTCGAGCTTCACGTCTTGTTGCTCAAGGTCTACTGGATGTGCCCGGTGTACCTGTAAATACAATCAAGCAATAAGATTTTGACTCACTTCGCTTTACAATTTGTACAAATGTGAAACATAATCATTGAAGCGTGTCATCGCCTCAAAAGGTTATCGACGGGTAGCGTTGACCCATAAAACCCTCCAATAGGTCTCTACCCAAAACATTGAGGTTGACATCAAATGATCCAAGCTCCGCACTATCGATTTGAAGCTCTCACTAATCCATTTCTCCCTTGCTTCCTTAGTTGAGGTGTCAACCTAACATACCTACAATTCCCCAACAAACAATATGCGTGCACCTCAACAAAAACATACTTCACGAGTTCGCTAACACGGTTCTAAATCTTCTCCACACCACAATAATTTCTACCATGTTTTCCCAATTGCTTCGAAAATCAACTTATAATGCTAAAGAGATAAACATACACATGGGCCCTTGTCTTACTCAACATAGTCATAATCTTCCCCCAAAATAACAACATCGCTAATTTGCATTCTAAATCATCAAATCTTAATTCTAGCATGCTCAAACTATAATTATACGTGCTCCAACAGAAAATATACAACAATCTAGGCTCGATTAGGCCTTGCTCACCCCAATTTCAAAGTCTTAGTTGTTGCAGTCCTCCCGGCAGCCACCTCACGAGTTCGAGTGATCCTCAAGCGGCTAAATCCTTCAATGCCGCTACACCAACGCATTCTAGTTGCTGTTATAAGGAAAAATTGCACCCCCAAACTGCAATCCAGTCTAGCAACATTAAATATGGTAAGATTTAGCAAAAGAGAGGTCAAAAGAGGGGTTTGTCGTTAGAAGAAGCCCACTGTAGTTGTGAGGGAGGCCGAAAACGAGTGAAAAAGAGGGCACGAGTGGATGAAAGTGGGAGAGAGGTAGCAAACAAAAATGTTTGGCTGAGGGAGTAAGCTAGAGCAGAGTGAGAGCATGGGTGAAAGAGTAAGACAGCACGGGCGGTAGAGGGGAAGAAGACACAAGTCATAGGGGGGAAAATAGAAAACCGGGAGAGGGAGAAGAAGACGAGAGGGTGAGAGAGGGGACATGAGAGTTGTCGGGAGGGAGCCTGGATTAGAGAGGGAGATGACAGAGAAGAGCGAGGAATAGAAGGGGAGTCGATAGAAAACAATGAGAGAGGGAGGAGGAGAAGAAGGAAGAAGAGGAGAGAAGAGAGAAAGAGGCAGGGGAACGACAGGGCTCACCTCAAGCGCCGCCGCCGTCGATCCTTCTTTCGTCTCCTTCTTCTTCTTCTCTGCGTCGGGTCGCCTGCGGCTGAGAGGGCAACGAAGGGGGAACCGAGAGGAAGACGAGGGCGTTGGGCTCACACGCGGGTGGGTTTGGGTCCAGGTTTGGACCCGATCCGGTCTACCTGCAGAAGTCGAGTGTTATAGGTATGGTGAATTGGGTTTCTCTTTCTGCTTTCAGAATTGATTTTTGATTAGTTTAATTTGTAATTTCATGTCATATTCTCGGAATCATGCCTTTTTATAGTGCTCTATCCATTGGCATCTTTTGTTTGACAAAAAATGACACATGGGATATTTTACAAATCCCCAATTAGTCTGTTTGTGAAATAACCTTTTTAAGGCTTGTTTTCGAGAAACTGACCTCACGAACATGGTCTGCGTGTTGAATGACGGTAAATAGCTCGAGCAGTTTTGTAATGCCCTATCTGTTTCGTTGGTCACTGCTGGTCAGGCATGACCGAGCTGCAGCATACATGGCCAAATGTAGCCAGCATGGTGCTTGTAAGGTTGACATGTTTCGACTTTATGAGGTGCGTCTGTGAACCTTGTCTCGTTTGGGGTTCGTTGTGCATATTAGAATAATTATCTCGTAGTTTCGCCATCGCTTGCACAATTGCAGAGTCAGACATGTGGGCATTGGGCAACAGTTAGTAAGCGTCAGACACACAAGTGGGTGTCGTTTGACTGCTAAAGTATATTGCCATGAAATATCTTAATGATCATTTCCAAAGAAGGCATGAATTAAAATTTTGTCTGTTGCTTGACTTGTTCTGAATTTCGTTACATGTTATTTACACATGCATTTTATGATCTAGTATGTGAGTATACTCTGGATATTTGATAGAAATGGGTGGAAATTGATAACAAATCTAGCCACGAGTCAAAGTTGGCTCTCGGCTTAACCTTACTCACCTTTGACTTGGCTTGAGTAGGTCCTGACTCACCCTTGAGTCGTTTGATTCAGCTACAATAATTTACATTATGGTTATTTGAATACTCGACTAAGTCGATGAGTCAACTCATTGAGTTGATGAGTCAAGTTGCTGACCCAGTGACCTGGTGCCGATCTGAGTCTAAGTCACAAGTTTGCTAACTATGCTGATAGGTGAAGGTTGAAATTGTGGCTGGCACAATAGTGATATACATGTGAGTTACACCTCTATAAGAGGCCTGATGGGTGGCATATGTGCAGATAAACAGACTTAGCCTGTGACTACAAGATTATGATTTCAACATAAAGGCTAGATTGTGATATGTATATATATATGTGTGTGTGTGTGTGTGTGTGTGTGTGTGTGTGTGTGTGTGTTGATTATATCTGTCTTGATGCATTATTCTGTTTTCTTGATTTATGATTAATGAGTTGGACGTAGGGCAATGGCCTAGGGCCGGATTTACCATAAATGGACTATACTGACTGGATATTATTAGTCAAGCCCATTGTAAAAAAGGGCTAGGTGGGTGGTGCGGCTCAGGAACCCAGGTTTTGAAAACAGACTTATCAATAATAGACTATATTGTGAAGTGCTCCTCACCCGGGCTATTAACAAGGAGTTTGTCCCAACATAGAGTAGGGGATGTGCTGCTGCTATAACTATAGTTGAGCTCCGCCCTATTGGGAGTCATGGTAAGGTTAACCTAGGTTCTACTATTTTATGTTGACTCAGTTGTTGTGTGTGATGACCGTAAGCTACTCAATAGTCTTGTGATGCCCTATATTCCATTCAAAAGCTATGTTGTCACTCAATGTTCAAAGCTATGCATTTGAATATTTACCCTATGTTGTGTTGACCATTATTCCTCAGATAGAATCTTTGGCGCATTGACCTTTCTATTGTTCTGCCTATGCTATTTATGTATAAATGGATGATGTATGTATAGGCCTCAGGGATAAGCCATACTCAGAGTTATCTCTTACCCCTTATTGTTGTTTGGTTTTAGATACTCACCCTAAGGAGGGTGGTATCTCGAGATGGTGAAGTGGTTGGGATAAAGGGTGATCATTGGGCAGTGTGATTGATGCTGATTCTTGCCCGTTTTGGTTGTAGGCATGCTTTGTGTACATATAGCCTTGTTTGGTGATGCCATTTTGTATAGTTACTATGTTAATATTTATCTATGTTGTATGACAGGTCTTGTTATTTGCTAAGTATGAAGGCAAATTTGAAGCATGCATCATATATGGTTATGGGTAACATCATTATATATACAACCCAAGTTAAAAAATTTCACCACTTCACAAAGAGAGTTCTCAAGAAGAAAAGACCTTGAAGAAATCTTACAAACTTTATTTACGAGCCCCACAGCATGAAGAACCGATGCTGAAAGTTTTTAATGCAGCTATCAAATGATCTCCAAGGAAACGTAGGATGCAGTATTTTTCAGGTCAAGGAAAGCGATGTACATGTTTGTTGTCTTTATGGTCCAGTGTTGTTAGAAGCCTAAACCACGAGGCCTGAAAT
Organism: Nymphaea colorata; assembly: GCF_008831285.2. Lineage (NCBI taxonomy): Eukaryota > Viridiplantae > Streptophyta > Magnoliopsida > Nymphaeales > Nymphaeaceae > Nymphaea > Nymphaea colorata. Next base: position 22,907,097 of record NC_045139.1, on the reverse strand, counting down.
GCAAACCTACAAGATTTTTGAACAAAAGCTCATAGAAGACAATGATGAAGCCATTAGTGCATGAGGCACGCCTCACTGGAAGGCGCATACACCTCATGCACACTGTGTTTTTCATTAAAAACCTTTTTGTTGTTTGATATTCTTTGCTAGTTTTCCCTTCTTTTCCATTTCTTTTTTGTTTCTTTCTGTCTGTCACATTCTCTCTCTCTCTCTTCTAAATGACGCCACCATCCACCAACTATTCACACTAATGGAGAAAAAGAGATGCTGCTTTGTTCTCTCTCACTCACTTTCTCTCTCTTTCTCTTGCTGGGGGCTTCTTTTATACACATTTCTTTTGGCTTTATATTTTTGTTCCTAATTATTTGTGCCTCTTTGGCATTCCCGGAAAATCTTAGTTATGGGGGCTCATGATTATAATCTGCTGTCATAAGATTTGCTTATCTTGGTCTTGTTTGCAGTGCACATGTCGACCTCAAATGAATTTGCAGAATCAGAATCATGGGTTGTCGCTTTAGAGATGAAGTATGTAAATGCCAAATCTATGATGACTGTAGAAGACTCGGTTCTTTACAAAAAGAATACGACAATAATGTGCGGTGGATCTTATTGCTCCTTGCATCTTGTTGAGTGAATTGGACTGTGTTCCTTGCATATCATTGGACACATTTTTTCATAGAAAATGGGTTGAAAATATTAGAAGATCTTAAAATTCTCTTTGATTTGTTTGATATTAAAATGCTTAACATTTTCGTAAAAATAGCTATATAGGATTAGTTGATTGTTTATTCATAATAGTAAGCTTATAAAATCTAGGTTGTTGTTGTTCTACGGTAGTTTTCTAGATTGTTGATATCCATTCTGATTTGTTAGTGAGAATTTATGAGTTTAGTTCAAAATCAAGTTATGCTAATATTGCATATCTATATTTTAGTATAAGGCTAAGTTTGTGATGTTATGGCCGAAATGATCAAAAAAATTTATAATATTAGTAGCACATGAATTGCAACAAAAGTTAAAAATTATTATAACAAATATAAAATATTTACAATATCACTCCGAAAAGCTTATCCATTTTACTACTAAAGCATTTATTATCCATTTTACTAATAATTTTAATAACTTATATTTGTTAATTTTTTTATTAACATATATTTTACTATATTGATCTTTAAGCTTACGCTTCAATGCCTACCTCATCGACTTTAACAACATTAGGCTCAAGAACATGCTAGACAACAAACTGCAATTTTCATGACGAAATTTTTCTTCAATTTGAGCCATTCATCTTGCGTGCATCTATTTTTCCTTTTACAGCTTAAACAATTTTCATCAACATGCATTAGTATTGAAGGTACCATATCTAATTTACTCTCTACTAGGTAACTAAGTATAAAGGCATTAGGAGTTTACATAATATTAAAAACACCAATGTGTAATTTTAGGCACGAATCCAAGAGGGTCACGTAAAATAGGTTCTGTTGGATAGGTTAGGGACCACGGCTGTAGCCTTTTATCACCTATAATTAACCACATACCGCACCTATACCACATAAATCAGAAACATTAAATTCAGACTGTTACAGTAAATCGTCATAATGCAGAGATACAAAATTGAAACTGTCGGTGCTGCAAAGATTCCAATTTGGATGCTTTCTGGCTTCAATTCCTGCCACATGCAACTGACCCACAGACGAACTCAATTGAGCCAGACTTGGTCCACACTGGACCACACGCCATGTGCTATACGGTAAGAGGTTTCCAATGTCAAGCCATACCCAAACGAATCCCACTAAAATGACCATTTGTCTCGTCTCCTCCAGCCCTTCCCTCCGGACACACACACGTTCAAGCAAATGTAACCTGACTATCTGTTATTTCCAGAGTATAACTGTCTGTTACACTCAGAAAGATAGGTTGCTCACTACAGAAAGAAGAAGCAGCGAAAATGGGATCATCCGACAAAAATAAGGTGCACAAAGAAAGAGAGGTTGAACCATCAGACAGTAACAACGGAGTTAGGATCAGGCTAGTTACATCTCGCTGGTTATGGGGACCAAAGAGCAAATATAAGCCAAATGGAAGCAGATACAGCTAATACATAAGTGCAGCAGCACCTTTCTCCTTAATCTGTTTCGCATTCTGGTTTTTGAGTGGTTAGCAGGTTTGCTGGTCAAGCATCCAAGGCAATGATGGTCTCAGTTAGGGGTTGAGGATGAATGAGAGCGAATTGCGGCTTGTGTAAGAGATGAGCCACTGGGCTGCTGATCTTCTTCTCTCTTGTTCTTGCCAAGACCTTCCTGACTTCATTTGCAAGCTCAATCACGTAATCATCTTTATGGCCTGCATTGCCACTATATTACATTACCACACTATAAATAAACAATGATTCAACAACATGAACTGAAAACATGGCCTTAGTGTGCTTTCTCTAGTACACAGAAGAACAAAAAACCCAAATGACATGACCGTAGTGGAATTTGAGATATTGGTCTATGGTTTATACCTATATTATACATAGCTTCCTCCAACGAGAAAAGATATTCCCTATTGTTTCCACAAGGTCCAACGGCATGTGCAATTTGACTGCAAACATAAAGAAAAAGGAAAAATTTCTTCATCAACCATTCTGAGGTAGTAATAGAGAGGAAAAACTTGCTGACAAGAAAGGTCCACTTTCTTCACTCTACAATCCTTTTACCTTGCCATTTCCTCCAGTGGTGCTGGTCCCAAATAGTATTTATTTCCTTCTTTGTCTGGAGTTGAAGCAAATCTGCATAGCGAATCAAACAATATGCAGTACAATATTTTATCACGTTATTAAGGAAAATAAGAAAAAGAATTCAGGGCTATACACATTCTACCAAATGACATAAAAAGGTTAGTATGTGGATGGAGAGCACTTACACCAAAACTCCTGTCACTGATGGAGTGAGACCCGGCTCCTCCTAATAGAATAGGAAAAAGGAATAATATCACTATAACCATGCAGTTTTATTCAATGTTAGGAATACCAACCAAAAGGGACATGTACCTTGTAGAAATCCACTTGAATCTTCAGGTCATATTCACATTCTCTTCCCTCCAAGTACTGAAATATGCCAGGAACTATTTCAGATTCTTTATTACGAATTTATTCATGTCATCATATATGTGACAGATGGTTTCTGAAGTCTCACCTCCATGGCTGCTCTTTCTTTTTCTACACCTTTAATACAGTATGCAGCCCCCCACTAGCAACACAAACAGCAGAAATATGGTGAGACAAAAGCAATTAGCAGATGAATAATCCAAAAATGCTTTTGCAAATTCACACCACCATCTAGAATGCGACGAAACTAATTCAGATATTCTTTTTTTCTGAAACAATAATTACTTTGTTTAGATGTACTGGTGTAAATCCATGTGCACGGCTCAATTAACAAATATATCAACAATCATACAATGTGTAACCAATTTCCACATGAATGATGGTTGAGTTCATCTGAGAGAGAGCAGAAAATAAAAGACATAATCAATTAGCTACAAGGCATCCATGCTTCACTTACACAGACTGCTCCTTCTACAGCCTCCAATGTGCTTATTCTCGCAGGCCTTTCTGGAGTTCCCCTATGGTCTATGCAAGCTGAGATACAAATATACACATGCAAATCAACTTCCATTGAAACCATAAAATGGTTCCACTACCAAGCAAAATGAATGTATCTACTTTGAAAGACCATAGTAAAATAACTAGCAAGTGGAAGCATACCTAGATTAAACACCCGCCTGTAGCCCTTGATGTACCCAACTATTTTTTCATCATATTCAAAACCAGGATTCCAGACCAAGGAGGCATATCCAAATACCCAGAGAACCATCTTGTTTTCCTACTGAGAAATGGACAAAAACATTCAAATTTTTGACAAGATACTTCGTTAAAAATTATGTTGCAGAAAGAAGTGCAGATCGTCCTAGGAAGAATTTCAGAAACATACCAACACACCACTCAACATTTTGAATAGAAATACAACCAAAGAACAAAACAAAAAAGAACAGCCAAATGGATCAGACAAACTGCAGTCACTAAATGCTATGAACTCCTTTTTCACTTGAACAACTTTGAAGTTTGAAGTTAAACCCAAACCGAAATCCTCTTGGGAAACTGGTAAAATACCTAAGGAGTTGTCTGTTTTGGACATAGTTTTGATGACACTCTGTCCCACTTTCATCAGTAGATAACCAAACAAGGCAGGGAAAATGGTATGGTCAAGGTGTGAGCCTTGTCCTGAAATGAAACAAAACCAACCACATGCTTGTGGTTAAAACATGGTCAAAGTGGAAATGTTTTTCGATGCCCTTACAACCAAAAGAAGAAAAATGCCTTACAATCCCCACACACAAATGTATATTACCCTCAAACCTGGGCTCCCTCCACCAATATTACCTACAGCCACTAGCATTCACTGACCACTGGTTGGATAGCCTGCAGATTATATGCTTATAGCTTCGGCCATCACAAATAACAAGAAATGATGCTCATGAAAACCATATCATGACTGTGATGACAGCCACAGCCTTCCCCACTATGCCAATTGCCAACCCTTTGAAGACGTCTGATAAGAAACATTGTGTTCCTAGAACATATGTTCAAACATCTTATAACACTTATTTGAAGGCTACATTGTTCTTTGTTTCAGAAAACATGGCATGATGTTTCCAGTGTTAGATTGATAGACTACAAACAACATTTATGTTCACAACTGATTTCCTATAAAACATAATATTCTTCAATTATGTGTTCTAAGAACACACACAACGTTCTTAGAACACCCTCTTTGGGTCTAACACCATAAATCCTTAAGGAAACGAAGAATTTTTCGTTAAACCCCAGAAAGCGGTTGCTCTTACTCACTTGTATCCTTGTGGTTGCCCTCTGGTCACGTGAAAGATAAGAACAAAGCAAAGGATAGCAATAAGGATAAGATTCTATCGCTCTCTCCGCCCTTCATTATAAGGTCTATATATTCCTGGTAAGATTAACTTGCAGAGATACTTTTTTTTTTTGGCGGGGGTTTAGTAAGGCATATTCTGCAGATCAGAAATAGTCTTTATGTAGGAGAGCAAATTGATTTGAATTTAACAGGCTTACAGCCACTACCCTCTTGATACTTCCAGTGGGTTTAAACAGTTAACTAATAAAAGACAAAATCTGTGGTACAATCTTCGCAAGCAAAGGCGAACAGGAACGCCAATGTAATTTGCCAAACAGAAAACGACCGCCCTACCTAAGATCACGATTCCTCATTTTAATTGTAACAATCACTAGAAAGAAACAATGACAACGTGATATCACGATTTCATCATTCAACACAAAAGTAAATAGAGAAGAGATCTACAGCGACACCAAATACCCTTGTCGCAGATATATGGTAATGCATCATAGTAAAAGCGGAAAAGAAAGTCAGCATATCCCCTTTCTTGAATGAAATGTCAATACTCTCTAAATATTCAAAGGGCTCTGACTTTTCGTCACTTGTTTCGGTTGTAGGTCAGCATTTGACTATTGGTTTGAACATTTTCCTTAAAACCCATAAACATTTTCAATACAAGAGAGAGAGAGGCGGACCTGATAAAGAATAGGCAAAGGGGGGGAGGGGGAAGAGACGATGAAGATGACCAGCACACACGCTGAGTCTCCCTCGCGAAGCGCAGGAGAGTTGTGGACACGTCCGGGACGCAACGATCTCAAGCAGAGACGACCTCTTCCTCAAACCAGTGTTCGCCGGAAAATCCCGAACCGCACAACGCGAACCAGAGAAGCACGTGCGAGCCTGAACCTCCTGCAGGCGAGCCGCGGCCACCAAGAAGAAGGAGGAGGGACGCGAGGCTACGAAATGTGGGAGGTCCGAGACTCCACACACTTCTGGTATTGCCTCCACCCTCTTCCTCTCTGATATCTGAGACGACACTCAGAAGAGAGAGAAAGAGAGAGAGAGAGAGAGAGAGAGGTACAAGGGCGAAGGGGAGATGCATTAAATAGGGAAGGGAGGGGCGGAAAACGTGGGGCGGGGGCTTGCGTTGAAAAGCATACATGTATGTACATCATCCATTCTCCGTCATGCATGTGCGCGTCGTATATTTAAAATTGCCAATTCAATGGTCTAAATTTAAATATTGCATTTTTCTTCAAATGGCCTATTTTCAATTTTTTCTCAAGTTATGCTGTCCAAAAACTTTTTTTTTACGTGAAATATAAAGTTTGATATACTTCAGAATTAACTGAATTCCAAATTTTAATCTTTCTAATGGTCAATTTGATTAAAAGCAGATTTCGACAAATTAAAGTCGGTAACGTATAAATGTCCTTTATTTAAAAAAAATAAAATTAATAGATTATAAAAAATGAACAGCTTTCTTTGTTTCTTAATCTTTTAAAAAATATATATTATTTTGAAATTTTAAAGTGACTACCGGAAGGGGATACGGTTCCCTAAATCCCGATGTGATGTTATGGACATACAATCGTCTTCATTTCATAATAGGTTCAATGAATCTGGACAATGGTGAGAGGACAGCCGGTTTTGCGTTGTCAGCTTGCGGCATCAACGGCAGAGGCCCACAGGTTCGGCGAGTGAATGGGGACGTGATTCCGGGCTGGGTGACGAAGCAGGTGCACGTACCTTTCCTTGACTTTTGACCACTCAATTTATTTAATGAGAAATCTGTATTTTCTATTTATATGTGTGCCATTTTTAATTTATTTTTAATTCTTAAACTAATATATATATATATATATATATATATATATATATATATATATATATATACACCACAAATGAGTACTTAATATATCCACGGACCACCATGTTGCAAGTGAACAAGAGCCACCACCATGTTGCAAGTGAACAAGAGCCACCGAGCCCGGATATCCATACCTATAATAAATTGAGAAAGCAATGATATTTATAATATTGGTCTGCAACTGCTGAATCGGCACCATCTTATATCAAAGGGAATCGAAGCATTTAATCAGTCGGGCTGAATCTGAACCAAACATTATATCAACCTGACATTGGGTCTGGATGCTTTGAAGTTTGAGTGTGTAACGAATCTGACTCAAATATTAGGGTATTGTTTAATGAACCTTGAATAGATTTATTAAAGACTCTTATAATGCTTTTCCTACCAAACCACGTCTAAACGTCCTCATCCACACGGTCACTTTGGTGTCGTCTATCCAGCTACAGTGAAGAAAGTGGGATGTGCGTACCTCATGTATATTATTAGTTCAAAATGGACGATCCAAATCCAAGTAGTCTCCAAAAGGTGATAGGTCTGACCCTTCTGTTCATTAATGAACCTGGACAGACTTTCCGATTTACAGTGTCTATCCTATCCCGAGGCAATTGCATTTGGGGGCATCATTAATGCACCATATTGCAGAGTAGTGGGCCAAATACACTTGCCCTACTGGAAGACACTCTTTCCTTCTCTTCCCTTCCCTTTCCTTTCCCTCCCTTTTCATCCCTTCCTTTCCCTCCCTTTCCCTCCTACCAAACAGGCCCTAACACAGGCACCGCATTACTGTTGCTTAAATAAATTTCACTTTCCTATAAATCCATTTAGTGTTTTATAATCTATTTAATCTTTGAGACAAATTCAATACAAGAGTTCATGCTACTAAACAGCCCTTCAACTTTCCAACCATATATGTTAAAGTAGGGCCTGCCGCTTTCTCGCCCATTTCCTCTATATATGCCCACTGTATTACAAAGGAAGGGTCCACTGTACCATAGAGGAAGGGCTATTGTTGCAGTTACACCAATAAAAGTGCATGGTATTAGGAAATAGAATTCTAGAATGACATCTTACATCTCCTTAAAGTCTATATATTATTCATATTACAGATCTAAAGTCTGAAACACGCAATTTAATTTATTGATGCAACAATAAATAAAAACAGTAGTTTTTAGCAGCTATATCAACCACTGCAAGGATTCTGTGTCATTATGTCGATAAAAGAAAAAAAAAAAGGACTAGAGGGGCAATATATATACACACACACACACACAATGGCTTGAGAATGAGAATCGAAATGGAGCAACTCAATTCTTTCGGGAAACAAGATGTAATAGCATTGCCACGGACAATTATCTCGCTTGCAAACATATTTGAGAGGTTCTATGTAAGGAAAAACCTTTTTTGGCCTATGCTTTTCCCTTTTTAAAGAGTCAAGAACTTCCAAAGTTTGGGCACAACAAAATCCTGACAACCTTTTCAGAAAATATACATGTCATTGCATAATTTCTTTCATAAGGATGCCTATGACATTCTTTTTATTGATAAAAGTCCCTAAAAAAGATGGATCATTCTCCATTGCCCTTTCTCAATGAGACACACTAAACCAAAAAAAAAAAAGTATATGCAAATGGGTGCACAGAGCAAGAACATGGGAATATCAATCGTAGAATCCATGGCTGATATATATCAGTTTACTTAAAAAGGAAGAAACGATAAAAGCCCCACCGACATGTAAGAGCCTAAGTGGCTTATTATACCTTACCAAAGCATGGTTAAGTAGACTTTTGGTTTGATTGACCATATGAGATTCGATTAGTAATGTTAGGTCGGCTCAAAACTCGTCTAAAATGGTAAGTAGTCAATCTTGGTGGATTTTGCTAGCTAATTAGTCCTGGTCAAAGTCTAATGACCATAACTCAATTAAAATAAAAAATTCAAAAATGAAATACATAAGCATTGGTGTGTATATGTGTGTGTGTGTGTGTGTGTGTGTATCATACAAGCATGTCTGGAATTGATTCACAACCATGACTTGAAATCGAGTGTCAAAAGCTGGGGTAAGCTTTTCATGTAACTCCTTTTTTGAAAGATGTGGCGCATCCAACGAGAGTCTTGTTATTATAGACCCTTGATTAAGTTTGATATTACTTTCTACTCGGCTTGTTTTTCCCTTATTAAGTGCACAAGGTTCACGTTTAAGCTCATTCTAGGATGAAGCATTCATAAGCTTTTCTTTTCCCAAGTATTAAGATATTTTATTGTTATTGTTCCGGCAAATATTTTTGTTTTGTTGTTGAATCGTCTAAAATCTGCACTCATGCTACTGCTGAATGCCTTTATGAAGAGGAAAGTGCAGCCTTTTCGAAAAAAATCAGTTTAGTTTGATTATATTTGCTTATTGAAGCCTTTTACCACAAGTCACTATAACATGCTAAATACAGCTTAATTACAAGACTGGTGCACTGGACATTCACTTTACTCTCACTTGTTGATACTGGGGAGGAAGAATCAACTATGGATCTTGACCCGAAATCAAGTACAAAATCAAGTACTACTTCTCATTCTGATGGTCTTTCTAGAAATTCAAATTTCAATGCAGATAGTGGAGATATCATCAAGCATATTAAGATTCTATATCTTCAAGTATGGAAGAATTCCTTGAAGTTCTTGAAATGATCACGGTGCAAGATGTTGAGGCAAGATCCGAGGCCGACCTTCATTTTTTATTATATTTTATATATCATCTTTTGTTCATCCTTTTTCTTCCTTCTTCTTCCGTATTTCCATTTTAATTTGACCTTTGTGATTAATTATATTCATGACTTGTTGTTGGTAAAATATGTTGGTGTCACTGCTTGAACATAGAATAGACATATGACTTTTGTTTTCGATGTATTAGAATATCATTATGTACTTTTAAGTTATGTATGAACATCTCAGTATGTACTTCCAAGTTATGAACCTTCTTTTGGCTTTTAATTTTGTGGCTATGTAGATTGTGACGTAGGGGCTTGTTCTTGTGAGTGATGTGAACTATAATGGTAATTATAAAAGACACATGCACTTTACAACATATCAACAACTTCGCCCCTTCTCTATAACTTGTTGCTGCACTAGGCATGTCACACCCCAACCCTTTTACCCCCAAATAACTTTTTTTTTCCCATTAGAACATAAAACATTGAGGTGCGACGACATAACGATTCAAAAGGAGCTACGCACGTTAAAAGACAATGGGGCAAACATTTCATTATATAGAAAATTTAGTTCATACAAAATCACTTTATATTTCTCAATAATCCACATGACAAAAATACTACAATAATATAACATTGATGTCTAACAAAAACAAGACATCAATGAGACTCAAAACATGATGCACTGACACTACAATAGACCCAAAATCTCCACAATACAATGTGAGCGAAGTCATCTAATCAACTTGTTGCCTAGGGTCAGCCAAAACCTGAAAAAGATAAACAACAAAAAACTTAGTTTTCGCAGTATGACAACAAACCAGATAAATCTCTAACCTCTAAGGGAAGGGCTCAAATTTAGGATGTAACATATTTGAATAACATAAACACTATCATATCATGATAGGAGCATGTCGTTACATAACTTGTCATGGTACCCCTCACATATTCCACAACATGTAGGGACACTCAATGACCATAATTAACACACTTGATAGTCACATTCACTTAATGCATATTCACTTTATTCACATTCGTTTCATTTACAATAATTTCATTTATATTTGGTTTAATGAATTGACAGTTCCTGTGAGTACAATACAAACACGTACACATCACAGGTGACCTATAGTCTGAGACAACCTCCGTGGTGGCTTGAAATGATATATATCTATTCACAATGCAGTGATAGAGCAATAATCCATGGATGTATGAATTCTAAGAAGAGTTGCTCAGTCTTCCCTAAGATACCCAGATTGAGAAGGCGGGAGCCCAATGCTTCAAGCACATCACACAAAGATATTCCAAGGCCTTGTACCATATGCACTCCGAGCAGACGAGACCAATGGTGAGGGTGGGACATATCCCAAACATATTGTCATAACCTATTGGCCTCTCATCCATTATTCTTTATTAACTTATCATTATGAAAATACATTCACAAAATGACTGGCTAGCACATGAGGTTGGTTCACTTCATGAGTGCACCTATGCCTCAAAACGCCTCCATACGAGAGCTACACATACAATCAATACTATTAGCTAGCCATCATAACTTTATAGATACATCTACCATTCAAATTCATTCAATTGCATCATGCCCATGGCAATGCACACTAAACATATTGCAATATTCACATCAATCACATCATACAAAACTTAGTTGAACCATAGAGAGTAGTCTTGACGTGTGATTGGCTCGTAGCTGTCTTATATAAATATCATTTTAGGATGCTCACTAATGCATAATCGCGGGCGAGGAGATACTCGACTTGATACCCCACCTAAACTGTCCTAAGCAGTTACAATTGCCAGCATGCACGTGCTATTGTATGGCTATTTAAAAACATTCAACCAATTTCATAATGATTCAATCATATGCATACATTCATTTAACACAACATAATCATAGGGTCCAACGATCATGAAAAGGATGCACTCTAAATTTGGCATCAGGTAGGAATTTGCTTAGAATGTTGCATACCTGTCGTGTGTCGCTCAAATAGCTAAAATCATCTCAAGCTTTGAATCTTGTCACTCAAGGTCTACTCGACGTGCTCAGTGTACATACAAAAATGTTCAAGCGATAAGTTTTCTACTCGTTTTGCTTTAAAATTTATACTAGTACAAAATAGGATCATTAAAGCATAGGTCATTGCTTCAAGAAGGTGCCGATAGGTAGTATCACCCCATAAAGCACTCCAATAGGTTTCTTTCCAATAAGCGATGTAATGTGCATATCAACAATAGCATACATCATGAGTTCGCTAAAACGGTTCTACACCTTTTCCACAACATAAAAATCTCTACCATGCTTCCTAACCACTTAAAAAATTTACCCAGTATGCTAAGAAAATAATTATATAACTTTTTAGGGCAAAAATCCAATAGAATTAAGCTTGTTTAGCTGTACTCACTCCTCTTTTAGTGTCTTAACTGTTGTAGTGTCCCTGGCAGCCACTCCAAGTCTCGATCAATCTCCAAGCGGCTAAAGCTATATGTTGTCATCGACTCCAATGCCTTATATACGTTGTTATGAGGGGAAAGACGTGTTCCCCAAGTTGCAATCCAACTCAACAACATTAAATAGGGTGAAAATGAGCGAAAAAGAGGTCAAGAGAGGGGTTTGCCATTAGAAGATAACATTTGATAGTGAGATAGGTGGTTCAGTTGAAGGAAAAACACGCATAGCATAAAAACAACAATCGGGCATGGGAAAAGACATGTGAGAGGGAGATTGCATAGAGAAATGCGACAGTGATAGTGAGAATGAGAGATGTTGAGAGTGAGAAAGAGGTTGGCAGGAGAGAGAGCATGAGTAGAGAGATATGCGAGCGTGAGAGGTGATTCAAAACAAAGAGAGAGAAAATCGAGAAGGGGCAACACAGTTCAGGGGAAGCAGGGAACAACAAGTGAAAGAGAGATTGAAGACGAGAGGGAACACGAGAGGGTGTGAGCGATAGAGGGGCTGCACATGGAAGGTGGAGAGGAACATACAAGGGCTGAGAGCTGGCAAGAGAGAGGGGGTTGAGTGGAGAGAACTCATAACAGAGAGGGTGATGATAGAGATCAACGCGAGGAAGAGGGATAAAGTGCAAGAATGAGGGAGGAAACAGAAGAGACAAAAAGAAATCAAGACTGCTTAGCTTAGCACTGCCACTGCGGCCCTTCACCTCTGCGCTGCTGCACCTCCTTCCACCTTCTGCTTCTCTGCATCGCACAAACCAGCAGGAAATGAAGGTGGAGAGCCAGGGCGTCGGGCCTCCTCTTCATGCGGGTGGGGTTTGGGTCTAGGTCTGGACCCTGATCCAGCTCGACCTAACCTACTCGCCAAATGTTACAAGCTATGAAACTTGGGTGCGCCATTTTTGGCCTCGCACCCACGTCGACACGATGAGGGTGTGGATGCGCCCTCGGTGCGCACCCAAATGGGTCAAACAAGAGTCAAGTGCGGTCAGCCGCACCCGACTAAAAACGTTCTTTTCTGACCCGCACCTGACTCGCGTTTGACGCGAGTTGAGTGCGGTTAAAGGCGAGTCAGTCTGCTTTGGTCCAATTTTTAGGGTTTTCTTTTACTTTTAAGTTTTTAACAAAGTCGATCGTCGCCCCTTCTTCATCCCTCTTCTTTGACATTCATCCCTCTTCGTCCCTTCTTCTTCATCGTCCCTCTTCTATACGTCGCATTGGGTGGAGCCGGTGAACTCGTCGCTTGTAGCCTGCAATCAAGTTATTAATGACTGGACGAAACAAAGAAATAACCCCTCACGTGCGAAATTATAGAAGATCTCCTTTAAGATCAAACAATTCCATCGAATTGAGTATGATTGTATGTGTAGCCTGCAGGGTGAGTGACCTCCATTTGAAGTAAGTAGCAATCTCTCTTGCCCACTCTCCCTCTCTCAGTTTTCTGTTTCGAGAATGGTGTTGCATATTTGGGTTTTCTCATTTGGTCTGGTTCTCTCGTTTTTTTTTTCTCATTTTTGGGTTTTCTTGTTTTCTATTGTAGCGTCTGGTTCGATCCACCTCTCTCTCTCCCACTGCCAGCCGAAGTCGAACAACAGGTTGCCATCGACTCCTTTGCCGTTAATTCCCACAGCCGGCAATGCAGCCTTAGGTTTGTCATTCTATTAGACTATTAGAAAGCGTTTTGCCGTTTTCTGAATTCTCTAGATCAATCATTCCGATTTTAGTATATTTTGTATTTTAGTATACAACTGGTTTTATTTTACAAGGAAAATCAGCTCTATTTTTGTAGATAGGAAATAAATCTCTTAAAAACAAAGAACAAACAAGAAAAAATTAAAATGTAAAAACGACGGGCAATCTCTAGAGGCAAAAGAAAGGAAAGGAGCAAAGGGGGGAAAGAGCGCTCAGTGGTGGCAATGAGAATAAAATAGCTTTGACTTGAAACATTGTGGATGAAGCAGGGAAACAAATGCTCATGACTTCGGAAATCAGCAATTAGATATCAACGAAAAGAGTGTTAGAACAAAAAAAGGGGAAAAAATGAATGAGATAGAAGAGGAATGCGTTACAAAAACCTAAAACATTAACACTTCAATACAATGCATTTGAGAAACTTATAAACGGTAGATAATACCAATTTAGCAACTTAAAAACCTGTTGGTCACCCAAAAACATATGATTATATGTGTAAAAGGTAACCAGAAGCTCTTAGAAAGGCCGACGATCAAATTAAAAAGCCCGCACATAATGCCATTGAACCAGTCTAACTTTATAAGTTTTTGGAAAAAATAAATAGCTATCCCAATGTGGTCTTCCAAATTTGGAAACGTAGAAATCCATATAAAGCTCATGTTTTCAAACATAAAATGTGCTTTGGGAGCAAAAAAGATTCTGATAACTTGTGTTCACAAGAAATATTAGAAATTTCATCGTTAATCAGCAATATGTATTGTCTCTTTTTAGTAGTTATTCTGATTTGAGATTGTTAAAGGTTGCAAAGACACAATTTGCTTCAATCATTGTCATGTTGAAAAGGATTCAAAGAATGCGAGATGCACTTATTCAAATTGTGTTTAGTAGAGAGTGAAAATTTTATCGGGTTGAAGATGAGACTAAAGCTCAAAGTATTAAACACCTTATTGTTGAAAATAAATAGTGGGATAAAATTGCATATTTTTTGGATTTTACAAAGCCAATTTGGTGCATGTTGAGAGTTGTTGATAAATAAGAGCGTATGCTTCATAAAGTTTACACAATGTGGGATGATACGATTGAACAAATTCAGTGTATAGTTTTTAAGAAAGAAAAAAAAAGACATTGTACTTGATAATTCAGAGTTCTTTGATCACATAAGTACAATATTAGTTGAAAGATGAGATAAACACAATACTTCCTTGCATTGCATGACTCATTCTTTAAATCCCAAATATTATATTAAAAAATGAATTGAATGAGCTCCTCAACATGTTATTCCAAATCTAGATGATGAGTTAAACATTCAAATAATGTCGTGTATGGATAGACCTTTTACAGATTCTTATACCAGAAGACAAGCTATTTGTGAATATAACAAGTTTTCTTTAGGAGATTTTAATTCAAAAAGCGCAACAGATGCAAGAGAAAACGATGACATGAGTCCTTTTGATTGGTGGGTGTCATATGGATAAAAATTGCCCGTACTTCATAAACTTACTTTGAGGTTACTATCACAACATGTTACATCATCGTGTTGTGAAAGAAATTGGAGTATATATGGTCATATACACAACATTAAAAGGAACAAGCTCACTAACCAACGTGCAGAGGATTTGATTTATTTGCATTCTAATTTGTGTCTTTTTTCAAGGAAAGAAAAGGAATACAAGTATTTCTTTATTAGGTTGTTTTGCTTTGCTCAATTTCTTATGTTGTATTAGATTTTTTATATTTTTGTGGTACATATTTTTTATTGTTTAACCTTCGTCATTAATAAAATGCAGTTGTGGATCATCACAATATTGGGATGTAAATCTAGATGAATTTGATTTCGATGGAGAACGCAATTTATATACTGCTAACATGGATTTTTCTGATCTTGTTATTCCTTCTGAGGCGTTTGATGATGATGATATCATTGAAAACATTCAAAAAAATCAAGAAATTGGTGGAAGTGGAAGTGGAAGTGGAACACAACTCTTATTGATGATGTAATATGCATTAATGTATGGACTATGAAGTATGATTGTATGAACTGTGACTCTATGAACTCAAAACTAGAGTATATTTCTTGTTGAATGTTGAATTGATGATTGATAATGATATCATGATTAGCAAATTGCAATTTTGATTTTATTAATTAATAATTTTATGGTTTATGGACAATTTTTTGTCATATATATAATATACATATTATTATAATAATAATAAATTAATAATAATAATAATAATAAAATACTCTCACCGTACCGCCACACCTAAATTTTTTGAAATGTGCTGCACCGGCACCCGCACCCTGCACTCAGATGACATAGGTTACAAGGCAAGCCTCCCTTCTCTTGTCCTAGTGCTAACTTGATATGCATGCCCTTCATCTAGAGCTCTGAATTATAGGCACATAAAATAGGCTTTAAATGCTCCCTAAAAGGGAGAAAGAACTCAAAAGCTACATCCTAACTTAAAAAATTATGCAAATGCCTTCTTAATGTTTTGTTAATTTTAATTAATTTATCGCTTTAGTTCTCAATTATATTACATACTTGATGTGCTATAAGAGATTGGACTATTGATGCATGACTATTAGTGACAAACCTCCTTTACGGAGGAAGCGTTCCTTTATCTAAACTTTTTGCACATTTTTTTTTCAATGAGGTGTAAATGTATTTTATCTTATAATCTGTACTACCATCCAACCCCTTGTCTTGTACAACCTCGTCTCTCTCTCATCAGGTCTGCTCCCATGGCATCCAGCTGATTTTGAGGAGGCATCTATTATAGGACCACCTATGAGCATGCCGAGAGAAGCTGGCAGCACTGTCGAGAGCAGATCCATGGCCGAGAGTAGACGGTCACATGGCAGGGCGAGAGACGTTGGCGCGTGCCGATGGTGGCCGAGAGTAGTCGGCCACATAGGGTGAGAGACGCCGGTGCGTGCTGAAGGTGGCCGAGAGTGGCCGAAGATGGTGCCGAGCGACGCAACGCTGAGAGAGTGACAGCGAGCGAGGGCGTCGGGTGCCAACACTGCGTTGGAAAGGAGCCCGCTGACGAGCTATGTTCTTTTTATTGTGAGGCTAACGTTTCTTGTAGCTTGGTCGAGACGTGCAAGGAAGGAGGCCTGAGCACAAGGGATGCTGACCAGCAAAGCGCAGCAGCCACGGGCATCGATGACGACACCGAGCGCGACGAGGAGACACTCGACGCCGAGCAGCAGCAGCAAAAGGCGGAAGCAACGAGCGCTGAGCTCGAGGAGCGTTTCAAGTCAAGAGGGGCTACACTTGGCCGAGGGCCGTTGGGTGCACAGGCAACGACAGGAGGTGTTGCGGGCATAGGCGACTTGGGACAAAGTGAGGCTAATGCCCTCACTCAACTCGGTTCAGACACACATCCACCGAGCATGACAGCCATGGCACACCCGACTCAGCCTGCTGGAGATTCTGAAGACACGGCTCTAGAGGTAGGAGCACCTTGTTCAAGATAGGAGCAGTCCGAGCACAGATGGACAAACAATGCTTGCACAGACTGGACAGGAACAAAGGATGTCCAGGCATTCAGGACAAGATCAGGACAAACAGACAACATGGACAAACGCAAGATAGGAACAGGGGATGTTCCAGTGTTTAGGACTGAGATAGACAAGGGAACAGAAACAACCAGAGTTGAAGGCTGTCTAGACCAAGTCTAGACGAAGTGGGTTTGGACCTAGGCAGGACTTCATGGTAGTGACTCAGTTCAAGGTGCAGACTCAATTCGGAGTCTTCTAGGTTGACCGACTCAGTCGAATTGATACTTTGTATAGTTGCTTTTGCTTTGTCTCTTTTTGATTTAGTAGTTGTACAGGGATGATCCAGAGAGATCTTGAGATGCTTATGCTATATATGCTAAATGATATATAGTAACCCTAAGCTTTTTCATTAATGAAACCTTGAGTTCTCTGGTGAGGAGTCTAGTTACCCACTTGGTGGCTTCATTGGCACCTTTGAAACAGCTTGCCAGAATCCACCATTTTCGTGAGCCTCGACTGGAGTTGGTGTCTTCGTGACTTTGATATTCGAACGACCAGAGGAATGGCACCGGTGGCCATTACCAAAAGTTCATCTTCATGAATCTCCACTGCATTTGCTGAAGCTGACGATCGTGTGAGCCATCTGACCAGGGGAGGGCTGAGGGGCGACAATCGGTGATTGGAGAGCGGCGAATGTGTAGAGGCTGAATACGGTCTCTACTTCCCTGCTACAACCTTTTGACAGTCGACGAACCTTCAATCGGTAAGTTCTTGATTCTCCCATGGACTGCTGTTGAAGATTTGGTGTGTTCCAACCGGTGATTCTAACACTGCTGATGTCGGGAGCGATTCCGACCCGTTTGGTCTAACACGAATGGTAGATCAAGTGATTATTGCTGGTCTGAAGGATCGAACGTTGGGTTAAGGCTGACGGACTTAGTGCATTCACCCAATTCATCATCGGATGTCTAACTCCGAGGCTAGATCGCTTAATCATGCGTGATTGCATTTCTGTTGCATTTCATGATTCCTTTCCATATTTCGTATTTGCAATGAGGAATAGTGGAGAAATCAGAGGAGAATCGAACAAAATCGATCAATGAACAACATTCTGTTCGGGCCCCTGTTCTGCTGCCAACATGTTCCTGATCAGATGCAAATCTGAAGGAATCTGGAACTCCTTTCGACAAACGGACACTTGGGTCACCTTCCCAACATCCCTACGGAGCTTTCGAACTTGATTTGAGAGAAATCCTTTCTCAAACGAGTGAGACATTCTCACCGGACGGAATCAGGCAGAAATCAGCGGTGATTTCCTGTGTTCTTTGTCAGAACGGCAGTATCACCCCCAAATTCGTCAGAAATTGTGAAAAACCACGAAACTAGTGATCTGACTTTCTTATGATTGATCCTCATGCTGTATTTGATCTATTCCTGATTGATTAATCTCGAAAATATGTTTTGATTTGTTGAAATCGGCCTAAGATCGAGCGGAGGTCTTCTTCCTGCTCTTTCCCTATTCTGAGTGAAACTGTGAACTACTGGAGGAGAAAACTCTCAACAAGTCACCCCTGGAGATCAGCTTTAGACTTGGTCTTTTGGGCATCCCATCTAGGGTGTCTTAGTTACCTACAGACTAATTTTCACGATTTTTGGAGATCAAAGTGATACGTGGTGATTTTTGGAAGATCGACGGGTCCTGTATACCGCAGCCAGCTCCCCTGTTTTCTACTTGAACCTGAACAGAACCGGAGCCTGCGACAGTTTTGCATCTTCCAGACGACCGACCTCCCTGTAGACATCTCGGATTGCTGCAAAACTTGGAGCATCCATTTATAACTATTCCAAGGTTCTACAGACCAAATTTCAGTCCATTCTGAGCTGCGGTTGAATTTTGGTGAATTTTTTAGTGTGGACCAAGCCTAAGAAGGCAAAACAGTCCAGCGAGAGGGATTCTCGCCTGCTTCCCAAGTTTGTCGATCAGTTTGGGTTCTCACCCAAATCTGGTGACGATCTTCGCCCTCTCAAGTTAATTCCTGTTCTATTACATGTCTTTGATGCTCTGTTATGGTTGGTTCTTGATCTGAGCGTGATGAAACGAAGGAGGAGTTAGGAGCGTAAAGCTGCCCAGCAGCACGTGTGCTTCGGCGTTATTCGAAGCTTGCTCCACCCCATTTCCATCTACTCCTCATCTTCTGGTGACACTTCTTCTCTTGAGATTACCTGCATTTAATCATTATATCTACCCGTGACTGCTGTGTTTTGTTGGAGGACTATACACGATGGAGGTGAGGAGCTGGTTCGTGATTGCAGAGCCTATACTGTCCCTGTTCATGCTTGCACATCTGAATTAGAAGGCATAGCTTACGTCGGGCTGATCGACACTTGCCTCCCCCTCAGATTCGTCTATCAACAGGAGATTACATACTTCATGGTGCTGAACTCTAACTCTTTGGAAATATACTGTTTTCATTTATATTGAGCGGTAACTCTCGGTTTTCTGTTTGGGAGCTAGCCATCGCCGAGAGGAATGAGCAGCCATAGCAACCGTGAGCTAGGCTAACACGAGGGAGAAGAAGGGTGTTCGCTGTCACCTTGTCAGCGATTGCTTCCTCCTAACACGACAAGCGCACTAGGAGTTAAAACATCTCTAGTGTATTCCCTTCTCCCTTACTAGTCGCTGAAATACATTGCGGTGACTTGTGCTCACATCTTGATCAAGGAGGACTCAAATCAGCAAGTAGACATCGAGTTCTTGCCCTTGACGAAGAAAAAGTGTTGAGTGCCAAGGTTTGGCCTTCAGCCTTGGTGTACACTAGACTTGCTCCAGCAAGGTAAGCACCCAAATCACCCTATAGATACGAGGGTGGGTGCAAACTTGATTCAGCCTTGCCTACCAGCATGTAGATGCTTGGGTTACCTCCAAAGCTAGAGAGCTGATGACACAAACCCACTCTACGAAACCACCTAGGGCTGGTGATGGTTTGCCCATTTAGGGATTGTATGTGGCAGCTGATTTGTGGATGGTTGCATGATGTATGTTGAGTGAGCTTGAGATAATTTCTGTACGCTACATTTGTAAGGCTTGAAACCAATAATTGTGTAGTAGGTTTAGCCTTAGTATAGCGTGGGGAAGCCCTATCTTGTATCTTACTATCCTTACCCATGGGATTTGAGCTGGGATTGTGTCCAGCCGGATAGGAATTTTTGTAAGACCAATCTTGGGCCACTTTGATTAGTCATCAAGAGATCTTTGGAGGTTACCGTCACCGGGATTTGGAGCTCTCCAAGGCCTGGCTGTAACAACATCCGACTGACTTTGAGGAAAAATCAGCTTGGCAGTGCACTGGTGTTCCATTGCCGCCATCCCTTTCCGATTGCCAACGGTCGCCGTTCCTTCCCCAACATTTCTTGGACGCCCAGCCCTCTTTCTCGCCCAAGCTCACCCTTTCATCCCTCCCATTTCTTGTCACCACACGTTGACGCTGGACACAGAAGACTTGTGGAGCTGCTGTGGGTTGAATCGCAACTACTAGATGACATCGCAGATTACCTCAGAAGCATCGAGCCTCCATCCACCGGTGCATCAATCCCTTTTTCCCTTTTCATGCCATTTTTTGCTTGAGAAGTATTTGCGATAGTCTCTCTGTCGATATGATTTTCTCTCATCTCTTACCTTGTTTCAATAAGTTCTGAATATGCGTGATTAGGTGAAAGAACTCATTTGAACTTTGCCATAATAAATTTCATAACAGAAAAGCTTGTGTCCGAGACTTGTGCAACAAACTGATTAGTTTATCATGACTGCTACAAGAAACTACAGCCAAGAAAAGTTGCAAGAGATTATCACAGCATCATTGCATTATGCCTTCGTAACTAGGTCTGGGTAGAAGAAACTATCTCTACTTCATGAGTTCACTGGTACGATTTGGAAAATTCATGAGAATTTTTGAAGAAATTCATGAGCATTTCAGGTCTTTAGGATGTCAAATTCTGTGGCTCAGTTCAGATGATGAAAAAATATATTTGTGCATTTCATCCCAAGTTCATGATAGAGTCAACAGCATAACACTGGCCCAAGTGAGAATGCACCTGCTTAACAAGTTACTTCAAAGATTGGCTTGTGGTTAGAGATAATGAAAGTAACACAAGAAATCGACAACATGAGTGGTATTCCCTATAGCAACTTTTATGAAGTCCTTTAATCAGAAACCAGATTAGCATGTTCACACTTCCATAAACTTGGATTGAAAATATTTGAATCTTTGCTCCACTAGTTGCTAATGAATACCCAAACTATTTTTATTTACATTTGACGAGGAAATCTCTATATGACATGACAGTTTGTACACACTTAATCAGCACAAGTTGTAGGTCAATAAATTGATCACCATGCTGAGGACATGCAACTCAACCTTCGAACTTTGTGTTAATGCATGGAGAATGAATTGTCCTAATTCATATGTAGTTCAATGGTTACTCTACTCCTAACGGTGGTTAGTACACCTGATTTCCACCGTCATTGAGGTTACTTTTGTAAGAATCGTTGATTCACGATCAATATTATAGGCTCTAGCATAGGAGGGATTCTCCAACACATCAATACCATTTATTCCAAACATACATTTTTAAAAAGAAATTTTATGGGTATTTAGATGAAATTTGCAGCTTATTGCTGCTGCGCTGCATCTTACCATAATTTATTACCTTCGTGTTGATAGGTGTAATGGCTGGCTCTTCTAAACCATGCACAAAGAGCTTTGTGTGATCGAGTACATGAAGATGAAGCCAAATATGGGTGGGGAAGTTATGAAGATTTGATTGAAGACATAGGTTTCCTGAACACTAATAATATTATACACATGAATGTAAAATATTAGTGGTTGTGCTATCGTATACTGTGTACTTTTTTGTAAATTTTCAGATGACTTCAATCATATTGTCTACACTTACAGCCTTTTACGAGGGGCACCATACAATCGATCATAGCCTACATATACAACCTTTTATGAGTATCATGAACTTTCTATACATTGTCGTTTTTCTCAGTGGCAACGCAATCGATCATAGCCTACAATCGATCATTTCCCTTTGAGTTTACCTATATAATGGAAGGCATAAGATTGAAACTGTTATTTCTTACAACACTGACAAAGTTTCTTTTGAGTTTTTATATGTATAACGCATTCCTTAAGACCAACTAGAGGGAAAATCAAATACCTATAGTCACCCTAAAAAAATGTAAGCACTTGTACGTTTTTCATCCATCAACAACATACCACGTTCCCTACAATCCCCACTGTTCAATTGATGCTGTTCATGCTCCCATTCTTTTCATCCTCTTCCATTCCCTCACCCTACAATCTACTGCTTCCCTCCAGAAGCTCATTGCTTGACCAGTTTGCTTCTAAAGCTCATTGTGACAAAGGGGAAGCATGGCAGAAAGGCACATTCCCCAGCAGTTTAATCCACGAGCAAGCATCACTCTATACAAATCTGAGCTTCCATAAAAGCTCAAATCCACATTAAGCATGATGGGGGATGTACCTGTGTGCATCACAAACGAAGCATAATTTTTTGGCAAGATTAATGTATCTATGTGCATCAGAGACGAATAATAACAATAACGTTTTGGCCAAACACGTGCACAGTTTACAGCCACATCACTATTGATTGTAGCCAGACACGTGCATATATCTACAACAGTGCCATCGGTGTTTTCTAGAACAAGCTGATGTTGCTTCTGCAAAGTTGGGAGTCACTCAAGTTCAACTATACCTAAACTGCATTTAAGAACACACCAATAACTAGACAATTCAAGCTAAAGATTGTGCTAAAATACTCTGAAACACAAAATGAATAATAATACAGTTAAAGAACAACTACACCAACGAAAATCCACATTAAAACCAATCCTTTCTTGCTTGGATGGGGAAAAGATGAGAAAAAAGAAACATGTATAAACTTTAGCTTTGAAAATGAAAAAATGTTGGTTGCGAATGATGGCATCCTATAGCATGCTAAGATGAGGCCAAGTTCAAGATCCTAAATCAGCTAAAGGCAAGTCATAGCCATCAATATATTATTAAATAAATAAAGTCCTATTGCACATTTTCTTGTTGCTATAACACATATGCTACCGAACTTTCTATAACAGCATTATCCATTAATGATTGTGTGAAAGTGTGGCACAATGTATAACATGCTTTTCTGCCAGGCCTTTCCCCTCGAGCTGGGAGACGAACCAACTGCTGCCTTCTACAGCCATAATCATGCGTTGCTTGAGCTAGTTCAACCTATCTTCTTTTTCCTTAATTTCTCTTGAGGCGTATGACAAACACTTATAGTGCACCACTATGACATCTCACCATTAGTGCAGGAGAGAAAGGTGTTGAATTGCGTTTCATCGAACAAGTGATATTAAACAAGTAGAAATAATTGAGAAAGACATAAGCAATGCACACATACACATTCAGAAATGATTTGAGAAAGACATAAGAAAAGCAACAAATGGGCATCAAAGGGGAAAAAGGACGTGACGCACCGGCGGATGGAGGCTCGAGTACTCGACGCCCTCTTCCCCGTTTGCTCTCCTCTCTCCCCTTTCCCATCTCCCTATAGAAGAGTAGCATCTCTACCATCGAGTGACCTCCATGGCTCCACTAACAGTATCCACTCCCTGCCAGGTAACCACCCAAACGGCATAGTTCCCTTGGTATCGCTCTCTCTCTCTCTCTCTCTCTCTCTCTCTCTCTCTCTCTCTCTCTCTCTCACACACACACACACACACATCACATCGGATCCATGGAAGATGCATTGCTTGGTTAAATTGGCTTCTCTAGCAGCTAAAACTGCCCCTTTGTTTGATTTCAGGGAGGAACTGCTTTGACAGATCCTTTTTTTTTATCAAAAAGTAGTTGTCGAAGCAGCCCCTTGTTTCAAAAAGAGAATAATCTTGTTTCAGTGAGGGAAGCCTCACCGAATGGTAGAAAAAAAGGCTGCATGCAAATGCAGCTCCACCCCTTTTGAGAGAGAGAGACATCAGCATTGGAGAAGAGATGGAGGCAAGGTGTGAGGAGACAGGAAGGTTGGGGTGTCTGAATGGGAGTGAAAGTGGCAAAGTTACTGTTTAACGGACAGAATTGAAGCCACTCATGATATACATGGAATTGCGGACATGTGCAATCAGGAGCTTAATATATATATATATATAATCATGGCTACCTAACGCATTAAATGGGACAATGTGCTTTGAGATCCCATACATCCCATACAAATTCTCCATCCCAACTCGGATGGAAAAATTTATAAATCCCAACAACTTCAACAATTGATAATACTAATGGCTATTGTTGTAGGGATAGTGGAAATCATTTCCCGATGATATGGATTGTGGGTAAGGGTAGATCAATAGCTACAGTTCTACACATCGGGCATAAAAATTAATGCCGATGGGATTTTCTATGAGAAAAAATAACTTTACTTGCTAGCAGACGAAACAGTCGACAAAAAGAGTAGTTTATGTCGATGGCCATTAACGTCTTGGCATTATTTTCCTTTTCCCAAAACTAAAGAGGTCGTTGACATATTCATTTGCCGTAGCTAAAGCTAATTTTTGCCGATGGCTAAGGTCATTTGCCATGCCCACATGTGCCGACAGTCAAGAGCTCAGCCCACAACCACGAGCAGTCCCAGATGCTAACGTGGCTCCTTTAACCAAAGGCAACATGACCACTTCTTCGGCTGGCGAACCATTCTGTCAGCTGCTTGTAAACGTATCCCCGACCAACCGTAACTAGTTCATTGCCCCCTCATTTCTTTCCCTCAGCCCTAGCACTTAAAGACTTTTTCGGCTGATAGTTTGACACTCTTTAAAATTAGAGTGGACCCTATAAATCGTCACAAGAGTAGCCACCAAAACCACGTCCATATTGGATCCTGCAAGATAGATCTGGATCCTGCAGGACAGCTCACCATCATCCCGACCGCTACTGCCACTTTGGGCAACCCAAGTTGCTGGTGACTAGTGGCCACAACTTCAGCAGCTGCAGCTGCCACCACCATGCGTTATTACGTGCAAGTGCAAGCCACTAGACCCAGCAGGAGGCCCAACTGTCGACTCAGGCTCAGTCGAGACTACCTGACCACACCTAGCCCTGGCCAGCAGGAGGCTTAGCTGCATGGCCTGGACCCTACCAAACCAACACCACGGTCCGCTTAGCTAACCCCGCCAACTCGACCTACCCAGCTCGACCACGTGACCAACCTGTGCTCAGGTCAACTCAGCAAAGCACTGCTTGGCCACCTTGTCCAGGTCAGACCTAGCCTATGCCGGCCAGCACCCAGCTGAAGCCCAACTACGGTAGAACTTGCTTGGCTGAACCACCCTCAACCTGCGGTCGCCTCTCGACCATGCCTAACCCACCACCAACCTGACGCCGGCTAGGAGTAGACCCCTAGCCGGAATGCCGAGAGGCCTCCTATGCCTTTGTGCTTTGCAGCCTGCTTCCCGAAGGACCCTTCCATGCAGCACACGGCCTTTGGTTAAGCCTAGCCCAAGACGGCCTATCCAACCTAGCTCAGCCCTTCCCATGAAAGACTAGCGGGTCCAGGGGGGACCCCTACCCAAAGAAACTAAGGTAAATGTGACCTAGTTTGGGAATACGTACCAGGGATTACCTTTAGACTGGGTTCCTAATCACCAAGCTTAAGGCCTTTTGTTCAACCGTGATGGCCATGGACCCAATGTCCAAGGTTACGTTTTCCCTTCAATCTCTTTCTCCTCTCATCTCGTATGGTTTGAGTGATCCGTGAACACACACATTTAAAGAACATGCGCTATTGTGAGCCTTAGTTAGTGGTTGGGAATCTCTTTATATTTGGGACATTTTCTCGGAGGTCTGTCCGAAGAACACACTGTACATATTTCTAGTTAAAAATGAGAGCAACTAGGAATCCTAGGTATGGGTCACACTATGTCAACAATAGTCGGTATCGTTGGGAGACAAGATGGAGGACAAATCAAAAGAAGAACAATTAAGGAAGCTGAAATTATGAGTAATAAAACAAGGCAACTGAAGCAAATGGCAGAACCTCAATAGCAAAATAGCAACGACAAGCCTAACAACAATAGCGGCAAATTAGCAAACTCTAGCGGCAAACAGTGGCAATAGTAGAAGCACAATGACAAGCCCCATCAGTTGAATGGCAGCAACAAACCCCATCAACAAAATTGTGACGGCAAACTGACATGGTAAAACCCAACAAGACCCCAATGGCCTAAACCCCAACAACAAAATAACAATGGCGGCCAATCTCAATGATGATGTTAGCGGAACATAACCAATCATGGTGGCGATGACAAACCTCAGTGGTAGCAAAACCCAACATCAAACCCCAAGGAATGCAGGGTAGACAAGCGACAACAATATTCAGCGGGGCCAAAAAAACTCTAACAAGAGAGAGAGTGAAAGAGTGAGAGAGCCGATAAAATGGGAGTGCATAACAAAATTTAGAGACCAAAAGTGCCCTAGATACAAGAACAAACCACAAAACAAAAATAAAAAGAACACAATATACAAGACAACAACACAATAAAACCAAATAAAAGGGGTTGGGAGAGAATGGATAGACGGAGCGGTACAGTCACCCAGCAGCAAACGAAGGACAACGCCGTAACCGAATAGCAAAATGGACATCCCCCTACAGAAAGCGAGCCACAGAATCCGACGATGAAAAGGTGTCCTTGAAAACTCTGTTGTTGCGCTCCTCCCAAATGCGCCACCAAGAAGATATGAGCCACAACCTCCAGACACATCCCCAGGAATAGAATAGGTGGGGGGAAGGACAAAAGAGAAAAAGAAGACGAATCGAGGGCGAGTCTAGAAGGCTATTAGCAAAAAAAGACCATGCAGTGACAAGAACACTATAGAAAAAAGGACAAGAGGTAAAAAGGTGAACACGAGCCCCACGAAAGAGAGAAAGAGAGAGAGAGCCATAGTGATGCATACCACCTCAAAGTTTTCACAACCTAAGTTTTTGACACATTTTTGTGTCAAATATAAGAGTATGACAATATAGATATATTAGACAATGAATATCAAATTTTAAAGTCAAATAAAATCTTAAGTAATGACCAAAGCAGAAATAGATTTAACGAGTCACAAGGACCCATAAAGAGCCTAAACAAAAGGCTACATCTACTTCATGAAAATAAAGTCACAAAAATCTCCACACTCGACTCAATGCGTAGAGTACGTCGTAAAACTAAGGGAGTACGTCTAAAAGCCAATATTCAATCAAGAAGTACCTATAGAGATAATAGAGAAAAATGGTAAGGTTGCTCTAAATATGAAAATATCCAACAATAAGTAGAGCGCAGTTCGACAAAATAGATATACAATTATATCAAACAAAAACTAGTATGCAGCTCAAGATCATTGATTGTAAGCTGAAACTTTAAGCCACACCAAGGCTAAGCTTACTACCACATTGTAGTAACACAACATACTGTGGGTTGCAAAGATACACCAATAATCTAACCACCACCAAACTTGGTAATAATAATAAGCATCAACAAAGAACTTAAGTTACCCCAAGACTAAGCTTACTACTACAAATGTAGTAATACAATCCATTGTGAGTTACAAAGATACACAAATAGTCTAACAACAACCAACCTAGGCCTCCACCTGTCTACATGCACTTGGCTAGCCCATGTCCAGGACAGTTGGTGGAAGCCTAAAATCTTTAAGGTGCAAGCCTTCATGTACTCTGCAATTCTTGTATCCATGACTCGTTCGCAAGTGTGAATATCCAAATCCATTTGATTTAAGTGAAATCGATCGAAGTCAAAATGGATTACAAGTGGATATGGGTTGGAGGTTGAGTGGGGGATCATTTTATGCACGACAAAAGTAGAGTTCACTTGGACGAGTCAAAGATGGTGGACTGTAGTTAAAAGTCCATCCAGCCCACTAACCAGCAAAGGAAAGCATTGAAAATGAATGGCTTAATTATCATTTGGATTTCATCAAGAAGAGTGGCTATGCAAGTTGGAACTTTTGATTTTTCAAGTGAAGGCATTATGTTAGGCAAGAAACTCCATCACAGGCACCACCCAATTGCCTTTCATTTAAAGTGGGGTACAAAAACTTTAATTGAATTTGTGCTATCTAAAGGCTAAAAGAAAATAAATTGGCAAAAAAGTAAGAGTGGGGAATGAGATGCAATCGACCAGCATGAAATGTGCACATAGGAAGAACCTTAACTTGTCAACATGGAAAGGAATGACTCGCAAACCGTCAATCTTGCATGTAAGACTTCACTTAAATTTGGATACTGTTTTTCATTTTGTTTCCTTCTCGTTTAGAAATTTGAATTTATTATGGCTTCTTATAAAACCCCATGTATTATGTTTATTTGAGCTATGGTGGCATGTGGAATGAAGAATTGATTCTCTTTTCCAATTAAGATTCTGGTGTTCTACTCAATCCTTTGTCTGCCAACATTCAGTCTGTCCTCGGGATCATCCCCACGTGCATCTAGCTTGCTTGAAGAAGACCACATATGCTCCCCTCAGCGTCTCTCATCTGCCGAGTATCTTAGATATCAGTATAATTGTAGCTAGCTCTTCTCGATGCAGTAGAGTCATGTCAGACATCTTAGACTGGCAGCCGAGCTCTCCTATGCAACGGATTGCACTACCGGCATCCGCACTCTCTCTCCACTATTGCAAGGGCCTCGGTCTGAACATTGACTATGGCAGCAAGAGACCACCACCTCTCCATTGGTGAGGATTGGTTTTTCTCTCTCGTTTTAAGTTTCTTTGATTTGAGAGCTCTCTCTCTCTCTCCCTCAGCTAACATGAAGCCGTCCGTGGTTTGAGAATTAGAGAGACATGTTGGATACCCATTTGTTAGCCTCCAAAGGTTCGGTGGGCATATGTTTTTAATCATTTCTTGAGCAGTGTTTTTGTAAGTTTTCCCTAAAAAAAACGATAGAGACTCTATGTTTACATAATCTTAGCGAGTTTTCTAACCTCCAGTAATAAACTAAAATAATTAATTGAAATAACGATATTGACAAGAACATTAATTATAATATGACATTAAAACCACTGACATGCATGATCTTCAATAAGAATTCATACAATTAATCAATTCATGTAATAAAAACAGTGAACATGCAATAAAATAACTCAAATGCAAAAGAATAATAATAAAACAAAGAAACGTAAACCCAAAATAATGGGAAAAAGAAAAATTGAGGCTCTTCTTAATGTGCACGGTTGTAATCAATATATACCGTCGAATTTACAATTACTGGATAACCACATCACAAATTCCTTCAAAGACCTGCCACTGGCATTAGAGCCATTATCCCAAGCCATTATATTTGATTTAAAAGGCTTATCCAACAAATCTGTAAAAAAAAAAAAAAAAAAAACAGGTACGTATATAATAGAGCAACTGGCAACTACTTTCAAAATTGATAATGACGCGCTTAGCCAACCAGCTTCAATTGATGCCTTTAACTGGTCAATATCCTCATAGCAAATAGCATGGTCTGACAACTAAATATGGGCCTTATCCTTTTCAAGATGAGTTTGACAACTGAATTCTGCTAAGACTTCATGCTCTCATTTGTAAACAGGAATAACTCATGGCCTCAACTTGTCCAATTCATAATCTCTAGGAACCGTCTCCGAACCTGGTCCGATATCCATCCGTAAAACGGTTCAAACTGTGGTCAGTTAAACTGTAATCTCCCCCAAGCTACACGCATGAAATGAGAAAATTATGTATGTACACAAAGTGTTGCTTACCTAAACGCATTGTTGATAATCAACAGATTGAAGATTATTTGAACAAAATGGTATAAAGACCAGGAAAGATAAGGTAGGAGGTAGCGGTTTGATGCTGACCTTCCTACCGGGAGGCCAAGAACCAGGGCCAGCATGGCCGAGCGAAGCCAAGAGAGCTGAGCGCCTTCGGCCAGGTTTGTGCCCAGCATAATGGAAAGCGTAGATGAGCCAAGGGAGGCTAACGCAGAACTTGAAGTTGATGCAGCTGGCGGTGTGGGCGGAGCATCATCAGCGGAGCGCGGGCAGCAGGCTGAAGAATTCAAGGCTGAGCAGGCATGGGAACTAGACCTAGATCCGGTTATAGCGAGTCGCACCCTGAGTCTAGTGCTGACCCAGTCCACGCGTGGCAAGCCTAAGGCCGAACTTAGGCAGGTTATGTGGCTGAACCCGCAAGGGAGAAGCCAAACTCACTGAACTTCCGAGACATCTTGTCTCGATTTCCCTTTCATGCAATTGCTTATAGTCGAGTCTTTATTTCAGCAAGTGTCCCGATCCAAGGCATCCGGTTCTATGTTTTAGTATTTAAACTCTTTGTAAGTTCGTTTTTCATTATGCAATCAAGAATCTAGTTTCAAGTGTGAAATTGTCTCTCATCTCTCTCTTCCTCTCACCGGTGACCGGCGGTGATCAGAGTTCCAACCTTCAACCCATGGCTTTGGTTGAAGAACTACAGGCTGGAAGACGTTCCTTGAGGCCACCGAAAATCCTCTTGGAGCACCTTCATCGTACGCAACACATCCCCCGACTGAATTGCAATTCTTCTATCAGTGTAGTTCTTTCAACCACGAAAGGAGTTAGAGGCTGAAGAAGAAAATCAGGAAGGCTTGGAGGAGAGCAACTCGTGGCTCTAGTCGCCTAGTACCCAAGCGGAAGACTCCGGCTGCAAGAGAAGAGGTAGGTGCCGATCAATCTCCCGCCTCCTTCCCCACTCGAGCAGAACAAAGGACAGACTGAAATCGTCCCTAGTAAGCCTCTTAATCTCTGCCAAAAACAGAGAGAGATCGCCGGAAAGGAGGATCGACGTCAGTTCTTCTTGCGGACTGTTTTCACGGTGAGAAATCGAGAGAACTCGTAGGATTCCATTGGTAGAAGGCCAATCGGAGTTCAGCAAATTTGATCTGTGGATCAGCTTGAAATCATGTCCATGGCAGCAACAATCCAATTCTAGTCCAATCATGAAGTTGCTGTTGAAAAGGAGATAGAATTCCCCTTAGCCGAATACCAAAAACAAGCAAAATCGTGTTCACGGCAAGGAGAAACGAACCAGCGATTTGGGTGGAACTTGCGTGAGAAATCTGAAGCAAACCAGGTGCAATTCCACTCTCTCATTGAGTCCAATACCAACGCCCAGATCCTAGCAAGCTCTCAGCCAAGTTTCAGGCAATTTCATCCATCCACGGCAAAGAACGAGCTTCTGATCTAAATTCTATCCACGACGCCAGAAAAACGAACGTTGCTACTTCTTCGACAGAATCCGATCGGCGTTTAAACAAATTCCACTTATTCCAATAATGCCCTTGGTTAGTATCATTTGATATTAAGTTGGAATTCAATTGACGAGGGCACAACAGTAATTTCACCTCCTAAGCGCTTAAAGAAAAAGAACGAGCGGCGAGCGTTACACGCATCAGCTCTCTTTTGAGCTCCTCGACTTAACGCTGGGAGTTACAATTCTCCCTATCGCCTCTCAACCTCAACCGTCCATCATCCACGTGGCGTCGACCCAGCCATCCTCTGCCACTTTGTCTCCAACGCACGAGCCAGCACCTCCTTCACTTCATTGCGCACTCCACTTTGCCATTATTGAGAATTAAAGAAGTAAGTTTCACATCTCGTAGCTAGGAAGCCTTTCGCATACCTTAGCCCATTCAATTTCAGTAACCGACCCTTTCCACTTCATGCCAGCCCTAATCAGCCTCCACCTCGTGTTAACTCCTCCCTCTCCTCATTAGTAGCCACTCTTTATCATTAGTGACATAACCCCTCACGCATGCCCCTTGGTTTAACCCATTA
Source organism: Nymphaea colorata (assembly GCF_008831285.2). Taxonomy (NCBI): domain Eukaryota; kingdom Viridiplantae; phylum Streptophyta; class Magnoliopsida; order Nymphaeales; family Nymphaeaceae; genus Nymphaea; species Nymphaea colorata. Next base: position 22,875,077 of record NC_045139.1, on the reverse strand, counting down.
GCATAACAGTCCGAATCATTAGGACTCACTTTTCGTCATTAGTAAGCCATCTCTCTTAACCTTAATTCCACTCTCTCTCGCACAATCCTTCACCTATCTGTAAGCCATAACCAACCCTTAGCAATTAACCTCATCTCACGTCTAGACCTAGCCCACTCCACTACCGAACCACTTCCAACTAGACCTAAACCGCTTCACCTAAACCGAGCCTACCTAAACCTATACCGAGCTCACCTCCTTGTTCCGAGCTTGGCTTGTCCCCTTGGAGTCTAATTAGTTAGGTCCCTCTCCAAGGATTGGTCGTGTGCATCTCAGTCCAACACCTCCACTTCATCGGACAACCTCTTCTTGCAGCCTCCATTGCTGCAACCTTCCACCGAACATAGTCACAAGCACCAAGGTGACCTCGGCCAGGCAGGCCGAGCCTCTGCCTCCATCTGGGCGCTCCTCCATCACGTTGCGGTCTCCCTTGGCCGTCTGAGGCCTACAGCAACCACACTCCATCCACCAGGCATAGCCGGCAGCCCCAGTGTCGTCCCCTTCCATTGCCGGGACACTCTGTCTCTCTCGGCCAGCTTCCACTAGTCCACATGCCGTCCTAGGCCAGGCGGGCCTAGCCTTCGTTCCACTCCTTACTGAGATATCCGAAAGTGGCTTTGCCACTGGTTTTCTCTCAGATCTATTGTTGTTTATGACGATCTCTCATCGGCTAGGTAACTTCTCAACATTCTATAGAACGGGGTTACGGGTGTAATTATTTTCTAAACCAGGTTCTGGCCAATTGCTACTGTCGGTAGTCCCTCCAAGGCACCTTGCCAAGGACATGGCTGCGGGTAACTAGACCACCAAAGAGAAATGGTATGGTTTGGCTGTTCTAGGGATTATATGAATAGTTTGTGCATGAATGTTGAGTGAGTTGTGAGAGTTAAATTTGTATCGTTCATGTTTATACAAGCCTTGATCCCCTTAGTGTTGTAGTAGGATTTAAACCATGGGTCTGGGAAAACACACTTGTATCTTTTACCCAAGGTATTATTGAGCCGGGGTTGCTGTCCGGTGGGAATATATTTTGTAAATATAATTTGCATAAGTTTGGACTTTAGGCTCCCACGAGTTGATCCTGGACTTGGGATCTATTCTCGGGCATAGAAATCGCTAGCCGGGTCTAAATTCCCACCACGGTTGCTCTCAACAACATAAAAGTCAAGGAGTGCATAAGCGTATTTATGAGTATCATCTAATATAAGTAGAGATGACAGCTCCTACATGATTAAAAAAGAATTATGTAACTGCAATGTACATGGATTGGTATATGGCTGATAGCCTATGATAGTCTATTAGGATGAATGAAAAACTAGACTACGTCCACTATTAGCAAAGCAAATCTACAAATGCTAAATCACATGTGCCAGCATATCTTATTGTCGAAGAGAAAATTCACTTCAAGATATTAAGCAAGGATATATTGAATGCGATGATCATGTTCCGGAAAAGGATGGGAAGCAAGAGAGCTCCATCACAACATGAAAGTTTTAGAAAATATGGAGGTAAGGTGTTTAATCATGGAAATAAGGATCGAAGCTGATCACAACTACTTGTCTATAAAATTCAAATCTCAGAATCTGAGTTGCTTTGCTCCAGTCAAATGACACAAATGTATTAAAAATAGCATATAAGTGATCGTTTGTTTTCGTTTTCTGACAAAAAAGACCATGTTTTTGAAAATGATTTTTTCACCCTTATTCAAAAGCTAATGGCCACTAAATCAACCTCCTACATATATAAATGCGTCAATTTACATCGACGTCAAAATAACGCCACACCAGTATTTGTTGTAGTCCATTCGATTAAATGTATCGAACGGTTCAAACGAAGCTCAAAACCGAGAGCGCAGGCAGGGGGGAACCAAACCCCCCACCCCGCCCCCCCATTTTCGAACCCCCCACAACACAGTCTCTCTCCTCTCTTCCCCACACTACCCGTTTCCTTTCAGTCCATTGTGATTTGATCCGTGAAATGGCTTTTTCCATTTCTTAGCAAAAGCAATTTATGATCACTGCTTATGCATTGAATCTATGTCCATCTTAAAGAAGCACAAAATTTGTAATTGATTGTTTTTTTGTCCGAAGCATAACAGTAATTTTTATTTTTCTCTGCTAATGATGTTTTATCAATGTTAATTTTTTCCATGCCGCATAATACTACTCAGCCATGGTCTTGCGCTATCCCTACGATACATGGATCGAATTAGCACTAGAGGATGAGGTATATGAAAAGCTTATTTCGAGAAGCATTTACTTATTTATGGCCTTTTCTTTGGAGCATTTATGTGAACATTCGGGCAATGTTAGGACTAGAAACGGTTTATTAGTTTATCTGGCAACAAACAAATGGCAGCTACTAAGCAGATTGGCGTCTTGTGATTAACATCAAGCATAAGAGAAGTAAAACTAAAAAATGATTAAAAAATAATATAATTCTATGTTGAGGATTAGCCATAGCATGAAGTTAACAGATTCCCTTGCTATTTTGAGAAGCGGAAATCTGTTGAGTCATCCTATGAAAATGGGGGATTCCATGAGACACGTGCTTAACCAAAACTCTCCTAAGCGTTAGATTCACATGCTGGTATCTTTGAAACTTGAAATAAAATGCATCGCTTGTCAGTACTTGTGGATAGCAGGATAGGCTTCTAATAAACTTGTCTTCAGACATCACTGTTCATGTGATCCTTTGTACTTGTTTATTATTTTTTTGCGATGTATTGCTTTGTGTTTGGTTAAGACCGCTTTTGTGCAATCTATGATTTTCTATCTTGGTAATTTGGTTTTAGTATCTATAAGTGCTTGCAAATAAGTGCCACATTGGAAAGCCTCAAGCTTATAAAATTGATTTGTTTTCCCTGAGAATCTATATAAATTGTCAATGATATTTTAAGTTTGTTTCAGGATACAGTGTTGATGGGTGCTACTTATTTTGACACTCAAGCTGGAAAAACATTTGCTGTAGCTGGGGGCAGTGTCCCTCTCAATGTACGAGAGAATACCAAGATTGGGTTCTATTATTTGGCCTGTTATTGAGCATTTTCTGATTTCCTTTTTCTTTTAACAGAAATGTATCATCGACAACAATGCAAGAATTAGAAAGAAGGTTATTGGGCAGTGCCTCTCTCTCTCTCTCTCTCTCTCTCTCTCTCTCTCTCTCTATTTGCCTTTCTCCTCAAACGAGTAGTTCATTGTAAAAGACCACCTGTCTTACCTGCAGAGTTCACCAAATTACTTTTGTTAATCATGTCAAGTTCAATGAATGATTACAGCAAAGACTAACAGACACCATGCATAATGAAGTTTGTTACCGATGCCTAACTTGGATCAAGCACGATGAACCAAAACCACCAACAACAAAATTAATACAAGCCAACCATTGTTTATGTCTCCATCTGTCACATGAACTAATTCACCGTTGACAGCTTGAGTTGTACACCAACTCTAAGCAAAAGTGCAATTTCTGCTTATATATATATATATATATATGTGTGTGTGTGTGTGTGTGTGTGTGTGTGTGTGTGTGTGTGTGTGTGTGTATCAGTGACTGATTAGACAATTTGATCTATACGTTGACTTTTCACTTGTGATAGAAAATTAGTCTATAAAGAGAAGGTAAAAGAAATTGCAAACGTAAATTGTGACAAGAGTAAAATCTAATGCAACGAAGGATTAAAAATAATGTATTTTGGCTTGGAAAAAAACAATGAGGCGAAATTTTACAAAGAACTCAGATGAGCATAACGCAATGACAAAATACTAATAACAAATGATATGTGAGCTCAGCAGTAGTAACAAATGATATGTGAGCTCAGCAGTGTTGAGCATTTCGCAAAGGGTAGTTGCCTTCCGGGGTTCATCAGCTTAATCTACGCCAACAGAAGGAGCCTTAGAACTTGCTCCTTTTCTTCAAAAGGCCTGTCCAATAACTTTGCAAGCCCCAGCATATGATCCCTAGATATATCCAGAACTCATACCAAGTTGAGATAAACCAGCTACCAGGACGCCTATGAAGTTGAGCAGACCAACCATCAAAACGTGTACTAGAAGTGTAGCCATTTGACCTCCTTTTGCTTGATTCTCACAGCTCATTGGGACTTTGCATCGTTTTTTGCAGTTGCAGGGAACACACCAACCATGAGACCTGCCATACAATTCAAATGTGCACCGAACGTCATGGCATTACCAAGCACACAAAGAAAGCCAGTGCATTATTTAGTTTGTAGCATGAGAGCTTATCAAAAAGAATAGTCAACAATTATTCAAGTGTCATTGATAGAATATTGAAGAACATCATGCACCCAGTTAATATATCGGTTGATAGTGAAACAAAAAAGTGAAAAAAAAAAAAAAAAGAGCCAAACCCATTAGAAACATACACCATGTTCTTAGACTGATAGGAAAAAGCTGAGGAGTTCACCTGCGGCAGAACATGACCCAATTAAGTCCCCTTCCTGAAAACCCCAAGAATCACTAATTTTCAACAGGTGAACCGTTGTTATATGAAACATCAACTAGAAATTATACATTCATGTAATGTCATTGGCCTTTTAATTTCTTCAAACTGCCCATCTTCAATCACAATATAAATCATGCCAAGGTCGATTTAAGAGTTTCTTCTCAGTTATATACTATTATGACGAGTTTACTTTAGGAGAAAAGGGTTCCCCTTGCTAGCATAGTAGAGAGAGAGAGAGAGAGAGAGTTTCTTGCGGGGGTTGCATCTGCTATAATGGAGGGTGTTGTGCATAGTTGCTCCTGGGGTTTGTTGATAGTATGTAGAACACAAACAAGGACATGAAGAATAACAAAGAAGAGAATGGATGCTGGCAGTTGTGTACCTGAGAAAAAGTGACGAGCTTCACGGGCTGGTCCAGCAAGAGAGCAGGGGCCGGTTTTTCCATAGAGCTTCATGGGTAGAGTGAACAAAAAAGTGACTCAAGAAGATGAGTGCCTGGTATAACGTGGTTCAGTGTAAACTGACACCTACATCTACGGAAAGGGAAACTATCGCTCTATATTACGATAGGCCTGGATCTCCGTTTTATTTATAATGGAATACAAGCACCATCAAAATCATTCCCTGAATTACATGGATTGTTTCAATCTTTACAAGAGGAAACAATATTTAATTTACAATTGTTATTTCACTGTTTAGTTGAGCTGTTGTTTTTTATCACTACCAAGATTATCTTGGCCAGATGGCGTTTCCTTATCAATACCACCATTATCGCTTTTACCATCACTACCACCAGCATTGTCTTTAGCCTCTGTTCTCATCCTCAAAAAACCTTTTTTTTTTAATGCTTGAAAAGATGAGATTTTATTTTAAAAATGAGATAGAAAGGGACTCGCCTGTCGGTACGAGAATCGACCGTAGCGCCTTTACCAAGGGTAATCAATCCAAGCGTTATGCTTGTGCTTGATGCATTTCGTTATGGCCTAAACATCTTTTCATTTGAAATGCAGTGTTGTGTTTGAAAAAATGTTGAAGATTTGATGTTTCAAACTTTTGAAAAAGTTGTTGAAGAATCACTTGAGAATGTAAAACATTTTGATTTGAGAAAAACTTGAATTGAGAAATCTTTACAAATACCATTTGGAAAGCCTGGACAATCGTTTTTTAAATGGATTTAGTGTTCCCTTAAGACTTTAAGTAGGTTTGAAGTTTTGCTCCAATTGAGTTACTACCCAATTAGAGCTCCATCTTATCTTGCTTAAGTTCTTTTAGAGATGTGCTTGTAATCATTAGTGATGTCAAGTGAATGTGGATGTATAAATGCATTGATCTTACATTATTATATGGAGATCATTCATTCCTACTATAACATTCATTTAAGAGTATTCCTACCACCACATATATCAAAGTTTTTTTTATTTTTTATTTATAAAATTGTCATAAATATTGATGTGAAAAGATAAAAATTTTTGAAAATGAAAATGAGTTGTAGACCATCAAGTATGATTCCAATATCGAGTCATTACTTGAATTTTGGTCTTTATGAAGTCGGCAAATGAAAAGAACTTGAGAAAAAAATGTTCAAAAAAAATGAAAAAGATAAAAGACTTGATCACAAAAAAAATATAGAAAAAAAAAAGAGAAAGAGATCTTAAAAATCACAAACCCAAATATTTAAAATATATATATATATGAAAGCTTGTGAAAAGGAGGTTTAAATCAAATAGAAAGAAAAAGTGGATTTTAGAAAGAGAGAAATTTTAAAATGGAATACACACATATATATATTCATATATACGTATACGAGAGTTTGCAGAAGAATATGTTAAATCATAGAAAGAGAAAAATAAAGAGAGATATTCATGTGCATGTATATGTATATAACATGTATATACGTATATGTCTTCATGAGAATTGAAATCAAAAAATGACTTGAAAACATTTAACTTCAATTTTGATGTAGGCCAGAGAGGAACTTGGACTCATGCAAGAGTTTAAGCTAAGTCTCCATAGCAGCATTAGAAAGAGTTATTGTTTTTGAAAAACATGATTTCAAATAATTAACATAAAACATTATTATTTTGTTTGTTGCAAGAGAATATATTTCTTACACCATTGGGTATGAAAAAAAATCAAACTACATAAGCACTCATTAGGGTTCCTAATTGAATGATTAAAAGAAAAACTTAACGTAAAAATAACATGAGAATGCATATTAACATATACATATTTGTGAGGTTTTTCCTGGGTTAGACAAATTCGAACCTCAAAAATCAACATAAAATGAGAAAATCCCAAACCAAACAATCATTCTCACCGTGCATTTGGTCATCAATTAAGAAAAATTAATACATCAAGCATGAGCATCATTTCAAGCATAAATGATGAGTAAAGTAATATAACAAGCATATTTTTGAAAATAAATGAAGAAATGAAATTCATTTCACTTTGCTCATACTCTCAATTCACTTAAGAAGTAGCTCTCGATTCGAAATATAAAATCATTTGGGCTTTTTTGCATGGCCATGGGGAGGTGGCAAGAGGAAATGAAAATATATGAAAATGAAAGGAATATTATATACAATGATACTAGAAATGAGTTTTTGAATGATCTTGGAGTCGCCTGGGATGAAGCATCAAGATGATGAACTCCCAAGAGATCCCTTTGTGCTTCTTTGAAGAATTTGAACTTGGAGAAGCTTGCTCCCAAGGTTGGAGAAGAAGAGAAAAATGGAAAGAGAGAGCTAAGAAAAAATTTAGAATTTCAAGCAGGGAAGCAGAAGAGGTTCCTCCATGATTGGCTCATGCCTAAAAGGGAGGATTGTGAGGGTATTTATACAGAGTTTTGAAGCCAAAATTCAAAATTTGAATTCAAGAGGAAAGAGTTTTGGAGCCAAAATTCAAAATTTGAATTCAAGAGAGAAGAGAGTTTTGGAATTCTTGATTTGGATCTAAACTTGAATTTTGGATCTAATTTGGATCTGATAATTAGATTTTGGATTTGAATCTCGCGTCTATGGTTGGGTTTTCCATTTGAATTTTGTGTTTGGGCTTGGTCAATGGTTTAGAAATTCATTTTGGATCGAATAGTCACAAATTTTTTTTGGGTCTAAAATTTAAATCCAAATAATGAAATATATTCTTTTTTTTAAAAAAAAATTTGAGGTGATAACAGCCTCCCACAAACTAGGCAGCAGTATGAAAAGTGCTAGTTTGCTTCCTAAAAACTTGAAGGTCCTTGAGAGAGCTTTGGTAAACCAGTTGGCCACCTGTTGGATAGATAGAACAAACTGAGTGCTAAGAAGACCAAGGAAGCTTTTTCCTTAGGAAATGATAACCAAATTCTAGGTGCTTCATACAAGAATGAAAACTGGTTTTATGGATACTTGAAGTGCCGATAGGTTATCACAACATAGAACCGGTGGCTCCAAGAGATAGAGTCCAATATCCTTAAGGATATATGTAATCCAAGTTAATTCAGCAGTGTGAATGCCACTGAGCGATACTTAGCCTCGGTAGTAGATCTGGCCACTGTGGGCGCTCGAGAATGACGCTCGTACCCCCTTGCTCGAGGGGCCATACGCTCCTTTGACTGATCGAGTCACGCTTCGGCCTGAACTTCCTCCCTTTTGCTTATTTGTTGTCCATGAGATAGGATAAGTCCCAAAAAAGGTAACAAAACCAGTAGTGGAGCAACGAGTTTCTTGAAACTAGCCCAGTCAAAATCAGAGAAGGCATGAAGTTGAATTTGCTCTTGAGAATATAAATGACATCCAAAATCAATAAAGCCACTAACATATTGAACGAGCCTTTTAATTAGTTGGAAAGGACTTACCATGGGTGTTTGCATGTATTGACTAATGAAGTTGACAACGAAAAAAATGTCCGGCCATGTAAAAGCAAGATATTGTAATCCTCCAACCAAGCTCCAAAAAAGTATAAGATCCGAAAAAGGAGTATCATCAACTGGAGTTTTTGTAATTTTGAATTAAGGGAGTGGCAGCCAGTTTGCATGATGTCATTGTGGCTCTTTCCATCAAGTTATACGAATATTCTTTTTTATTAAGAAAGAGCCACCTGAAAGTTTAATTACCTCTATTCCAAGGAAGTGATGGAGATAAACCAAATCCTTCATAGAAAACTCCTTATTAATATCCCGAATAAATTCTTGGAGAAGTATAGAATTGTTACCAATTAAGATTATATCATTGACGTACAAGAGTAGGAGTATGATGCACGTCCTTCTTTATAAATAAATAATGAAGAGTTAGAGATGTTGGAAAAGAAGCATTTTGATAGAAGATAAGTGCCAAAACGGTCGTACGATGCTCTTGGAGTTTGACGCAAGCCATAGAGGGCTTTATGCAACTTGCATACATAACTTGGTTTTTTGGCCATTGATAAACTCAGAATGATCCAAATCACCATGTAAAAAGGCGTTTTTCACATCCATTTGTTTAATGTCTGAATTGTGAGATAAAGCTATAGTTAGCACAATTCTAATAGTTGTGGGATTTATAACAGGAGAAAAAGTTTCTAGAAAATCAATGCCACACACTTAATTGAATCCACGAGCAATATGTCTGGCCTTTAGTTGCTCTACATTTCGATCACTCGAGTTTTGTTTTAAACACCCACCTAGTTGAAACGATATTCATACATGGTTTGTGTGGTACCAACGTCCAAGTGTGGCATTGTTCCAAGGCATGCACCTCTTCCTTCATGGCAGCGACCCAACCTAGATCCTTAAGAGCCTGCTTAATAGTTTTAAGTTCAAGTGGTAACCTTAGTGCCAAAAAATACTTAGGATTTGGTTTAAAGATACCAGCCTTAGTTCGAGTTACCATGGAGTGAGCATTTGAGCTCGTACTAGACTGACTTCCTTCATGTGGCTTTCTTGTCTTCACTGTCTTTCCTCGTGTTGATGATGATGACTTTGTGCGTCACTTTTTGTTGAAGACTGATCATTTTCTTCTCTAACATGTGTCGGTTGTGATGAAATATTGTATAATGAACCATTGTACAAGAGATGATGGTGGTTGATCACTTGACATGAATCTTTTTTGTTTTCATCTTTGGAAATATTTGGGCAACGATCTAGTTTAGTCCAATCACTATAGGTAACCCCTTCTTTATAGGTTGACATAGATGAAAATAATGCTCCAGGCTATTTATGGGGAAAAATACTTTCATCAAAGATGCGTTGGGAGATGTACATTTTTCATGTAGGTGGATACAAGCACTTGTATCCCTTATGTGTATTACTATATCCCAAAAACACGCATGGTAGAGACCTTGGCTCAAGTTTATTGAGAGCATAATCTCTTAGATATGGAAAACATCTAGTCCCAAATGTTTTTAAACATGAGTAAAAAGGACTTTTTCCAAAAACAAGTTCAAAAGGACACTTCATCTTCAATGTTGGTGTGGGCAGTTTATTAATAAGCCAGACTGCAGTGGAAAAAGTTTCAACCCCATAGCAAGCTGGTATATTTGCATTGAACATCATTGCCAACCCAAGTTCTATGATGGTTCTGTGGTGCCATTTTACCATTCCAATTTGTGGTGGTGTCTTTGGACTATTCACCTCCTTTGTCTATTTGAAACTTCTTAATTTTCTTATTAAACTGATTTTTAACATATTTATGAAAAATTGTGAACACTTGGTATAATTCTGATTTGTGGTGCAAGGGATAGAACCAAGTGAACCATGTGGCCTCGTCAATAAAAACAACATAAATTGGAATTTATCAATTGAAATAACTGGGGCTAGTCCCCATAGATCACATTGAACCTTGTCAAGAAAATTGTCACAATGTTCATCCATTGGTAAGAAAGGGAGACAACACATTTTTGCCATGTGACAACTAGAGCATATAGTGTTTAAAGAGCTAGAACTTGTCACCCAAATAGCCTTTTTATTTGCAAGAAAATCTACCACTTCTCGATCAATATGGCCTAGACGTTGGTGCCATATTTCTTTATTCACTGCTTGAATTCTTGTAGAGAAATATACTTCATGAATCCAATCACTGCCTTCTTCTTTATTTTCAACTGCATTGATATCTTCATGCATCTTCCCCGTAATTACCACCCTGTTGGTGGTCTTTTCCTTCACAGCAAACTCATTAGTTAAAAACTCAAAAACATAAGGGAGATCAGATGTTAATTGACTGACGGAGATAAGATTTTTCTTGATCTTGGGAACGACTAAAACATTATCAATAACAAGTTTTTGTCACCCATTTGCTATAGTAGCTTGTCCAACATGAGTAATGTCTAATTTTTCTCCATTTCAACCATTATTTTATCTTTCTCATAATATTTTAATAGAGAATTGAGATTACATGCATTAAATGTCACACAAGCTGAGGCACCAGTGTCGGGAAACCATTGTTGATCCTAACTATCAATTGTTTTCATGGTGTCTAATACTTGTGGGACCTGTTGTGACTGAAATGTCTGTTTAAACCTGTGCCAACAATTGAGAGAGCTATAGTTCTTCTTGCTGCATATTTGGCATATAATGCCATTTTCCTGAGCCGATCAATTTTGGTTGCCATCTTTATTTTTGTTGTTTGAGTTCCATGAACTATTTTTGTTGTATGAGTTCCATGAACCACCTTGACTAGCTTGCACAAAGCCACGTCCTTTGGAATTGAAGCTTTGATTTTTGCCTCCTTTGTTCCTTTGATTTGTTTAGTGGTGCCTAATAAAAGCAACTTGGGTGCTAGGGAAATCGCCTCCTAACGTCCTCATAGTTCATGATTTTGAAGAAGTGCAACTACCTCAAGATATGTGGGTGCCGGTGGTTTCAACATGGTTGTCAATATGGTTGTTCAGAAGGATTCATAATCTCTTCTGAGACCAATGAGAAACCAAAAAACTTTAGTCTCATCTGCAATAGGCTTTCCAATGGCAATGAGCTCGTCGAAATTTTTTTTTTAAACTCCAAATGTATTCATCAATGGATGAGTTCCCTTTCTTATGCATTTGAAGTTTTTGCATAAGAAACATTTCTCGTTCCTTAGACTTATTAGCAAAATGCTGAGTTAAGGTGGCCTATACCTCCATGGCGATCTTTTGTCCAATGACGATGCCCAAGATATCCTCAACAAGAGTTCCAGTTATCCATCCTCTAAGTAGTCGATCTGACTTCTGCCAGGCAAGATAGTTAGGATTAAGTTCTGTGACTGCATTTCCATCAGAAGCGATGAGAAACTGTGCGGGCGACTGATATTCTCAGTCTAGAAAAGCAGTCATATCCTGCTGCTCAATGAGCCCCATCATCTGTGTTTGCCATAGCAGAAAATTATTTTGATTGAGCTTGATTGACACGAAGTTGGCTACATTCAGATTATATGGGTAAGCATATTTGCTTGGAGCAAATACTGAGCTTTCAGAATGATTGTTCTGTGCCATGTGGTTATCCCGCTCTAATACCATGAACAAAAAAGAGACTCAAGAAGTTGAGTGTCTGGTACAACGTGGTTGGGTGTAAACTCACACCTACATCCACGGAAATTACAATAGGCCTGGATCTCCCTTTTATTTATAATAAAATTACAAGCACCATCAAAATCATTTCTTGAATTACAGGGATTGTTTCGATCTTTATAAGAGGAAACAATATTTAATTTACAATTGTTATTTCCTTGTTTAGTTGTTGTGCCTCCCTGTTTGACAGCTACATCTTTATCTCTTGTTGTGTTACCGATAATCTTAGTAACTGCTTGGCCAGCTGTCATTTTTTTATTATCACCACCATTTTCTTGGCCAACGTTTCCTATCAATACCACCATTATCGTCTTTACCATCATTACCACTAGTATTCTCCTTACAGAGATGGGTAAGTGATGGTGCTTTGATGGATGCACAGAAAGGGAACCAATAGGGTGGGGAAGAGAGGAGAGAGAGTACTTGGTGAATGCGGGTGAAAAGAGGATCAGGAGATGATTGTTAGGCCCAGCCCATTGAAGTTTTTCAAGAAAATGGTGACTTAGTACTACAAGGAAAACATCCTACTGTGATGCTGGGGGGACCTGGGTTACTATTTTGGGGTGGAATACCCACTTTTGGTGGCAAAGAAAGCATTGCGCCACGAAAGGCTAGATGTTTGGTATTAGTAGTGAAGTTTAGCTGTGTTTTTTCATTGCACCAAAGTTTTTGGGTCACGTGATGCCTCCTCTTTTGATATAAATATATAACATTTAGTGATGTCTTGACTCTGCGGTATAAAATGCAGAGTCTATTTTGGCAGACAACACTAACATCAACATATGTGGTGAAATTCTTGCGCCGTACTTGCTTTCCATGGCTTCCTTCATTTTCCCATGAAAGTTTACTGTTCCGGTCAATGTCCGTGTTTGCTTACTGTTCTGGTCATTCATCCCGAGCATTTGTAGCTCGTTTTCTGGTGTCATTTTACTTTTCTAACATCTATCGTAATCTTTCAATTTTCCTCCATTTGATCTTCTTTCTCAACTCCTCTTCTGTTGGCTAGTGTTGTTCAATTGACCAAGGTTTGTTGTTCAAACCATTTCGGCTTAAGGCACATGGGTATAGGTATGAAACAGGTATGGGTATGGTGATTTTAGAAAATATGAGTACAGAGTACAACATAGTGTGTGTGTGTGTATATATCCATAAAACTTCTCAAATTAAAGCAAAATGAGAGGAAAATATAGAATCTTAGTAGAAGGGAAACACAAAAAAAGAGAAGAATCAACATTAAAGAAAAAAATTAAGTTTGAAAATGATTTTTATATTTTAGATATAGCCGTACTCATAGACCCATGTCATCGTACCCGCATACCAACATAGGCATGTGGGCAGATCACACGTACCCCTGTGCCTTAGGTTATGGCAAGTTGCTTCACTCCATCATGGGATTTGCCATCCTTTCACCTTTGATGACCTCATTTTGAACATCCTGTAGGGTCATTGTGTGGTTTTGGATGGGCCAACTTCATCGCTCCTCTTTCATTGTCGCTATCACTTTGTTTCTCTGCAACTTATGTACAATATGTCGATTATTGATTCATCTCTACAATTGTTTGAACTCTGAACGAGGGATCTTGTCACTTCGTTTCTTTGCAACTGACTTGTTTGAACTCTTCATGAGATGCTTAAATCATGTTTTGGACTATATTTATGCTCAACTGAATGAGGGACACTCACTTTTGTTCGATCACATCCAATATTGTTAAATGTTCAACACAAAATAGTTTGATAGTAGAAGATGCTGCTGATTCTTGAAATTTGCAATTCATGATACCTAAAACCCACTAGAACCAAAATTAAGTTTATGTATGTTATTGTATCTTGGGAATGTTCATCAAAACAAATCTTGAATAAGGATATTTCAACTTCAAAGGGTTGATATATGGCTTTTTTTAATGTGGTGAAGATTTTTATTGAACATTGCATTCTTTGCTCTCTTATATTTCCTTGTTTATGTATTTTTCTTTGTTTTCATTTTACTTCCTATACCCGATTTCTCTAGACAAATCTAATTTTACAGTCTAAATAATGTGTTCACAGATTTGTATTCAGGTTTTGTTTCAACTCAATGTATTGGATGGAGGAGATGATCCTCAGTTACACATGAGCAGCAAAAACACATTTGAAAGAAATTAATCGTATTGATGTTATCTTTTAGAAAAAATTATCATTTTGGAAAAACTAATCGATTTGGGTTTTTTCTCTCATTTGTTCTACAAATAGATGAGATTACTTGGCAATCAAGGGATAGTTGTGATCGATACTATTAATTTCTTCATTTGATTTCCTGTAAATTCATTTAACTTCCTTTCGATCTCCCTCTATTTCTTGTCTCTTTAATTTATGATAGGTTGTTATGGTTACATAACTAGTCTGATTTCAGGGTTTTAGTAGTACTGATCCTCCTAATCCATTGCAGGAGTTTAGGACCAAAATCCAGAGTTTGTTTCAGGCTTCAAGCCTTGGATAGGGTTCTCATGAACCATATCATAGGAAAAAGTCTATGAAAGATAGCCTCCTTCCATTTTCAGCCTGCATCACTTTAATTTCAACCTAAGCATAAGTGTTAGATTTCAATCACTAAGATCTAGCATCATGTAAAAATTTAAGGCCTTGTTTAGATGACAGACCCTCAAAACCTTTTGAGGCCAGGGTTTCCTCAAAACTGGTTTTGAGGAAACCTGGTTTTGTAATCCAGGTTTTAAGACCTGGTTTTTGTGTTTGGATGCAAACACAAACACCAGGTTTTTCTTTTTCATACCTAGTATTTGTTTGGATGACAAAAGCCCAGTTTTTAACTGTGGCTTTAAAAACCACTTTCAGCTTAATGCAATTAGCTACAGTTAATAACAATATGTGTCAACAACCAATAGCATTATATAGTTAGTACCAAAAGTTACAAAGCATTCTTCCTTAGAATTTGAGCACAAAAATTAGAAGTTGGGTATAAAAATTATACAATCATGATAAATATTGATTGCCTCCAAACAGCTCCATGCAACAACCTTTTCCCTATGGCCACAAGAAGCAAAGGACATGATCGTCCTCCTCATCCATGTCTTTCAATTTGTTTGTTGCCTTCAACAGCAGTGATGTTTTCCACAGATTGTAGAAGTTGACACTTCTTCACTCTGGAACAGGCAAGCAGATTTTTCTAGGTATGTAATTGCCTGTTTAAGATTCTGATAGGCTTTATAAATTTCACCAATTTTCTGCATAATAGGAATGCTAATCATCATTTATATGGTCAAATAATCTCCAGCTTAATGTATTTAAGTCTTAACTACAAATAACGAACACAACTAGGACACATATCATGATAAATGAGCATAAACCCTAGATGTGAATAAATTTGTACCTATTGAACCCAAAAAATTCAAGGGCAGCAGTTGATCCAAGGCCACGAGCAAGCTGATCCAAGGCCACAATCAGACTGACCTAGTTATCAAAAGAAATGTGATTTTATAGCGGTCCAAAACAAATTGATTTTCTAACAAGATTAAAAAACAAAGATGTATTTGCAATTGATAAAACTTGGATGTATTTTTGAACAAGGATATAGAACTTAGAAGTGATTTTATAGCAATTCAAGGCCACACATGTTGAAGCAGCTTCGTGCCTGCTATTCAACTGTCCAATGAACAAGGATAAGAACATGTAAACCACAACAGAGAATTTACACTATTCAATGGAAACCCAAGGATGGAAAGAAGAATTATTTAATAAATACATTAAGAAAATTAAAACCCCACAATATTCTTCACATGCAAAACCAAATTTTGCTACTTGTGTGCCTTGGCACAAAAAAATTCACTAATTGAGAAAATAGCATGCACTCAATGCTCACCTAAATCTTTCAAGTGCCTTTACTCATTGTTGATATGATGCATGTGGGCGTTAGGATGAGGACCTGGGAAAATGAGAAAAAAAATATGAATGAAAAAATGGAAATTGTACTGCATAGGTGAAGCCATGTGAAGAATAAGCAAGGAAGCCACAAAAAGGCCAACCAAAATGGCAAATAATAAGAAATCATGTTCTATAAGTAGCCAACATTCAAAGGTTCATCTATTGAAAAAGGAATCACACATATAGTTCTCAGTATTCATATACTTCATAAAAAAGAACCTGTATAGATTCAGACATAACTTGCAAGCTTAGAAATCAAAAATAACAAATAAAGAGCATTTAACATAAATTTAACAGCAAATATCTTTCTATCATGCTTCCTTTGAGCCTGTAGACTATGCAATAACCACCTCAATCAAGCAAGATGAAACCCATAACGCACTAGAGGAGAATTATATTGGTACGAAATGGATAACCCCCAGCCCATAAAAGAGCACCTTACCTGAACCCTCCTCCTCCTCAACTATGAAAGATTCAAAGGTTGATAGTTCTTCCAGTTGTGGGCAATTTTACAAGACGAGCATGAATCAACCTCAAAAATGTGAAATAGGTTGACGAAAACCTTACTAACTAAAGAATTATACCTTTGTTACCCTTTTCATCATTCATCTTACTTTTTCTTGCCTTCTTTCCCTTCCTTCTTTCTTCTTTTATTTTTTTGCTATGGACCCACACCTTCGTGCTCTTTTTTGCTTTCTTTTTCAGTTAGCTAACTCTTAAAAGAAAAAAAAAATTGATTTGGATCTATTTATTTCTACAATAACCAAAACCTATTCAAGCTTTGTGTGACGCATATGGAATGGAAGTAGGAGATTATTAACTTCAAGCTCTTTAAGCACACTAGGTAGTATGGTACTTAAGCATAATAAAGTCATCTAATTTAAGCATAATCATAGATATGTAATCCACAACACATTCACACACAGTAAGTTGATAAAGTTACATGTCACCTTATTAAATAGAAAAACATAACAAAGAGGAGCAAATAATTAGTTTAACAGTTGAGCACTTGGCATTTTGATTGTGCACTATGCTTGTTGACTGCTAGTAACTCTTCCTTCAAACACTACATAGTATCTTCGTGTCTTTTCATGTTTCATGTGACCTTCATTCTACAATAAATACAATGTATTGATATCATGAAAATGCATTATGAAATTGAAGTAAAATATTTGAAGTAAAAAGAGAAAAGTGAACAAGTAAAAGGAGAACGAATTACTACAAAACGTGATAGTTATTACCTATCTCTTTCATGAACATAATCATCCCATGCAATTGATTTTCTAAATGCCTTGGCTGCATCACGTGTGCATGTAGAGTTATGTGCTCGATTGGACACTCTCTTGGAGCCTGATCTTCATGTGTTTGTGGTGGAATCCATTTTTCTCCAGAGTCTCTCGATATCCAATCATCAATGTTATTCATTCGAATATAATTATGTAATGTACAAGCTGCAATAACTATATCACTTTGTGTGTCAACAGGATATGAAACTGCAACTTTAGAATTGGGAATCTAGCTTTTAGAATGCCGAAACAACATTCGACTGCATTCCTAAGTGATGAATGTCTAAAATTATATAGTTCTTCATCATTCTTAAATGAACGCCTATTTGTAAATTCTTTCAAATGATATAGAATAACCACATATCGGAGCATAAAATTTGAGAGCGTTGGCATAGCTTGAGTCAACAAGGTAAAATTTACCTACGTAGGAAAAATGTTATCAAAGCAGAAGTTTGACTCAAAGACTTATGAACATGGGGTGATATTATATTACCCTCTAGAATCGAAGGAAATCCCAAACTTCGGTTATCCAAAAGTTTAGCTAATATTCTTGCATCAGCTGTAGAGTCTTTCCATCCACATAAATAAAAGTAAACCATAGATTGAACGTACATGCACACATTACATTATGTGAATTGAATCCTTTTCTATTTCTACATCTAACTTGATCTTCTATTGGAACAATCATTGAAATGTGTGGACCATCTATTGCTCCAATACAATCCTCACACTGAAGTACAATAAGTTAAAATAAATTCATCATGAAATGAATTTTTCAATAGTATATCATAAATGTTACAAAGGTACCATGAATCGCGTAAACTTTGGATCACTTGTTATCTCTGGTGGCATATTAACACTTGGGTTCTTTACAAACTCATGACTTAATTGTAGAGCTCCCTTTAAAATGTCATGAAAGTGTTTGAAAATGGTTTCACTAGAATGTTGAAAATGGTCTTTCAAAACATAATCTCGTTTATTCTATCCAATGACCATCATAAAACTCGCTAATTATTCTTCATCCGTTACATTTCTTGTATCACGTAATATACCTTTGTCTTTCAGCAAGTGAGTAAGAGATAAAAAAATTGGTGCATCCATACGAAATAAGTCACGTGATAATTGTTCGTGACCATAAAGTGTATCATTTACAGCACAGCTTCCATTCCTACCTACTTGCTTCCACACACACTTTGCATTTTGAATGATTGGTTGCCCTTCCTTCCATTGGACCCTGCACTACTTAGATGGAAAACGATATATCATTGTATCGTGTAGTTGGATCATAGTCTCTTACCATGAAAATGCATGTGCAACAACACCAACTGTAAAAAAGAATACTATTAACCTAAGATGCCCAGAAAATTTTGAAACATGCTTAAGAAGTTTATGTAAAAATTTCATAGTTGTTTCACACGTCGCTCCAATTACAATGTTCTCAACTGTGCATTGTTTGTACTCATCTTCAGTAGAATATTTGTTGGTCTTACTAGTAAAGTATTTGATATCACGATTAGTTGTTGTACTTGAACTTTTCATATTTTGTAAATTAGATAAGCTACATTTGTAAATAACATGTATGGTAAGATTCTGTTATCACCCCACAGTTTTCCAAAAGGGGTGTATTTTATTTTCATCCAAACAAAATTCTCAGTTATTTGGATTTAAATTTTTAAACCGCAAGCTCAATCCTAGACCGAAAACAAATTCACGATTATTCGATCCAAAATGAATTTCTAAACCTTTGTCCGAATACAAACACAAAATTCAAAGTCAAAGCCCAAATGTAAAAGCGAGATTCAAATCCAAAACCCAATTCTCGGATCCAAAATAACAGTCTAAATCCAAATCGAGCCTTTCAAACACAGAATCCAAAATTTAATGCTATTGAGCATCGTGCACACGTGCATGACCTTCCCTTTTGTTTTATGTCTCGTCCTCGCACCAAAATTATGTTTCTAATCTTTGAACCATTCAGTAGAAGGCGTCGGCAACCAATTGAACCCAATCCAACTCTAAAACTAGCCCAGAGTCATTCAAAACGGAGTCAGTTACCCATTTTGTAACGAAAATCATTTTTTTACACATTTTAAATAAAAAAAATGTTTTTATGCTTCTTATATAAACAACCTTTATTTATTTATTATTTATGCATTTTATTCAATTATATTTGATTTTATTTCATTTTATCTTGTTTTTTTTTTTAAAAAAGACGAACGCGCCGGGCCGCCGGCGTGCGCGAACTACTGCACGGCTGGGTAAACGCGAGCGCGCCATCGTGCGTGAGTAAGAGCCACGCACGAGTGTGCCTGTTGGATACTAGTGCGGCAAGGCTTCCCATTTTGATGAAAAACCGCCCCTTGGGGGTGATTTTGGGCTTGTTGAATGGGCATTAGCCTGCCCACACCCCAAAAGGGTATTTGCAGGGCTAATGGCCAACTCCACTTAGTCAAAACCTATTTAGAAAATATAAAATGTTGTAAAATTAAAAAAAAATATCAAATTTTGAGTTTTGGCTCCAAAACTCTCTATAAATACCCCCACAATTTTCTCTCTTGGGCATGGGATAACCCTTGGAAGAATTTCTAATGATTCTTCACTTGAAGATTTGATTCTTCTTTTCCATTTCTCTTCCTCTTCTTCTTCTTCAAGTTCCAACTCTTCAAGAGAGCATAAGAAGATACTAAAGTTCCAACTCTTCAAGAGAGCATAAGAAGATACTAGAGGTATGTAGTTCTTGTTTTATTTTTCTTTCTCCCTTCTTCATCTCCCCATGGTCATGTAAGATAGCTCTCAAATCTCTTGTTCGGAGTCAAGAGCTATTCTTCAGTACACCGAGAGCGTGAGAAGGAGAAATATTATTTCATTTTAGGAGAAAAACATGTTTCTCTTTTCTCTTAAGTGTTACTTTGTTTTGAGATATTATGCATGCATAGTTGATTGATTTTTCTATTTATATATTAATGAACGGTGAGAATGAGTGTTTGGGCTGAGATTCTTCTCTATTATTATGTTCATGTATGAAGTTGGGATTTGTTCAACCCGGAAAAACCCTCACGAATATGTACATGTTAATATGCATTTTCATGTCATTCTTACGTATAGTTTTCCTCTTAACCACCCAATTAGGAACCATAATGAGTGCCTTATTATGTTGCTTGGTTTTCTTCCATACCCAACGGTGGAAGAAATATATTCCCTTGTAATAAACAAAACAATAATGTTTCATGTTAATATATAAAATATTTGAAATCATGCTTTTCCAAAAGATTTTTAAAAGCAAATACCCTTTCTAATACAGCTTTGGAGACTTAGCTTAGGTTCTTGCATGAGCTTAAGTTCCTCTCCGGCCTACATAAAAATTGAAGTCGGATATTTTAAGTCATTTCCGGATTTCTAATCTCATGAAGACACATTCGTATATATATGTCATAGTCTTTTATTTTTCTCTTCAATTAAATGTCTTCTCCTACAAATTTTATATATATATATATATATATATATATATATATATTTTTTTTTTTTTTTTTTTTTTTTTTTTTCTTCCAAAATCTCTCTTTTTCTTCGAATCAATATCCTCTTTTTATAAACTTTCATATATGTGTATTTGATATAAAATGTACACGTATATGTGCATTTCTCTCTCTCTCTCTCTCTCTCTCTCTCTCTCTCTCTCTTAAATCCTTGATTTTGTGATTTTCAAGATCTTTTTCTCTCTCTCTCTTTCTCTATATCTCTCTTGTGATCAAGTCTTTCATCTTTTCTATTCTTTTGAACATTTTTCTCTCAAGATCTTTTTATTTTTTGACTTCACCAAGACCAAAAATCAAGTAATGACCCAATATTGAAATCATCCTTAACGGTCCTCAAACCTACTTAAAGCCTTAAGAGAACACTAAAGTGACTTCGAAAGTGATCTCCAAAGTTTTTCAAATATTTATAAAGATTTCTCAATTCAAAATTTCTCGAACCAAAATGTTTTACCCTCTCAAAAGATTCTTCAAAACTTTCTCAAAAGTTCGAAACATCAAATCTTCAACATTTTCTCAAACACTACATCGCATATAGAATGAAAACGAATGTTCAAGTCAAAACGAAATGCATCAAGAATAAGCGTAGCCCTTGGATTTATTATGCATAGTAAATGCATCGGGAACGGTCGATTCTCGTACCGATGGGCAAGTCCCTTTCTCTCTCATTTGCAAAACAAAAACTCATTTTCTAAAACACTTCAAAAACCAAAAGAAATTTTGGGGATGCGAACAGATACATCTGTAAATAACATGCACATTGCAATATATAGATAACATAAAATAAATCAGATTATCACCAATGACGAAACAATAACGTATGAAAATGAACATCAATCACATCAAATAGATAATTTATGATACCTTATTTTTGTTTCTTAAGATGCTACAACCAACTCTTGCGAAGGTGCTCAGGAAGTGCCATGAATGCTACAAGTCTCAACATTAAATGCATCGATAGCATGCATAATTAATTCACTATTATCTTCAATCTTGACAACCTTATTTATACATGCAGTTACAAAATATGTTTCACGACGTGTAACATTTGATTCATGCAATGCTAGTCGAGCTTCTTTTTGTTCATGGTATTTAACCATCTTCTTATTTCTCTCCCTAGAAGAAGAGGCAAAATGTCAAATAGAATCTAATAAATCAGATATATTAAACCTTTCATGACCTATTTTACATTATCATTGAGTTGGCCTATGAAAGTCAGATCCTTTCACATTCGCTTCTACATTATCAACATTTGCATTATGATTTAATGATCCCAAACTTTGATCCAACTACCAGATGTAGGAGTGGTTAGAGTTGTGTTATAAATGGCGATGTGCTCTTCATCAGTCAAAGGTATGTAAGGTGTTTCTTTGCTTATGCATTGATTTAAATGCACTGCACTTGATCCAAGGCTACAAGATATTGAATTTGAACAAATAATATTCATTTCATCTATACATTTGAAACTCGTATCCGGTGATCTTTAGCACTAGGATGGCTCTATTGTAATATATAATTTAATTACTTGTCATCATAAGTAGCATGAAGAGTTTATTAAAGAACAAGAATGAACTGATCATCACTTGTAAGTAATCATTCCACACCTCATCAGCTACATCTACGCATCTAGTACTTGGATCCCAGCCAAATCCACTTTAGCTTAACATGTCTTTCATAATATTGTACAATTTTCTCAGGGACCCAAATCTGTTCTTAAGTTGTTCTTTATCATAGTTTATGTTGGCTCTAAGATGGAACTTGTGCACAATCTTATTCCAACCTGTCCCATCAAACCCACCACCAGTTTTCTTTCCACGAGTCATATTCTCACACATAATGCCAAGCATTAACTTGTCTAATTTGTTATTCCTGAGATTGACTCTCACCTTCATTCATTGTACCTTCATCATAATAAATGAAATATATAACGTATCAAAAATAAAATTACTAAAGAATTAGAGTCTAAATTTTCAACAAAACTTACTAGTCTGGGCTTTGTCCAAACCGACCTTTTAGAACCTTTTCCAGACATTACTCTGATCTAAAGGAGGAATACAAATAAAAGACATCTCAAATTAGAGTTGGTTGATTTAAAATTGAAATAGAAGATGCCTTCAACTAATCAATCATGGACCAACCGTAACTATATATATATTGTTATCTCATTCTAGAAGTTTCCTCTTGCAAGTTTCAAATAATTGAACGCACAATAGATAAGTTACTTTGACAACACAATGATTTACAAGTTCAACTATACCCTGTATAAACTATTTTAAGGTACAGTTGGTGGTGCAAGTTGGAAAGGAAGAACTGAGCTGCTTTGTTTGAATAACTTGTGGATTTGTGGCTAATTATGGCTTAGTGAGAAGCCTTCTACCTCTTTTTCTTGACATTTCATACATTTGTTTCCGAGCAACCAATTTTGGTACCTAGTGTTTTCATGGTTGAGGTTGAGGATTTGCTGTTGTTCATTTTTCAGCAGGTGAAAGTCCTTACTGGCAGATTGTCAATTTAGTTCGGGTCCAAACGTATGACAAATACAGACTGATACGTTTGGCTCAGTATTTAAAAACAGTAATAAGTACTTTGGTGGCTATGCCCATTAAAGGCCCACTTGAGCCTAGTCATGGTTCCATAAATAGATGAACTGAAAGTTACAGTAAGAAATTGATGATAATTTAATTGATGTGTTTTGAAGAGCATAAAATTGTGTAAAGTGAGACTAGATAGCTGTTTTTAAGTGGTTCACTGATTATGGTATGGAACAAAGTGGTCATGATGGTAAGATATTGAATTTCTAGCTTGTCCACTTTTATCTAAACTTGAAAAATAAATTCATTCCACAAAACAATCAAGCTTTTTAATGCCAGGAAGGAAATGAAAAACAAAAAGGTCACTTGCATTATTAAAAGAACACTTCCCTTGATAGAATTTTAAAACATCTTACATCAAATATAGATTGAAATGTCTCTATCGGTTTCAAAACACCCCATTTACTTTGACATGTTCCACAACATCTCAACATAATCTTGTTTCACTTACAAAGCCAAAAAGGTAAGAATATTGAACTACATCCAAATGAATAGGTATGACAACCTTCCAAACAATGAACCATAAAAAGTTGATATTCATGAAGATTTAAAAGTTGAAGAGACTATTTTCTACTCAAAGCTTCAGATTATGCATGTTTCTAACTTAAGGAATGACCTAGTTCAATTTCTTTAATAGGCAGTTCAATTATGCACTCTTATGCTCATTTTGCAGAGAAGAAAAGTTACAAAATTGGTTTTCCTACATAAGAATGACGACACACAAGGTAAACACTAAACATACAACATCATTATGGAACTATGGCAAGGGCTTATCATAAAAGGCACTGAAATACGTAAAACAGAGAAGACATGACAATGTAAAGCAAAAGAACATGAATACCATATGGAGGCATCAGACCCAACAGCAATATCATGCTACTGAGTGGAGATAGGGGGATTGAAATAAGTTGTAGAACGGCATTCCTATCTACCACAGGAAAGGGGGATTGAAGTGAAAAGGAGGATTACCTACAACAAACACCTTTGTTTCTGCATCAATGCCTTGCAATGGCTTCACAATGAAGGGCTGATCGGTATAAATAGCAGCAATTGATTCACGAACTGCAAATGAACATCAAATCAAACGCCCAACAATTCTCCCTTGCTGATCGCAAGGAGATGCACCAGTTTCTGCCCATGCTGCTACAGAGCAACACCAGAAGCTTTAAGTCCATGCCAAGACGCTCTTGCTCATCAAAAACCTTGTTTTGATATGAAAAAGGCAGGGGATGGCAGGTTTTCCAAAACCTGGTTCGAACCTGGTTTTATGCAACGAAACCCAGTTTCGCTGTCTTCCACACGCCACCAAAAACAGGTTTTTGGAGCCAAAATGAAGTTTGGGCTCCAAAACCTGGTTTATAGGTGTCACCCAAACGCAACCTGAATCAGCAAATAAAAGGTAATTTTAATGGACATGTTTTTTTTTTTTTGGGCATTGTCATTGAGAGATCTTTTGGTGACTCACAAAACATGAAATTATAGCCAGTTCAGCATAGTCATTCTACACTTATGATGGATAATTAAAAATCATCTTATCCTATTGTGTGCTATGCAATTATCTCATGAGTGTTGATCTAGATGCAAGTATTATTGAAATGTAAGTGCATAACTTATAATCAACGTAACGAGGATTGCTATTTTCAAGTTAATGAAGATGAATAATTTTGAGCCATAGAATTTACATATAAAAGCATTTGTTTGCCTATGTAGTAATGCAATCATCTAGACACTTTAATAAATTGAATAACTATATAGGTAAGACATGTCAGTACTGTCTAATTTTTTTTCTTTTATATTATTTATCATTTTAGTTGTATGTGGATTGAATTACTTGAACTTTTGTTAGCCACGTGTGGTTTTTGTTCTCATCATGCATGTATTTTAAAAACTTGTTTTGTTTTGTGTCTAGATGGTACTGATGAGAAAGAAACATGCACAAAAGGAAGGAGGAAAAACTGATAATTAATAGACAATATATATAAATGTTGTACTTATTGATGTACTACTACAATAAATAATGATAAATTATCTTTTTACTGCCACAACTTAAGAAAATGTTGTGATAGAGGTGAATGAAAAAGCTTGCAAGATGCTTAGTGCAGACCATATTAAAAACTGCATGAAACAGTGAAAATTTACTTCGAGCAAATCTACTGGCAAAGAAATGAATCACTATAATTACTTCAAATTATGAGAGGCTAGTGAGCTCAGTTGTTTGCAATAGAGCAACTAAAAAATGACGAGAAGGCGATGGAATGAGACTGATGGTGATAAAATTCCATATATTGATGATAGGGTTTCTTAAAACGAAGCACTATTTAAACTATTTTTTAATATTCGTAATGATAGTGAAATACATCAAGTTGAGCTCAGCATAAATTCCTCCTTAAAATATAAAAGGAGGAGAAGCATAAATGAAGATTTTAAAGAGGCTGAGAAAACAAAAAATGTTATTGAAAATGTTACTAATGAAATTAGAGAAGGTAAGCGGCTGTATATGAGACAAGCCAACCTATTACATATTCAAAGAATTATTTACTTCCAATGCTGAAGCTATTGGTCTCGAACAGGAACTAATAAAGTAAAACATATATTCGTCTTACTAATGATGAAATGAAGGATCTAGACATTCTTTGATTGTCCTTTTGTGAAAAATGAAATCTTACTTAAAATGCTATGTGGAGCTGAAGTTATCTGAAATTGCTACGATTAAATTTAGTTTCGGAGCATCACTTTTGCTTCTAACTTGAACTTCTCTTTTAGACAATTTTATTTCTAGCCACATTTATAGGAGAGTGCATAACTCTGTTGTTGTTCAATTGAAATTATACTTCTTTCTTGTTCTTGTTCTCGTTCTATGTTTGTGCGAAGTTTTTAGCTTTCCATTGCGGCAGTTAACCAACATTCGCTATCGACGTGCAAGTGCATATGTATGCAGTGTTGGACCGATGAATCTGTATTTGGAAGAGAAAGGATACCAAACTATAACGAAAATCTTTTATTATTACTTTTATATTAGTCAATGGACGAAAATTTTGATAATATTGTTTAGGAAAATTCATAGTTCAAGATAAAGCATGAATTTGTTCAAAAAAATATAACATGTGGCGTTAGATTTTAATTAAGCAATATAAAACCTACTCCAAAACTTAAAATTTAAGCAATTTTTTGAAGTTAAGTGATTTTTTTAAAGCAGAACTGTTTTTGATATTTTATCATTTGGAAGTGACTTTTTTGTATTTTTTAAGATACAAATTAGCCTTCTATCAAGCCCGCCGATTATTTAATAATAAAGCTTCTAGTTCATAGAGAGATAAACAAATACATGCAAACAACAAATTCTGGGGCATTTCACGTTGTAAAGCAACCCTTTTTTGTTCCTTCCATTTCAACCACACCTTCCCTTCCTTTCTTTCTGTTTTGTGTTCCTAGCATTTCTCTTCCTTTTCTTTTCATTCTTTAGTATTATATGCTTATATTCCATCCGGTGCAAGTATCCATTTCTTTGATGTCATGTATCGATGACTTTTGTACGAGTCATACTGTATGCAACTGATTTTAAGTCTTCATAAGTACTTTGACATGAAATTGCAAATAAGATGCAATGAACGGCATGCAAACTCAGAGTACAATTACTACATGCAATCTGATCCCTATACAAAAACACATGCACACATTTTGGCATTTCATTCTGCTAAAATTGATTTGATGAGTCTGATTGTATGGATATAGCAATAACGCCCAAAACTATAGGTTCAAAATCACTTGGTGGGCTACCTAAGGCAATTAACAATTGGCAAATGGTATGCAAATTCTTCCTTTGAAGATGCATCCAAGAGATTCGTACAGTGCGTATTTAAATTGCTAGATAAAAACATAAATATAGTGTTCTCTCATTAAAATTATGGCTTAATTTCTATAATGGATCGTCATCGACTTTGTTCTCTGATTTCTTCGTCTAACAAAGTTATATTACTTTGGATG
The DNA here is from genome assembly GCF_008831285.2 of Nymphaea colorata. NCBI lineage: Eukaryota > Viridiplantae > Streptophyta > Magnoliopsida > Nymphaeales > Nymphaeaceae > Nymphaea > Nymphaea colorata. Next base: position 22,847,771 of record NC_045139.1, on the reverse strand, counting down.
TAATAAATCAGGAAGTCTGTTGCATCCTCTCATACTGAGAAAGGTTATTACTCACCTCATCACTCATCTTTTTAGGTCACAAAAATGAAAATAGCACTTCCAAGGTGAAAACGAACGCAAGAGCACGATGACATAAAAACAGAATGAAACTTAAATATTCCTTTCAGATTCTAGCAACTTCCAAACTTGGTCTTTGTATATGCAGTTAATGGATGACTAGTTCCGTTTTGTGATGTACAAAAAGCTTTTTCGGGTAAAAGGCTAAAAGCGCTTATTCTACCATGGGGTTTGATTAATGGTTGCTAAAATTTTTGATCTGTTAAGCGCCCCACCTGCCAAACAAAAAAAGACAAAAGAAGACTCGTCTCTTCAGTTATACTTCTGTGAATGAATGGATTCAAAAGCTGTTGCGAAATAGACAATTTGATTCTAACAAGCGGAACGTACAAATATGCTTATCTCTATCTACGCTAAGCATGGCTGGCTTCAACATTGTGTTTTCGTTCGTACGAGCACCAGAATTCAATTTGAACCATGCTCGTGGCAATAAAATATCTTTTCTAAACCCTCCAGTTATGCAAACATGTTAGGTAGGGGCCTCACTGCCATGAATGCATCAACCATCTGCAACAGTCAAAGAAAAAATTTCAGCCTTTTGTATCTTTGCACCACCGTTACAAAACTTCATCCCTTCAAAAGAGATACAATGGTAAAATCAGCCCCGAATTTATTGGGAAACGATAATTGGGAGTAATGAAGAGAGCAGGAAAGGAGAGGAGCGTGTAACATCCTATGACCTTCTAACATAACAGAAGCAGGAATACATCCACGCAGAATATATCAATTTACCTCTTCTGAAACAGCAGAACGTGCTCTTTGGTGTCTTTCAACCAGCTCAGACAAAACCTCAATGAGACGTTTCTTGACCTCACCAGTTAGCATCCTGCCAGCTTCATATTCCTGCAACAATTTGAAATCTCAAATGCTAAAGGGAAATGAAAATGCAGAACCACATTAGGTAATAGTGGGCCCAGCCCGACCAAAAGTTCAAATAGCTAGATAATAGAAAACAAAATAAATAGGATAAAATAAAGGATAAACAAGCAAAATCATCTAGATGATCTTACCCTCCTTATGCTTTCCAACTCAGCATCATCATCAAGAAAAAATCCCAGGTACTTGATTGGTATATCCACCTAGAGGATAACCAAGACCATTAAGTTAAAATAGATATTCTAAAACTGCTCTCTGAATTCTTGCAAGGGTCAGCAGAAAACAAACCTCAGAGAGAGAACGAGACAAGGCATACTCTCAAGTGGTAAGATCGTTGCGACAGTAAAGAATGATGATTCTTGTACTTATCTTGAATTATATATGATGTTTGAGCACATATCTTGAATTATATATGATGTTTGAGCACATAAAGTTTGTCCAGAAAACTATGAGTGAAGAAAGGTTCATGGAAACCCTATAGAAAGACTATTAAAAAGCTCATGTGAAGTGCAACACTCCCATACTACTTCTTGATTAAGGGCACTTTGTCAATTCAGAAAATTGGCATCATAATATTATAAAAAAACCATCAACCTTTTCCCAATTGTTCAACTTGAGCATTTTATATGGGCATGAAGGTCACTAAACATGTTATGCTATGTCACATGAGTGCGTCATTTAGACGCCTGCACCCACATTGACGCGATGTAGGTGCGGGTTTGAGTAAGCTTTGAGGTCTGGTTTTGTATTCTATTGAAGGTTAATTAGAAGTGTTGCACCTCTATTTTGAGGTTTTCTCTTGTGACTTCTTGCAGTGGCTGATATCTTTAAGAGTGCAACTCATGAAGTGTTTATTTTCTCAAGTTGAGGTTTAGTTTACAGAGGATACATGATGGGCGCTATATTGACATATTTTTTGGAGTTTACAAAGCCAAGTTGGTGCATGCTAATAGAAGTAGATAAGGATCAACCTATGCTTCAGAAAGTTCATGAGATGTGGGATAACATGATTGAGCAAATTCAATATGCAGTTTTTAAGCATGAAAAAATGGTTTATACTTGATAATTCAGGGTTCTTTGATCGCATACATCGTATATTAGTAGAAAGATGAGATAAGAGTAATACTCCTCTTGAATGCATGACTCATTCTTTGAATCCTAAATATTCTAGTAGAAAATGGCTGCAAGGAGCTCCTAAACGTGTCCCTCGATCATGAGATATCAAAAAATAGAATATCATGTATGAAAAGACTTTATACCGATTCTTACATTAGAAAACAAGCTAATTACGAATATTCAAAGTTCAATGCAAGAAGATTTGATTCTAAGTATGTGCAAGTAGCAAGAGAAGATGAAGATCTAAGTCCTTCTGCTTGGTGGTCGACATATGGATTGGAAATGCCAACACTCCAAAAATTGGCAATGAGATTACTAAAACAGCCTGTTACATCATTATGTTGTGAAAGAAATTCGAGCACATATGTTCACATACATAATATTAAAAGGAACAAACTCACTAGCAAGCGTGCAAAAGACTTGGTTTATGTGCACTCCAATTTGCGTCTACTTTCAAGAAAGCACAAAGAGTATAAGTACTGCATATATGATTTGATATTTCTTAATCTTCATGTAATTATGTTATTTACTTATGTAGTTATTTTGTTCATAAAAAGCAATTGTGGATTATCTCAATATTGGGATGTGGATGTCGAAGAATTCGACTTTGAGGGAGAGCGAAACTTGCACACGGCTAATATGGATTTAATTGATCTTGTAATTCCAGCAGATGATGTTGATTCCAATGAAGATGGAGCATAATCAAGACATTGAAGATGAAGCATTATGAAGACATGATCTCGTTTTGAACCTTTTGGTTTGTAATTGTATCCTTATGAGTCTAATGACTAATGATTAATCCTTGATTTCTACCAATTATTTTCATTCACTGTTATGTAGTTTTGGTTGAAATTATATATATATATCCACACCCTCATTGCCACATCCCGTGCCTGCATCGGCAACAGCACCCCGCAGTCAAGTGACATAGATATTATGCACACGGCATCATATGACATATATTAAAAAAAAAATATTACAACTTTAATCTTTCTTCGAATTAGTAAGGTAGTTTTTGTTTCCTCTCTCGCTCTCTCTTGCAAGCTACAAGCTAACAGGGCTCCAGAGTTACCTCAAGGTTTGCTCCATGTTTCCTATGGTTCTCTATGGAATCTTGTCCACCTGAGAAGGCATACCTGTTTACCTAAGAAAAAAAAAAAGCAATGCATCTTATGCTGTCAACACTCACATGAAAAATAATAAAAGATGGAGGACGTATAAAGACAGTATGCAAGAGCATATCTCAAAGAGAAACTCTCTGTACATAATCCAGATATGCTTCCAATGGATCATGATTCCAAAGCCTAAGAGATACTTCAACAAGCAAAAGGATATGTGGATACGATACAAAACCAGGAAATGCAAAATTACCAACTTTCCATCAGCCATGTACAATAATAAACACATTTTTATGGAGCACATTCAAAATGCCACAGTTGAAAATAATGAAAACTGAAATGTCATTCACTCAATAAGTATTCAGATGAAAGAAATAGGATACTTGCGCTTTAAAGCAAGTCCTGCATTCCATAGCTTTGGAGAACTAAACATGTTCTAAATGGTGTACAACATTAAGCATCAGTGAGTTTCAATACTACAATAAAGGTTAGCAGGTCTAATAACCATAGGCTAAACAGACTTTAGATTGCAAAAGGTTATGAAATGAGCATATATCTGTTACATATACATATACATATATATATATATATATATATATAAATATAATACAATTGCTATACATATGATATCAAATGCCTATATGTTTAGTTATTGTAGATCATACGAGACATACACACACACACACACACACACACACACATAGGAGTTACCTGCATTCTTTTCTCTTTTGTAACTTTTTATTTTTCTCTTGTATTTTTCTACAATTTTCTGCTTTTTGAGCCTTCTTTTTGTCACAGCGGAATGATCAACTGATATAGCCTTGGGCATTTCAATTTTGAATTCAATCAACTTTGACCAGCTTACTCATTTTTCAAAAGCATTAATACTTGTTTAATTTGGTTAATCATACTATTTGCGTTATACATTTTAATTATAACTATTATTAACCATTTGTTGGTAATCATTGTTCTTTGATTATATAACATAACTATATAATAACAACTGAAGTTGTGCAATTCCTGATCATCTTTTCACAAATCAGAGACTGTAAAACCATTCATCATGGTTCAGTTGCGATGGACAAAGGCTTCAACCATGCTTCCTTGAGAAATCTAAGGCTATATTTATATTTGGATGTTCCAATGCAATCCTGCTTGGGAATAGACGCTGAACCATATTATTTATGATCAATGAACAAAATTACAAAATCAAGTGGAAGGAATGTACAAGAAGAACTGAAAACAAAAGCACCGCTTAAACTTGATCCACTGCTGGTTGTTAGAAAGGACCTGAACATTCACTCCCTCTATGTTCATCATAGACAGTATCCGCTCCAAACTTCCAGTTTTGTGAGATCAAAGGTGGGAAGTGATCGTGAAGATGGAACATAGAGGGAGTGTGTGTGTGTGTGTTGGGGGGGGAGAGAGGGGGGGGTGTACGCTATTGTGCGTCGAATGTTGCTAGATGATTAAAATTTAAAAATTTGTCACTAAAAAAAATCACTAATTGGCATTAGCCACCATCTATAGAGGCCTTACTGACTATTTATGGTCTTTGTACCAATGATCTTTTAAATTTTAACCATTCGGTGACCATCCAGCACATAGTAATGTTGAATTTTCATATATATATATATATATATATATATGTGTGTGTGTGTGTGTGTGTGTGTGTGTGTGTATCATAGTCACAAATAACGTCTTGGAGCTTTAAAAAAATAATAAAAAATCAACATATCGTAACTGTATTGTCACATATTGTAACTATATCGTAATTGTATCATAACTGTATCATACAATACAGTGTCTGTATCGTACGATACGTGCGATACAGGCACGATACACCACCTGTTTACGATACAGGTGTTGTATCATATCGCATTTTTGAAACACGACGATACGTATCGTACGATACGACCCCGTATCGTACTATACGTACAACACTGGCAAAAATAATATTTTAAGAGAACAAAACAATATAGAAAGTTCTATTAAAGAAAACTAAGTTGGTAGAAAAGTCATCAAAAATTGCTGGTCACAGCAAAATCATGCTGAATAGGTGAATTTAGACCACAAAGAACATGAACAGCCCTCTAGTGTCTATTAAGGGCTCTTCATTTCCATTGTACATACATGAGGGTTTAAAGAAAACTTATTTAGTAGACAAATTGGACTTCAAGAAAAGGATGGATACAGCCATTGGTGCATTGACCACACCCGACATTGGGTTGACCGTGTCTAGTGTCCAAGGGCATACCTGTACCCGTACCCCGTGGTACCCGTGTTGACACCAGTACCTCACCCAAACAAAGAACCCATGTGACAGAGGTCAGAACTAATGTCAAAGTGTAGATAAATTTAAGATGTCTGGCCCATTTTAGTAGCTGAATAAATCACATAAACATCTCTGAAACATAAGAGCATAATGACATTGAACCAAACCTTGTTTTTTATAATTTTTGAAGAATCAGTGACATATATAGCAGAATTTGGATCACTGGCAGACATTTTCCCAGCTTGTCCCTGCATATTTCAAAAAAAAGGATTTTCAGGGAAAAAGACTAAATTAAGTTAACTTGTGTCATGATAAAGAGTATATACATGGCACTTGAAACTAACAATTATGAAAGATAACACAAGCCAGAAAAATCATATACATCAGAGATCAAAGCAATAGCTGTTTGATGTCGACAAAAGCTGTAGAAGATGTACCAAAGTGACCAGACAGTTCTAACATGGTGGATTGGGTATTATATGTGGCATTTGGACTTTCAGTTTCCTACTTTCAAGAACGTCTCCAGTTCATAATGCTTTTCTTTTCTATCACATGTAACTATTTGAGACTTTGGGTACCGTCAATCAACAATCAAGAAAAACTATTTTAGTAGTCTATGCCAATGTTATCCGTATCGTACGATACGGACGCGTATCGTACGATACGTGTTTGAAACACGATACGCGTCCGTATCGTACGATACGGGCGATACACCCCCCCGTATCGTACGATACGGGAGAAAACACATATTTCTTTATTTTTTAAAAGTTTAAACAATCATCCCCCTCTCTCTTCTTGTATTTAAAGACTCCAATAGACGTAGTTGGGAGAGATTTTGCCCATTTTCATCAAAAATAACCAAGGGTTCATCAATTTGGAAGATATTATCGTTGAATCAGGAAAGATGATAACTATATGTTTTGAACTTATAAAATTGTGATGTAATCTAAGTCCTAAAACTCCAAGTCCTAAGACTCTAAGTCCTAAGATTCTATAAAATTTTCAAGTTTAAAATCGTGATGGATGCTTATATGTTATTCTTGAAGATTTGATTTCTTATTTTTGAATGTGTCGTTGATACACATGAATGTTCCTTATGTATGATGATCTTTTTTATATTTGAATACATTTTCTTAATTTCTGATTTTTTGTTCATTTTTTCAGATTTTTAATGATTTTTTTCTATTTTTATGATTTTTAAATATTTTTTAAAATTAAAAAATTAATTTTACGATACGCTACGCTACGTTTGCGATACGTTACGATACGGCGTATAGGTCGGCCCGACTGATACGCAATACGCTACGCCTTTTATAACATTGGTCTATGCAAGTCCAAGGATTCAAAAATTGATATAGGTAACCATGTTGGCTCTGCAACTCATGAGACGATTTGGATAAGCCAGCCGAAGTTTTGAGTCAACTAAGCCACAGGTTAATTTAACCAAGTCATATATGTCAAATGGCTATCTGTTTTAGGCTGATGTACTTCTAGAGGTACGAAAGTAGATGGAAACTGGTGCTCTTTCTTACCAGGTACACCTGGATCTGATCCAGTTCAGATCCAAACTGACCCATCTTTAAAAGCCTTGTGCTTCTAGACTCTAATCCCGCCAAAAGGGATGATCCCTCTTGTTCCTCCTCCCCCACCTGCGACAAGCTCTCGCAACCTGCTCCAACCTCTTGTTAGAAATGGCTAATTACAGCAACAGGTTGCAGGCTTGCAGCTCTCTAGAGTCCAAAGACCTGCAACAACCTTACAACAAGCTACGTGATGGGTTTTTCAATTCCATCTGCTTTTAATTATCTTTCACTTCAGTGTTTGTTTTTATTTTCTTCTCCAACCAAATAAGAGTTTCAAGTTTTAACCAGTCTTTTTTTCTCTGCTTTTAATAAATCCTCTTTCTCTCATTCTTAACTTTCTTTTGATACCATTCTTTATCATCTCCATAAGTTCTAGGATATCTTTCGCTGTTCTTTGCACCGTAGGCTGTCACATGGGTGCAGGTATGGTGCAGCTTCGGACACGGCAATTTTGAAAATTGTGGGTATGCGGGCATGGCAAATTTTATACTCAAAAATGATAAAATGAAAAAAAAAAACATTAATAGTCTTATAATCCACAAAAATTCTCAAAATTAAAGAAAAATGAGAGGAAAATTTAGAATCATAGTGGAAGGACATATAAAAGAAGGGAAAAATCAAAATTAGAGAACAAATTAAGTTTGAAAATATAATTTTAAATGTTTTAAAATGTAGCCGTACCCACATACCCGTGTCGCCGTACCCACATACCGACATGGGTACTGGGGCAAATTAGACGTATCCATGTCACATAGACTGTAGGCCTTTTAATGTTGTGTACACTTTACAGATGCAATTGAGAATATTGTTTGAATTTTTAAAGACATCATAGTTCAAAATATTATACCCTTTTTGTTCACTAGCTCTGAAATAGCCCTGTGCTGAGTAGACTTGGGCAACGGGCTGGGTCCGGGTTCGGGCCGAGAAAACAGCCTGGCGGGTCGGGCCCAATGTGCGGCCTGGGTCTGCCCAGCCCGGCCTGATCCGGCCCGTTTATAATTAAAAAAATAAATTTTTAAATTTTTTAAAATTTAATAATATGTATTTTATTATTAAAATTATATTTTATATTATTAAAAAAATTATTTTATAATTAAAAAAATTATTTTTTATTACCAAACGGGCCGGGCCGGGACCCGGGCTATCGCGTCGGGCTTCGGGCCCGACGACCCGTTGCCCAGGTCTAGTGCTGAGCATAGGTTCAGTCAAGTGTTCAGTTTGCACAAGCTGAGCACAATGCAGGAACTCATAAGGCTGCCACAAAACATTATTATTTCTGTGAATAGCAATTGGAATAAGACAAATATAGATTTCTCTTTTATGCAGGATATTGAAAATCAACTTTCTATCACGCAGACATACACCACGGTTCATCATTGTAATGGTAAAAGAATAAATGAAGTGAAAAATGCAGTGTGCACTGAGGTGACAGATGATAAACTTCAAACTGCAAACGCTTGTTGTACGGGTTCTATCAGCAAGGTTATCCGCAGGTATTAACTAGGAAATTTGTTTTTCTCAAGATCTGGAATTTAAAAAATCAAAAAATAAAAATAACATGAAAATTTATGAAAACTTGAGCCTTTTTAGTTAAGAATTTTTGTTAAAATTGATTACTTGAGCCTTTTTAGTTAAGAATTTTTTTAAAATTGATTATATATATGCACATATATATAGATAAAAGCTTTTCTACAAGCAGATCACAACTTATCAGTAAGACATGGTTATTTCTGATACACTTGTCATATCTGTATGTGTGTGTTCATCTTTTCTTCGAGAAAATGAGGAAGATGCAGCTCTGATGTGGCCCTTCTGCTACATTACTTCATAATTTAAATTAAAACAGGTTTCTTCCCATATCCATTAGTCTGACATAATCTACAAGCTACTATTTCTGTACAATGCAATAATTGCATGGAAACCTTTAAAGCGTAAAAAACTAAATGCTAATGTAACAACCAACCTGTAGAGAAGGGAAAAATAATGATTCAATGAGTGCGGGCTTTTGATATCCAATCTTTGGAGCAACATCCCTCGTCATCCTGAAATAAGGATCCTGCACAAGACACATTTAAAGCTGAAAAAGCAGTCATAGACTCCTAATGTCACTAATAGAAACATATAATGAAATAGAATCAACAAACTCACCATGAAAGGAGACTAAAAACATAAATTACCAAATTTTATCATTGATCTAGGTGATATAAATGATAGAACACTAGAACGATGAACATCATATTCAGGCATACTTTCACATTAGGTTGAATAAGTTAGCTATTAAATTGAATGGCACTGCTTGGAAATTGGAATATGTAACATTATATATGTTCTGTTTCTGCAGTAACCTTATCAAGCCATTTATGGTACCAAAGCTTCAACTAGCATGATTAAAGTTGCAGTACGCGGCCATTCCTACCTAGGCCTCCTTTATCTCTTTGAATTCCACTTCTTCTATTTGTTCTTTGATCGCTTCTTTAACCTCCTTATTTATTCTTCTTCCAAGGTTCTTTCTCTAATGTCTCATCAATCTCATCTCTTTTTGTTGATCACCCTAAGATTGTCTGAGAGGAGCAATAGCAAAATCCTTCCCCGTTGCCCATCTGTTGTGGTGCATACCCTTTCTCAAAATTGGTATGTATCCATGAAGATACTATCAGTTTATATGTAAGTACATATATATATATATATATATATATATATATATATGTGTGTGTGTGTGTGTGTGTGTGTGTGTTATATGTTTCGACATGCATAACTGTATTTAAGTGGTCGTATGAATACATATATAATTATCAATATATTATGTACGTAGAACTGAAATATGTTTTGTATTTTTGTAATATTTCTATTTTTCTGTCTTTGCTGTTTTTTTATTAGCTGATGGGAGTTCCAACAGATTGGAACTCAGCCCAATAGCTAGCTTCTCTCTCTTTCTCTCTTGTCTATTTCTCACTATAAATAATAAATATTGTACCATTCTAAGTTATGGTTATGGATTTTGAAGCCAGTCCTGTACGACTACTTTGTATGAATAATATTCAGGTTTCATTCTGATTTGTTGGCCTCAATATACTTGAGTGTTAGAAGATTGTCTTTGTGACTATACTATAGTTGACATGGTATTAAAGCTAGGAGCTCTGTTCGATCTGATCCTCTCTTGCTTCTCCAAGCTATCTCCAAGCTATAGAAGCCTTGCGGAGGTCTTCCAAGCTGCTGGAAGTTCTTGCTCACAAGCTGTTAGGTGAATTTATTATTGAAGTTCAGCTGCTGTTTTTTCTTCTTATGTTGGGAGTTATCTTTTGGTCGCTGGTGCCCGTTGTTATGGTGTACTGCTACTAAACAGTTAAATAACTATCTAAGAAATGATTTATATGCATATACACACAGTCACACACACATACGTATAAATCCTTACCGCACCTGCACCTTTTTTTTTTTTTTTTTTGAAAAATTGCTGCATCCGCACCCGTACGAACACATGCAACCCGCACCCATGTGACAGAGAGCATCAATCAAATGATTTAATGTGTTTTTCGAAAGAAAATGGCATCGTTCACCAAATATCATGCTCTAAAGACCCTCCACAAAATAGGACTGCTGAAAGAAAACATAGACATATAATTGAAACTGCAAGACATTTTGGCTGAAGCAGCTCTCACTTCCATATAGTTGATAAATAGAATGCCCCCTAGAATTTCGAATAATATTTGTCCTTTTCAAAAGCTTCATAATTTAAAACCTAACTATAATCAACTAAAAGTTTTTGGATGTAAATGTTATTGTAAACAATAAAAATGATATGCTCTCATCCAAAGCAATTAAATGTGTTTTTATTGGGTATTCCGAAACTCAAATAGCGTATTAGATATGATGATCTTAAAAGAAAAAAGTATATGTAACAAGAAATATTATTTTATTGAAGACGAAAAGGCTTTTCAGAAAAAGCAAACCAAGTCTTGATGATTACATTTTTCCTTTTTAGTTGATCGCTGAAGGTGAATGTTCTGAAGGTAGTCACGATGATGATACATGCTTTAACAGTGACAATAGTATTGCATGCAAACAGGAAGATGTTTCATATGAAAATGAGCCAACTAGGGTAATTCTTACCTATAGGAAAAGAAATCAACCTATTGAGCCAAATAATAAAGAAATGCAACCTGTTCTTAGAAGATCTAATAGAACTACAAGACAACCACAAAGATTTGTTTCCTATGAAACCTTTTCTCCCAAGCATACGTTCTTGTCTTTTAGCTACCTATGAAAAACCAACTTCATTTGCGGAAGCTCAAAGCCAACCTCATTGTGTTAATGTTATGAAAGCTGCACTTGATGCCTTTGAAAGATGTAGGACCTAGAAAATAACAAGATAACCCAAAGGAAAAGAGACTATAGGTTGTAGATGGGTCTACAAAGGCAAAAGCAGAAGTGATGGATCACTTGAAAGCATAGCCACAAATATCATGATATTTTTGAATATATCATGATATTAACCAAAAAAAGAAAGAAAACGATAAAAACAGGAAAATATTGCAGTATATTGAAAAAAAAACGTTAAAAATGAACTGATCGTGATTTTTTCACAATTTTTTCATTTATTTTTATTTCATTTTCTGTTTTTATTTTTTTCAACTTGTGTTTCATTGTTTTATTTCCTCTTGTTTTAAGTATTTAACATGACCTCCTAAATGAAATACAATACTTACTAGTTTTTCATTTCTTGTATCTTTACCGAACATTTTGATTTATTATTTTTTAAAAAAACTGACATTTTCCAAAAAAAAATTGCCAATAGATACCCAAGAAAAATGTTGCCAATAAAAACCCGAGAATGATATTTGTGGCTATGCTTGAAAAATATAAAGCTAGATTAGTGACCAAATGATATACCCAGGAGTATGGTATAGACTATAAGAAAGCCTTTGTACCTATTGCTAGAATGACTTTTGTTAGAACGTCAATTACAGTTGCATCTATTAAAAGTTGGCCTATTTTTCATATGGATATCAAGAATGCATTTCTTATTGGTAATCTCAATGAGGAAGTCTAGATAAATGCTTTGTTACACGATGGAAGAAAAAGAAAGAGAGAGAGAGAGAGAGAGACCGAAAAGACTTCACTTCTATTATCGTGACCTAGTCTCTACTTAAAGAGAGATTAGGGCACGTCTAGAGCTGTTACATAAGGGAGACTCATAAAGTTGTAAAAAGACAAAAGAAGACTCCAACTTTTAAATAATAAAAAAACTACTACACTTAAAATAAACTTTATGATTTCAACACTCCCCCTCAAGCTGGAGCATAGATATCAACCATGCTCAGATTGTCACAACATCTAGAGAAATCACCAATTGGAAGAGCCTTGGTAAACATATCTGCGGCCTGATCTTCAGAAGCTACATGAACCATAGACACCACACCTTCTTTTATAAGATCCCGAACATAATGACAATAGAGAAATCACCAATTGGAAGAGCCTTGGTAAACATATCTGCGGCCTGATCTTCAGAAGCTACATGAACCATAGACACCACACCTTCTTTTATAAGATCCCGAACATAAGGACAATCCACCTCTATGCGCTTAGTTCTTTCATGAAATACTGGGTTATTTGCAATATAAGTAGCAGCCTTGTTATCGCAGTACATTTTCATAGGAAAAGGAACATGAATATTCATATTTGTTAGCACAGATTTAACCCACGTCATCTCAGTAGTTGTTTGAGACTTTGAGTCATTGCTCTACATTCAGATTCCGCACTGGATCTAGAGACTACATTTTGTTTCCTACTTCTCCATGATATGAGATTGCCCCAACAAAGATACAGAAGCCAGTGGTGGATTTTCGATCATCAACAAACCCTGCATAATCAGCATTACTGTAAGCTACAACTTCTAGAGATTCACCTTTCTTAAAGAAGACGCCTCTGCCCAAGGACGACTTTACGTATTTCAACACCATCAATGCAGTATCCCAGTGGACTCTTCTAGGTTTTTCCATAAACTAACTTAATTTCCCAATAGCAAAGCTAATGTTTGGTCTTGTTATAGTAACATAAAGAAGTTTGCCAATGAGAGACCTATAAGATCGTGAATCTACTCGATCCGATTGATTATCATGAAGATGAAGACGTGGATTCATAGGGAGATTAGCTGGCTTGGTCCCTAACATCCCTGTATCTTGGAGTAGGTCAAGGACATACTTTTTATGAGACAATATTACACCTTCTTTGTTCTGCGCAACCTCAGTCCCAAGAAAATATCGTAAGTGACCAAGATCTTTCGTGACAAAATGCTTTTGAAGGAAAGCCTTTGTAGTTGAGATTTCTTAATCACAATCACCTGTCAAGATAATGTCATCAACATATACTACCATAACAACTATACCTTTGGAGGTCTTCTTGATGAATAGAGAATGATCCAAAGGAGATTTTTCAAATCCACATTGTGAAACCACCTCTGATAATATGTGAAACCACGCCCTGGGACTTTGTTTGAGTCCATAAATAGCCTTCTTCAGACGACACACTTTAGTACACTCTCCCTATCGCTCGAACCCTGGCGGTTGCTGCATATATACAGTCTCCTCAAGATCACCATAAAGAAAGACATTCTTCACATCAAGCTGATACATAGGTCAATCAGAGTGTACCGCAACAGAAATAATGAGGCGAATAGTGCCCAACCTGGCCACAGGAGAGAACGTCTCAAAAAAATCAACGCCGTATGTCTGAGTGTAACCCTTAGCCACTAATCAAGCCTTGTATCGCTCTACTGACCCATCTAAATGATACTTGACCGTAAATACCTATTTGGAGCTAACAATGTCACAATTTTCAGGTGGATCAACCAATTCTCAGGTATCACGTTGTACAAGAGCATCCATCTCATCTTGCATAGCTTTCTGCCATTTACAGTCTAGTAATGCTTGTTGATGACCAGTTGGGACAGTATGGACTGACATAGCCTTAAGAAACTATTGTAAGTTGTCATCAAGATGGTCAATGGAAACAAAGTGAGAGATAAGATACATGGTACACTGTCTCTTGCCTTTGCACATGGCTATAAGCAAGTCCTGTGAAAGATCACCATCAGGTATACTTACTTCAGTGGAGCTCACATCCTGAAGAGAGTTTGATGGTTGACTATGAGAAGGATCCTGCCACCGAGTGAAGACCAATGGAGAGTCCTGGAACCTATTCATAGTCGAAATAGGAGAAGGAAATGGTGAGGGAAGAGACTGCAACATGACCAGAGGAATAGGTAGAGGAATAGGACATGGCATCTCAGACGATACTGAAGTAGGACTAAAATAGGACTGAGACTCGAAAAAAGTGACATCCGCATTGATATACTCTTTTTGAGTTACAGGGTCAAAGCACTTGTATCCTTTTTGGTTTCTAGGATAACCAATGAACACACATTTAATGGCTTGAGAAAAAAGTTTATCACGCTTAGGACCAAGAATATGAACAAAACAAGTACACCCAAAAACTTTAGGTGCAACAAGAAATAAGCTTCGATTGGGATAAACAAGTTTAATAGATACTTTGCTCTCAATGGAGGATGAAGGTAAACAATTTGTCAGGTAACAAGTCATGAGTATGGCATCACCCCACAAGTATGCAGGTACATGATTATGAAGCATTAGGGTACGAGGAACAGTTAGAAGTTGCCTATGTTTTCGTTCCACAACTTCATTTTGTTGTGAAGTATGAGGGCATGTAAATTGGGGAGAGATACCATTTTCAGCATAAAAGGTCATTAAGATAGATGATTTGAACTCGAGAGCATTATCAGTGCTAATACACTTAACAACAGAATCAAACTGAGTCTTTATTTCAATAATCAAGTTTTTGAGAATACAAATTGCTTCAGACCTTTCCCTCAAAAGGAATACCCAACTGACTCGAGAGCAATCATCAACAATGAACAAAAAATACCTAAACTTAACTCGGCTAGCAACTGGTACGCCCCCACACATCAACATGGAGAAGATCAAACAACTCTTGACTCGAAGGACTAAGACTTGAAGGAAAACTATTACGAGTGTGCTTGCCATGTTGACAAGCCTCACACTAAAAAGAATCTGGGACTGAGAAATTAGGTAAGATAGAACGAGCTTGGGCGCTGAAGGATGACCAAGCCTGAGATGCCACTGGAAGAATGTAGACTCTGATGTAGAGGAGGTAGCAGCAAGACCCATAGGAGCCGACAGGATGTAAACGCCCCCTTTCTCATAGCCACCACCAATTGTCTTCCCAGTTTGTAA
Source organism: Nymphaea colorata (assembly GCF_008831285.2). Taxonomy (NCBI): domain Eukaryota; kingdom Viridiplantae; phylum Streptophyta; class Magnoliopsida; order Nymphaeales; family Nymphaeaceae; genus Nymphaea; species Nymphaea colorata. The sequence continues at coordinate 22,832,416 of NC_045139.1, read as the reverse complement.
GTCCTGAAATGAGCATGAACCAAGGTAAAAAATAATGCGATAGTGTAAATCAGTAGTCAACTGTTTGACGGAACAAATGAGATGGAAATTCAGGAGCATATAAAACATGTGGAATAGTCATGGACTGAGAAAGCTTCACATCTTCATAACCCAATATGGGTGACATTCTACCATCTGCAATTTTGACAGCTGAGAGAATCTATATAAAATAGTAAAAGAACCAGGTCTACTGCAAAAATGTCTCGATGCTCCTGAATCAATAATCCAAGAGATACTTGGATCAAACGTGGACGTATCCGTTGAGAAGGCTTGATCAATCAAAGTTGTGGAAGCTGAAGCCTATGAGGCTTTGTGTGCCAAAAACTGCTCATACTCAGATCTGTCAATGCTAACTGTAACTGTCTCTGATACTGTGCTAGATGACGGGTCATCCACAGTAGGAGTGGCAACCTGTGCAGAGCCCAGAGGAGGATGAGTAAGACTCTTGCCCTGTTTGGTAACCATACGTCTCCCCTGTGACATAGAGGATGGGCGACCATGTTTATCCCAACAACGATCCTCCAAGTGTCCCATCTTTCCACAATAAGTGCATTGGAACCTCCCACGACCACCAGTTCCACGACCTATACCTCTTCCTCTGGCACTATAGGTGGTGCCCTGACCACGACCACCCCCCACAGCAAGGGCAGAAGCTGGCATCACACTAGCTGGTTGTGACAAGCTAATAACCAGACGGCTAAGTCTGTTGTATGCATCAGAGAGATCAGGAATTTCACTCCCAGTGAGCATCTAATCTTTGGCAGCGACATACTCAAGAGAGAGACCAGCAAGAAGCTTTGCAACCATGGTAGGTTCAAAGTGAGACTTATAACAAGATTTGCATGGAGGGCGCAGGAATTTCAGTCGCTCATAGGTAGCTTTAACTGTTGCAAAGTATTGTGATAGATCTTGATTTTTCTGTCGGAGATTGTGCAATTCTTCTTCAACTTGAAGGATTTTACTTACATTTTTATCTTGTGGATATGTCTGCCTAACGAATTCCCACATCTCCTTAGCAGTAGTATAGTAAGTAATAGTAGAAGCAATTTGTGGTTGGACGCTATTCATAATCCAAGACATAACTATGCCGTCATTCTCTTCCCAGGTCATGTGCTTCCCTGACTTGTCAATAGATTCATCCTCTTCAATTATGTGCCTCTTTCGATGTCCTTTAACTGACAACATAAAGGACCTCGACCACAGTTCATAGTTGTGTCCATCTAACTTAACAGTAGATCCATAGGAGAAGGGATTTCCAGTTCCTTTATGATCATTGCCACCCTCTGGTTTGTTGCTTTCAGCCATAATGAACCACAAGAATAGAGAACAAGAATACCACGATAAAATTGTGCAACAGCTTGGGCACAAAAATCAGTCATATTTATAATCAGTCAGTCATGCAAAGGAGCTGATAAACAAAGTAGACATTAGCAATGTCACATGCACATCAATAACCCTAAGAAAATAATCTTGCCCTTCTTCACAAAGACTTCAACAAACAAAACATCAAACAACACAAGCCTCCTTCACCAATCTGCCTATTGACTGTTACTATTGACTGTATTATGTAGCAGTAAGCTGTCGTTCATTGTGGAAGCTAACAGAGTTTCAAAGAAAAAACAGCAAACGTGCAGACATTCTTCATGCAGACTTTACCAGACTACATACCTTCAACCACGACATGCCTTCAACTTCATAATTATATAACATAAATAATTATTAGAGGTAGAGAACATCAAACCCTAGTATCCATAGCGTAAACTTCTGAAGAATACAAATCAGTCATCCATTAACCACGAGATCATTCAAAAAATAGTCTGCCTTTTACTGCAATGGCTGCCTTTGACTGCAACCATCACCCACAACTTTGAAAAATGTGTCTTCATATCTCCAACGATCTTCGGACCTTCACTACTGATCATGTCTTGGCAGTGATCAGATCCCTGATCTCCCATACGATACAGCCCCTTAGGGCAAACTGTTACCCACGGCAGATCTGGACAGAATAATAGAGATGAAGAGGAAGAGAGGAGGAAGGAAGGAGAGGGGAAGACGACCTGCAGCTGAAGTCAGACAGGTCCAGGGAGACGAGGCTCTGATACCATGTTACACGATGGAAGAAAAAAAGAGAGAGAGAGAGAGACAAAGAGAAAGGGAGAGGGAGAGATGGAAAAGACTTCACTTCTATTATCCTGACCTAGTCTCTACTTAAAGAGAGATTAGGGCACGTCTAGGGTTGTTACATAAGGGAGACTCATAAAGTTGTAAAAAGACAAAAGAAGACTCCAACTTTTAAATAATAAAAAAACTACTACACTTAAAATAAACTTTCTGATTTCAACATGCTCCACCTGGTTATGAAATACATAAAGGTAAGGTCTTTCACCTCATAAAAACTTGTATGGCCTAAAGCAAGCTCCTAAGGATGATAGATTCAGTAAGATAATGCTTGATCAAGGGTTCAGATCTTGCTATTCTGATACAACTATGTTTATTAAAAAAATATTATATATCACTATTGTATGTTGATGATATGATTATTACTAAAAGTGATAATCAGAGCATTAAGCATGTCAAATGTTTTTTGAAAAATCAGTTCGAAATAACTAACTTGGGGTTTCTTACTTTTTTTTTTGGTATTGAAATTGCATATAACAAAAGAGGTTATTTATTTTCACAAATAAAATTGCATATGATTTGATAGACATATCTGGACTAACAAATGACCATTGTTGAGACACCCAAAGCTCTGGGAAGTAACATGAAATCATGTCATGGAGAACCATTGGAGCACCCTACCCCATATCAACAGCTGGTTGAAGCATTTTGACCTATCTGATTATTACTAGTCCTGACATAGCTTATGTTGTTCAATAGCAAGTAAGTTTCAAAAGGGACCAACATCTATGAATATGGGAGCAATTATGTGGATCATTAGATACATCAAAAATACCACAAATAAAGGGTTGTTCTTATCCTTTTTCTCATCATTTAATTGTTAAGAAATAGAGTTAATTGTTAAGAAATAGAGCATATGTATAATAGATATTGACTATGTTTATATATGTATATTACATATATGAATATATAGGTTAATATTTGTATTTAGGAGGACTTAGATGTTTTCATAGTTAGGTTTTAACATTTTTCATTTTCTTTTTTGTTTTGTTTTTTTTTTCTGTTTCTGTTCAGGCCGTTGGCTAGTTCCAACGGCTCTTTTATGAGCCGTTGGAACTAGTCCCAACAGCTAGTTCAGCCCTCTCTCTTGTATATATTGACATACTATTCATTGTACAGTTTTATGTTGTGTTCTACAGCCATTCTATGTTCTCTTGAATAAAGGATTCTATTTTTCACTTGGCCTTAGTGCCTATTTCTGTTATATGCTGTATTTGTGACTGTTACAGTCACGTTTTCATTAATATGATTGTATATACACTATACAGATGCCAATTGGGGTAGACTCGAATAATAGACACTCCACCACCGGTTTTTGTGTGTTTTTAGGTAAATCAATGATCTCATGGCGATGCAAGAAACAAAATAAAGTTGCACTATCCTCTACTGAAACAGAATATCGAGCTATGGCTACTACAACTATGAAGATTGTGTGGTTGAACAGTTTGTTAAAAGATACAGGGGATTCACATTGAAAAATCCACTGGTTTATGTTGTGACAACAAAAGTGCAATCTACATTGCTAGTAATCATACATTTCATGAAAGAACCAAACACATCGAAATGGACTCACTTTGTTCGAGAAGAATATCTACAAAAGAATATAGAATTGTCAAGCACTCTATGTTTTAATTGGGTATATACAAATAAAGAAAAAAACACAAGCCCTAAATTTCACATAGAAAAATGATCGGTCAATTTTTTACCAAGTCTTTAAATGGACAGGCATGTTCACCAAGACCGATACACCTTGACCCGTAACCAACCCATGTCCAAGGTACCCATACCAGTGTCGTACCAACCGATATGGGTATAGTGCCTGGACAGCAGTACCCACGTGACTATGGCTGGTCCAACCTTTTCATGGTTATTCATCCAGAAAAAGCTGGAAGACAAAAGACTGTTTTCTATGTCTATAAGGGTGGAATCCCATTTCTTGTATAGAGCTTTCAGTCAGTTGGAACTAAGTTTAATTCCAAGAGTTTTGCATGTCCTTGTTTGCCACTGTAAGTCCTCTAAAATTCCAAACTTCATCCAAGTCTTTATAGGGGCTCCAGTATAGAAACACTTGCCAATTTTCATGCAACATAGATTCACATAAACAAGGGGCTAATGTATTCCCTGAACCACATCCAACAAACTTATTGATTTCTACTTCGAATCTAATATGGCCTTATTTCATCATCTTGAGTGACAAAGAAGTGAAAATATTGGGTTAATTTCCTTGAAGGGCATGATCAAAGCAATCTGCATGTGTGATAGTTTAAAAGTCTTGTACCTTTACATTAGAGCCATCTTAGTCCATTTGTATCCTTTCAGTATAGTCTTCATAGGACATTAAAGAGGGTCAATTTTAAAACCTTTTAGGACATTACATTTTGAGTTTTTGCTTCTTGGGTTACTTCTCGCCTCTAAATCTTTTATGTCAAATATAATTTCACATGTATATTCATCCAGAAGGCAGAAACCTATTATGGTCATTAGAATGTATATACCAATAAATTTCACAAAACATAGAAATAAAACATAATCCTTTGTTAGGAAAATGTTTAAACTAGAAGGCAATATTTTGATCCTGTATACCAGTGTCCATTTTAATAAATTTTTTAGCCAGATAGGCAACTTAGTAATCATCGAAGGCACACAATAGAAGAAGTTAATCATAAATAATCAAAATGGTGTCCCACTTTGTTCACCTCGATGCAGAATGAGAATCAGGAGTACAGCAGATGGAAAAAAACAGAACAAACTGGAGAAATAGTTTCTCTGACAACAGTTCCTTGTTCTTTAATCTAAATGAGATATGCCTAGCAAAGCACTCCATGCACCACAACCATATGTTCCTTTTGTTTTCTGTTAAATAAGGTTCACAATCCCATAAAAACACCAGTTGAGATGTTAGAAATATTTCAGTTTTAATTTCTAATATCAGAGAGTCATTGTTTGGTTGTTCAATCGCATAATTGGGACAGAATGAGATGTGTGGATAATGCCAATGCCTATGAACCTGCACCAAAAATTATATGTGACAAGCATGGATGCTCTTTGTTTTAAAACAAGATTAACCCTACACATACAGGATTATCACAAGCATTTGACTTTACTGACATACACATGAGACCTTCTCAACCAACTCTATTCGCAAAAATAAAAAGATAAAACAAATAATAGAAACTCCCCAGGAAAATGACAAACTGTAACATCAACAATCATCATTCTGTTAGATATCGGGTACGGGGTGGTGGGTCGGGTCCATTGGACTGACCTCAAACATCCATAAATAGGGTCGATGGCCAGAATGGAGGAAGCATCGCAGCTTTGAGAGTGTCTTACCTTTGGAGGAAGAAGCTTTGATCTGGGAGGGTGTGTGTGTGTGTGTGTGTGATCTAAGGGTTTTCTCTTGTAAAAGGTTCGTCAGTTCGCAGGGGGCTCACATTGGAATCAAAGTCGGGTCGATCAGAGAAGATGGAGACTTTCGTTGCAAGGATTGACCAAACAAGAGATACCGTAAATGAGATGTGGGAGACTATGATAGCATAATACAGGCGGATGCGGGAAGAGTTTCTAGGTAAGGATCTAACCAAGGTTGCTCTTTCAAACAGAGAATTTCATGCACAATTGAGTATCGATTCAGAAACTTCAGATGGCGAACCTAAAGAAGATGCTCCAGGCGCTGGGTCAAAAACCCTGCTCACGGGCAATATTAGAAGAAAATGTCATGTAGTTCAAGAGGTTGAAGACGTTCTCCCACATCGAGTCCTGCCATAGAGGACGATCGGTCATGTCGTCGAGTTGGAGGTGAGTTTTAACCCTTTCCACTCCCATTCCGATCTAAGACGGCAATCATCCATCATGGTCATAAATGGGGAAGAGGTCTTGTAGACATTTCTACATCTTCAGTGGAAGACACTCATACTTACAAGATGGCACTAAACGCTCCTCAAAAGGTTGCACTAGAATTCAGGTCAAAGGCCCAGTGCGTGCAAGGCAGGGTCCAAGGACTTGAGCCTGTTGTGTCAACTAGGTTAATAACACATAATGCAAGTCTAATGAGATCTTCCCATCTACAATCGATGGTGGCCTTCAAACTGAAACCCTTCTGCAACATTAGCGACAGACACACGATCCTTCCATCGCTCAAGGATTATATCATCATCATGCCAATAGCATCAACGAAACAGGGTATGTTGTAGAAATCTCCATGGATACACCAAACGACCTTGATACAATCCAATTGAGGTGGATGTTGGCTGCAACGTCGAGGCAGGAGGCTAGAAACTGAGCGGCACTTCATTCAGGGCCCAACACACCAAGAGGAGGATAACCACGATTGGGAGAGTGGGCAGGTGATGCAACCAAGCCAACCCCCATGGGTGTGGATCAAGGATGCCACGGCAGTGGCGAAGATTGCAGTGGAAATGGACCATCTGTTTGGGCCTCGAATGCTTCACCCATGCCACCCATTCACAGCACCTATTTTGGCAGGGGCACCATCAGGCATCAACCAACTTTATCCACTATGGCCAGACGGGAGGGAGCCGAGGAAGGCAGGGAGGCTCAAGAGAACAAACATCTGAGGTGTTGCTATTTCATATTATAATTGTTGATCTTATTTCCTTGGTGATCAGCAATTAGATTCCAGCAAAGGGCATACTCCATGTCAGATATGCTCTCACCAACAGCATGCCTAGGAGAATCGGAGAAGGCCGACAGGTTCAGAAGCATGGGAACAACCTTTTGAGATCTACATGCAAGGTTGCTGACGAATATCAAGAAACACAAAGATGAACTAAAGATTTTACCTAAAGATTTTGACTTCAGCTGTTTAAGGGAGGATACTCTTGAAAAGAAAACTAACACCTTACACCTTGAGATCCTCGTGAGGACTTTTGGAGGCTCCCTATTTGAAACAACTTTCCCTAGCCTTAGTAACCCCATCGATCAGGCATTAGTACCTTCCATAAGATGCAAAGTTCAGGTCGGCTTCAATTGGGAGGAGCTAGGTCCACATTTGAAAGACAGGTCAAGAGCACAAACTTTGAGAGTTAATAACCCTCTGCTGGCAACAGGTAGATGTGTCCATTCATCCACATGAGCTAGAGTACTCTTGAGCCCTCGTTGATGCAGCGCCATCTACAGCTGAATCTTCAAATTGCATTATTCCACGAGTTAATTATTTAAAGGTTTCATTTGCACATAGATTCCTTGTAAGTGATGGTCATCAAAATGCTCTTGGGTTAGGCATTGCCGCTTCCCAATTTCTGTCACGTTTTGAATGTGCTTTTGGGGACCTGCTGCTATGGTAATTGGTGAATGAGGTTAAAATGCTACAAATTTCTTGTAAAGGATGGAGACAGCTTTGTTTTTTTATCTTGTGAAGAATAATCCAATATGCATCCTTGAAATCAGAGGGTCAACTGATGATGAACAGCAACTGCATCAGGCACCACAGTTGCAGATTTATGGTGGGGATGTCCATTCTTTACAATGCATTCAGGTTGGGTTGCAAGTCTGGACGTGTGGTAGTGATAATGATTTGAACAATGATTGTTGGGAGGCTGTTAGGAGGGCAGGTGGAGGTCCATGCTCACCTGAGATAGAATATTTCCTTCAGCGTACTTCTGCTGGAACAAGGTGGGAACTGCTCCATTGGATGTATCCTCGCAAATCAGCTGCTAGAATATGCTAGGAGGTTGACAAAAAAAATATAAGATTAGCCTTGCTACGAGGACTGAAAAGATCCTGAAGTTCTCCACTTTTGAGATTGCTGGACGAAATACTCTCCTTGTTGAATTTTACAGTTATCCCAACTTAAGGACAAGATAGGTGGCAAAAGGCTACCCATCCAAGGAAATGCTACAAGGATGGACTGACTTAAGCTGGTATAAGGGTTGCTCTAATCATTCCTACGACCTGGATGTTAGAGAAGTTCCTAGAGCACCCGCCCCAGAGTATTTCCCACTTGTCCTTACCTCATCTTCTAGAGCCAGCATGTTTGTATCGACACCAAGTGCAGACCTCAACCGCAGCTACTGCAACATAGAACAAGCAACCGAATGAAGGAGAACTCCAATAGCCAAGCAGCTGACTTGCCAATTATCGGGAATACTGTCTCATGCCAACGTAGAGGAAGTTTCTGGGAGGAACAGCTGAATTTCAATTGTGTCCTTATGCTATCATTGCCCTTGTTGAGCCATGATTTTAATGTCAGCCACTGCCCTATTTGGCTGCAATCAGGGGAGGACTCCTATCGATCAACATTTGATTTGTATCTTCACACTTTGGGACAAGGTTCTTTTCAAGGGGGGGAGTATTGTTAGATATCAGGTACGGGATCGTGGGTCGGGTCCATTGGACTGACCCTAAACATCAATAAATAGGGCCAATGGCCAGAATGGAGGGAGCATCGAATCTTTAAGAGCATTTTACCTTTGGCAGGAAGAAGCCCTGATCTGAGATTAGGGTGTGTGTGTGCGTGTGTCATCTTAGGGTTTTGTCTTGTAAAGGTTGGTCAGTTAGCAGGGGGCTACCTTCATACAGCAACTTGGGAATCATTCCCAATAAGATGTTTCATGTATTTTGAAAGAACTGTCTGAGAGTTCACAAGTGTCCCTACCTGGTCAATTGCACATGGAATCAAGCAACGGAGGTGATCCCTGCCATGGAACAGGTGAGGAAATGAAGTGGGGAACGACGGAACAGCCTGGAACCAGATAATAGATGAAGTAAAAATTCAGCAGGTTATTCACAGTCAATGGGAAAGGAACAAGTTACTGAAAAAGAGATGATTAGTTAAACCTGAACAGTTGGAAAGTTAATCTTCCCAATATGGTCTTCACCAGTGAAGCCAAAAATTGCAGCTACCTGCACTAATATAGCATAAATCTCAAGCCAAACTTTGCAACAAGTATTAAGCACTCCCTAAAAGTTTTTGGCCCCAGAAATGTGTCATGCTTCTTTACTCTTTAGACTTATCTTTTTATTTTTTTTTAATCTTCCATACACTTATAAAATTTTCTTTGAAATGCTTTCACGTTAGCATGTAAGTGTATGATATATATAAGAACTGGTTAGAATTTAGATTGCAGAAAAGATACTTTCATAATTTATTTTAAATGGTCTGCAATTTGTCCCTGACCTAATTGCTCTCTCTCAGAGTCTCTTTCTCAGTGCATATATGTATATACATGTGTGCATGTGTGTGTGTGTTGTAAAAGAAATTACAAACTTTTTGCCAATTGAAAAACAAAACTTCTTTTGGAAATTGTAACAGAAGAGAAGTTCAAAAGTGTTAAAAAAAGACATGCTGAAGCCCTAATGAATCTTTCTCTCCCTCTAGCCCGCAGCCACATTGGACCTTGCAGCTGTTGCCTTTCCTCCTCCAGCTTCACCAGGTTCCTCCTTCTCCTTCCGCTTCCTTCTACCTCCTCTTCTTTTTCCTTTTTCTCTTTTTATGAATATTACGGCACCGAAGCTGCATGCACTGTAAGCCGCACATCATGTTGATGTGATATGTCCCTCCACGAAACATAGTTATCCAAGTTTAAAAACTAATATATTTTGTAACACAATATCTGTGCTGCTTTCAGTTCCAAAACTTGGATTGTTTTGTAATATAGTGTGCCAATATTATGTAAAAATTGTCCAGTACAGTATCACGGCTTCCAGTTGAATAGCATCTCAGTAACTCACAATTCTAACAAACATCATTTCCTGAGTCAGGATGGTGGCCCTGATTCCTAGACGAATCATGTTGCAACCAAAGAGCTAAAATACAAAGTCAAAAATCAAGCCACTGAAAATAGCAGAACATTATTTGCACACAAAATTAGAAGAAAAGACCTCAATCAAGCTGAGTGATCCCTTAATGAATGACAAGCAAGATACAAATCATTAAGTTCAAAGGAATGGTATCGCTGTCAATTTCACCTTGTTTAGAGTGACATGTTTTCCAACTCGAACCATGTTTCTGTAAAATTCACTGTAAAAAAGATATTCTTAATCAGCAACAAGAAAATTAGCAATTAAATCCATCATTAGTATGACATGACAAACTATAAATCAAGTACTACAGCCCTTCCTCATGTTTTGATTATCTTTAGATTTTATTTTTTCGATAATACTTGCATTTCCATTGTGTGCCCCTTATGGAAAGAGAAAAGGTACAGAAGAACATAAAAGTGCAGTCACCAACCAATATATGCTAAGATAGAGAGTGGAAACCAATGCAACTCACCCACCAACATAATCAAAATCAGCAAAGATGAATGTGCGGGTTATGTCAAAACCACAAGCAATAATATCTTTAGCATTTTCACGAGCGAGTCTTCTACTTTCTTCCACTGATAAATTCTTCCACATGCACTTCTCATCATCTGTAAGTTGTATTACTAAAGGAACCCTGAACACATCCTGTAAATACCTGTAACAGGCAAAGCAGCACTTTTTAAGCTTGCACCAAGAGCATAGCATGTCTGTGAACAGAAGGAAGAAACATCCCTAGAATATAAGATAAGCAAAGAGCTTTAGTTTCATGATAGACAATGTATATACAGTTCAAACTTCCAAAAGGAGAAACAAAGATCAGGTCAGCATGAACCAGAAAGTAGAAAAGTAAGTCAACTAGAATAGGAATCATCAATGCAAACAAGCAAAGATAATAGTTGTCATACATATGATAATATCAACTCAATATATGACATAAACTTGAAATCATAATCATATAACAGGATTTGACAGTAAAAGAAGAACTGCCTGTTGAGAAAGTTTACTTTGTAAACATAAAGGGAATAAGATGGCCCAAGTGCAAAGCTTCTGATGATGGGCCTCTTCCTGTGTACAGGTAAAATTTCTCCCCTCTCTCATAAGCATTGAGAATCTCATTCAAGTCCCTGATACAATAAGATCAACGTAATCAGCATTGGCTATGGAAATACGGGAAAAACAATAAAAATGTCAAACATGCAAATACACTGTTATAATGTTAACTTGCAGGTAGTAGTCGAAAATGCAATATTTGTTAGTTGTTACTTGAGGGGGAAAAAGAAAAAAAAAGAGGGTTCCTTGAACTAGTTGCAGTAGTCAAAATGGGAAATCAACACTAGTTGGATAAGCACCCAAATGGACCAGTCAGGACTAGCAGATCTGGATCAGTTTCAATTCAGTTTCCAAAACCATGATCAATATAAGTACAAAAAAGAAAAACTGAAGTGCCAAAAGATAAGTCATAAAATATCATCAAGAATCAATATATATTTATATATATGTTAAAGTCAACTAGTCCACAAAAGTGGCCTTACTGTTTTTGTACCCATTGAATAATGGACTAACTGCTCAATAGATTAACTAGTCAACTAATCAATGGGTTGACAACCAAAGTTGCATCATAAGAAAATGTAATAATAGTAAAGATATCAACTAACCTGACTGTAAACACATCAAAGTTAGTGAAGCAAAATCAAATATGGAATATGATTTATCAGTCTTAAAGTGCAATGGTCAGTACCCATGCTAAACTCTTCATCCTGCGATAAGGATAAAGAAATTCAGGTCTTTGATTGAATTTGACAGCAACTTTCCAAACATACAGCTGATTCATGAAACCTTTTTTTAACAATCAACAAAATGAGGTTCCCCAAGCTTTCTGACATATTAAGAGATTGAAAGGAAAAGGCACTTTTACCAGAAGATCATGATGGCAGAGAGCAATCTTCATAAATGTTCTTATAAAATATATGCCTCAATTATTTCCTAAGAGTTGCATTCAGGTTGCAGCAAACACTACAGCAATGGCATCAAACATTACTTATTTCAACCTAAAACTGAACCACAAGCTTGGAGAGCTGAACCAGCTTGAACCACTGTTTTATAACAGATTTGTTGGACAAATATAAGAAATCAACAGGCAGCCCTCTTTACTAGTAGACCAGCATCCACTGACAGAAAATTTTATGAAAACGTGGACAGGCTAGAGTACCAGTAGGTAAGAATGGGCACATCAAGCCAGGTACCTGACAGGTAGTCTGGTACCCGGTCCAAATGGGCCAGTTTGGGGTCATGATTACCGTATAATGGGCTGAAAAGCAGATCCTAGCCTGGACTGGCCCAAGAAAATAATGGGCCGGGCTAGTGCCACTGCAGCTGTTAGTCACCGTTAACAGTTATCACCTCCTTTCAATAGAACCCTTGAAAACCCACACACACGCCAACCCTAATCCCAGATTAGGGTTCTCCTCTCAAAGGGCACAACTGATATGTTCAGCGATAATCCCACCCCCCCCACCCCACCCAACAACCTCTCTGGCCTTTCGACCCTATTTATGGGTGTTACCCGGTCAGTCCCATGAACCCAACCCGTGATCCTATACCTGGTATCTAACAATATTCCCCCCTTTGAACAACACCATGTCCTCAAGGTGTGAAGAAAATTCTGATAGTTGAGGCAGGCCTTCTTGCCTTTGGTCCCTTCCTGCCCTGTCTTGAATTGAAACCTATATGGATCAAATAGCGGTTACCATCCAAGGACCGGATGCCACAATATTGACCCTCACCCAATCTCGGGATCTCCGACATGCTATCAGACTTAGATATCTGTCGGTCAGCCACCGAATGCATGCGTTTCTGGAGAAATAGCAGCTGTAGAACAACTTTTGAATTTACCGCCAGACTGACCTCAAGTAGAAGATGCACCTGATCAATTTCTAATTTTTCTCAGTATAATTGTTCTTTGTATTCAATCAGGAAGCAATCACTGTCAAGCCCAATAACCATATCCTTCACCTTGGCTGCTGTTTGATAATTGTAATTCCTGCACATAAAATTCCACGTGGCCCAAACAGGAATAACTAGAAAGGCATCTTCTCTTGCATGTAAACAAACACCCTTATCCTTCTCCCATGAAACTGTAAATGTAAAACTTGTGACAATAACCCTATCTCTTTAGTTGGCACCGCTGTACTGTGAACATATAAAATGTTATCCTTGTAAATTGTCTAACAATATTATGATCCATTGGTATTATCAACCGAAGAAAAATGAAGCCACCTCCATCCGCCACAAGAAGTTTTGTAGATTCTTAATGGTCTTTTCTATAGCCCATTTAATAAAGTGAGCAATGAGCATAAGCAGAACTCATGGTGTACGCATGTGACCCTAAGCCCTCCAGCAGGTGACCATCATTATAAAAAGAATCATCAGTATAAATTTTCTTTTGTTCTTTTTATTTCCATCAGGTTGGTGCCTTTTAACATTCCATTTTGATCAGTAGTAGAACAGCTACTATGTCTAACTTTCCCATAAAACATATACTGACCTGGCCATGACGAGATCCGTAACTGGATATGCTAAAGGAGACATTCAATCTCAAGAGTGCCCTAGAACTGTTGGCATGGTTGTATTTGGGAGGCTGTCTCTATAATAGTGATCTGCACAAAGCCCTTTTCTCTAATGAAAACAAAGAGACTACCTCCTGGATGGCCATATACAAGTAACGTCCCTCCATGCACTGAACTAGTGCTCCTGCACTTGATCTGAGCTCAATGTTAATGCGCAATCTACTGTGAGTGATAGTCTTATGCGGTATTAATGACAGGAATTCAAGTGTATTCCATCACTTCTTGCTAAGTGAGACTGAAAGTCTTGCTAAGTTCCTCAATGTCTTTGTTAGCACCTGCTTAATCCCACTCACACACCCAAGGAGAAGCCGAGCTTCGAGAAATAATTGTATTTTGTCTTAGCGTTTTCAATCCCCATTAAGCTCAGTATATATCCCTTAAACAGGGTATCAGGTCTTATTAGTTATAAGTTGCTAATTACTCACCCAACCCACTACTGCCTAAACAGGGCGACAGCCACCCGACTCAAATCCAAACAAAAACATGGAAATGAAATGCTATCAAAAGAAATGTGATAGAAGGGAAAGACAGTTCGAGGGGTTCGGGTCCAGCTCTAACGGTCTTTGAGCGACCTCCCTTGTCAACAGTCCGAGTCAAAATTTTAAGCCCTGGTGCCATCTCCCCAAGAACAAAACCAGTGATAAGCAGTGCATTTTTCACAAGACAAAAAGGGTTGTCTTTGTCAAACGGTGGAAAAAGGGATGCTACCTAGCCAAACAGTTCTTAGTTGGAAGCATCATTGCTTATCCATATGCTCCTATCAGTTATTGTCCAAGTTTCTGCACTGACTAGGAAAGAGTCCTTCCAAGTTGAAGTAAAGAGCTTGCTTGGGGGTTAGGCCCCCTACCTTTATTCCAACAAAATAGATATATACAAGGGAAGGAGAAAACAGATCTTTACAATAAGCACAAAGGATTGACCCAACCCTTCACCAAAAAAATTGATAACATAGCCTACAAGCTATGCCTATACATATTCAAGTCAGCAAAATAGTCATGAGGATCATTGGCATGATCCATGATCAGATATCCTAAGTCACTGTAGCAGCACCCTGCTCCACAAAAATTTCCATCTGAAGTTGGTCAAGACACCCAGTCCAGCCTGCATTTGGCCTTCTTCCTTCCAGTTGCTGTCTAGTTTTCCTCACCCAATCTTTAGTAGGGGAAACGATTACATAGACACCACCATATTCCTTATGGAATCTGAGAATACGCTCCAATACTTCCATTTCTCCTTCATGAATCCTTCCACGATCCTTGATAGTCACGACACAGCCCATTTGCCCATTATCCACATAGCTTAATCCAACTATTTTCAGTCCACGCCTGGTTTGAGCTCTAACAATGTTAATTAACATTCCATTTCTATCTGAGTCGATGGTGTCAACACTGTAGACCCAACTTTCATCCAAATTCTCAATTTAATTTCTGTCTCAGAAGGCCATCTGACAGAGGAAAAGCTATCCATGCAATTCCTCCAAACTTCTCTTTTGAACCTACTAATCTGGGGTTCAAGACTGTCATGGAAACATCTGTTTCAGAGGCGCCACATATTCCAGCAAACAATTAAAAAGGTCATCCTCCAGCATCGAGGCCTCCACTTCCCCGATATCCTAGGTTGTAGCCATCTCTTGAACTCAGCTGCAATCTCACCTTGGGGAAACTTCACTCTACCAAACTTTGCAGCAATATACCTCCAAACTTCCTTAGCTATTTTACATTTTATTAAGACATGAGCATTAGTCTCCTCAGCACAATGCCCTTTTCAGCACGCTTCCAGGACACTTTGGTTGTGATGGTGGAATGTCTCTTCAACCACCCACAACATCCAGAGGGTCTGGTAACTCATTTATGCCTTCACATGAACAGAAATCCTTGGATGGACCGTAGAGACACCTTGTTGCCATAGGTGTTGACGTAGTGAATGAGTCCCATGAATATCCTTAAGGCTATCCCTTATCACGGCCGCTAGCAAAGAAGCTCGCATACTAAACCAAAGCCTGATCTTGCGTATTTCCAACTTGAAACCTGAACCCAAAGGCCTCTCATTGTTCTCAGTCTAAAGACTCTAAACACATCATGCAGATGTGGACCTAGCTCCTCCCGAATGAAACCAGCATGAACCTCACCTCTTATGGCAGGTAATAATGTCAGGCAGATGGAATTGCTAAAGCTATGGAAGGATGTTTTGACAAGGGAGCCTCCGAAAATCCTCAAAAAGGGCTAGCGGTGTAAAGCCTCAATTGTCACCTCCAAAGTAACCTCCACTAAACGGCTGAAGATTGTATCCTTAGGCAGCAGTCTGAGGCAATGGAAAAAACGTACCTCTGACGGCCATCTGTATAACCTGCTGGACCCTTACTTCCCCCAATTTTAGGACCCTCGGTTGCCATGCTGCAGCATGAAGTTGCCTCGTCTATTTCAAGCTCTCTGTTCTGAAATTCGACATACACTTTCGAGGCCTCTTGCATATCTTGAGTCTCGCTCAGTAGCAGAACTCCCCATGGCCCAAAGGTGTTTACTCCATAATGGGGTCGTTGTGACGTGTAACCAATTCTCTTTCATTCTGAATGTCTTCAGTTCCATCCTTTTTCAAGGCTCCTTTCAGCAGGGAAGACACCTCCAGGTGTGTCCCCGTGGAAACTGAACCTATGACAAATTCGTTTTCTGCAGAATTTTCTTGGGGGCCTTGCAAAGGTGACCATGGCAGTTGAGTATTGTTTCCCTGCGCTCGATTTTTCAGCATCACTAAGGGTGAAAACGTAGTTGTCGCCTTACCATAGCCCTTTTGCAAGATAACGTCAGCCATACCACAGCCATCGAAGAGTGGTATAGGGTCCTCATCCCCTAAAGTGAAGCTGTTATTGCCTTCAACAAGAGGATGAGAGATAGGGTTCGACATCGATTTTTTGTTCTGAATCGAGAATCCCTTCTGATCCTTTGACTCAATTGTCGTGCCTTCCATATCTCCATCCTTGAATGAATCAGCCCCAACCCAGGCTCCAAGGGTGCTTGAATGACCCTATTCACCATACTCCCTTGTTGCAGTTGTGGCTCGATCCCAAGGGGGTTTCTCCGGTTGCCTTAATGATCTTCCACTCCAAATTTCCGTGTCACCTTCCTTGCATCCTGAAATAGGGTTGAAGCTGCTGCTAGATTCTAAGGATTACATCTTGTGTTGGGGCTTTTCATTCTCATGGCAAATCAAGAAGCATCATCAAATACGGGAGTCAACTCTAATACGGGTATGAATTTTCTTGCTTCTCCTCTTCAATACCCAAGCAATTTACAGCATTTTCTCACAATCAAGTTAAATGCTGAAAATTATCTTATTTACGAATCTCAATGCACCTCAATCTTGATCTTATGGGATATATTGATGGAAGCAAACCTGCTCCATCAATGTTTAGATTTGGAACAACTGAAATTAGTCCAGAATATATTGAATGGCCGAGAAACGATCAGTTACTTTTGAGTTGGATTAAGTCCTCTTTATCTGAAGCAATACATACCCAAATTATTGGTTTAAAAACCTCTCTAGAGGTTTGGAGTGCTCTTAAGCAGAGTCTTATGCTGCTCAATCCAGGGCTCGAATAATATAGTTAAAATCACAGTTTCAAGATTTGAAAAAGGGGTATAGTTCTATGGATGTTTATATAAACAAAGCAAGAAATGATAGAGCAGTGGACGTAGGCCTATTGGCTGAACCACTTTAAAATTCATGTCTCTTTAATTATTTATGTATCGGTACATGTGCCGGTACGTACTCAGGTACTCCCTGGGTACTGCGCAACATACCCGAGTACGTATCCATCAATTTTCGGACTCGATCACTGAGTCCAAAAACGTCCACAAGCTAGGGTTTATGTGTTTTTTTAACGTTAAAGAGAAAGCATTAAAGAGAAAACACAGAGCCCTCGACGGTTTCTGCATTTCACCCACAGCAATCAACGACAGCAAGCTCCACTCTAGAGAACGACTACTTCTCCAACAAACAGCGACTTGTCCGATGACCGACGACTTCTCTAGCGAAAAGTGACGCCTATAAATTTTTATAGTATCGTACTGAACTGCAAGAGTCTGGTCCTGTTAAAATCCTAGAGAGAAAATAAGCTATCAACGGAGAAAGGGGTCTTCACCGAAAGTTAAATAGTTTCCTCAATGATTCTATTCGACTCTCGAGGATTCCGAGTGACACTACCGTCTCTCTCTCTGTATCATTTGGTGCTTTTTGCTCAATCTTTTGATTATCTGAGGTAATTTTTCTTGGTCATTTGGGCCTTTTTTGCTTACTCAATCTTTGGATTCATTTGAACTAGGGCTCAATTCGGCCTTTTTTTCAGTTGGTTCCTTTTCTTTTCTTTTTTTTTTGGTTGGTTCCTTTTTTTTTTCCTTGGGGTTTCATATGAATTAGGGCTCGATTTTACGGTTTTGTTGGCCCTATTAAATATTTTCTCTTCTTTTCTCTGACGTTCATGAAAATATGCAGAACTAGCGAACAATGTCATTAATGTTGGTTCCTGTTTCTCACCGGTTTGATATTTCGTGGTGATCCTCTTCTGTTTTATGAGGATCTAATTTTGTCATGGAAGCTTATCTATAACCAACACATTACTAATAGAAACATTATGAATCCATTTGATTGTATATCTTTGACTAGAAATATTGAGTGTGGTTATATGTGACCATTGTATCTTGTGTATAATGGAATACTTAATTTCTATCTTGGTTCTTGTTGGGTCATGAATCAGGTTCTACCATGTTACCTCAATGAATGGTTGCCCATCGGTCGATGAGCATGCTACAGGAGCAATAGTTGATCTTTCTACTTGAATGGTTCCCTTAAACTATGAACTTTTCATTGGAGGGGTGGTCTCATGACTTATGAATATGCTATTTTGTTTGTTTGAATTCCAATTTTGTGATATATATATATATATACACACATAGTAAACACGTTTTATTTTGAAAAAAATGCAAAAAAAAAAGCAATAAATTAAATGGCCATTTAAAACTTTAAAAAAACGTTAAAAATGAAAATCACATTTTTTTCGAGTTTTTTTCACTTTTTCATTTTTTCAATTTTTTTTAATGGCAAACAGTTTTTTCTTTTATTTGTTGTAAATCTACTTATCTTTTGATATTTGTGTTATTAGTTTCTCACTTGTTTTATTTTTCCTCCATTTTTAGTTTTTTAAAAATTTTTAAAGATTTACCCCATGTCACATAGGTACGGGTACGGGTACGGGTACAGGTGCCGGTGCTGATACGGGTACGGACCATTTTTAAAAAATTTGGGTACGGGGGTACGATCGTACACACACATGCACATATACATATATATGTCAAAAAATTTCAAACAAAATAACCTATTCGCACATTTATATATCAAAAATTACAAACAGAACAACATATTCATAAGGATATGCAATATTCTTGAAAATTATGCCTTCAAGAGCATACAAGAAATCCACACACAAAAATTGTATCAAAACATTCAAAATTTAAAGAACTAGCATTATTCTGCTGTATTTTGCATAATGTCATCTTCAAGCTCAGAGAAGAAATTCAGATACAAAAATGTGTATTCTTAAAAATGAGAAAACAAAGATAATAAAAGAAGGAAGTAAGCACTGACAGAGACAAAAGAGTACGCTCTGGTTGAGCTTTACAATTCTAAAATTGGCAGGAGAAAACAAAAGAGGCATGACACGTATTGCATAAGGAAACAGAGAGACACAGAGATAGAGAAGGTTGATCGAAAGGTGAGAGAGGTGACTTCAGTGTGAGGGTTTCGAGCAGTAGGAGAGGGAGACGGCGAGTGTGCAGGAGAGTGAGGCGGCGAGAGAGACGACTTCCATGTGAGAGTTTCGAGCAACAGGAGAGGAAGACTGGCTGGAGACAGAAAAACAACTGTTATTGAAAAAAACAGAAGGAAAGAAACAAGCAGAACACCGTGAACACAGAAAATAGAACAGGGGTGGCGGTCGTCACCGTCGGCAGTCGTCGCCAACGGCGAAGGCAAGGGTGGGGCCGATGAAAATGAAAAGAAAAATGAAAAAAGAAAAAAAAAGTATTGTGACAATCGCCTCCTACCGTCTGCTGTCGCCGCTACCGTCGTCAGTCGCCGCTGCCGTCGCCGGTCGCAGTCGCCGTTGCCATCACCGTTGTCGTCGCTCGGTGAGAGGTAAGAACAGACTAACGAAAACTTTAAGTTTTAAGGGTTTCGTTTCTTTTTGTTTAACGTTAAAATGGTTTTAAAAGTAAAAATCAAATAATCATTAAAAATAAAAACGGACAGATTTGGACTCGATCACATTTGACTGTGTCCAAAAATGGATGGATACGGCCTCCGGTGCATTGACCGTACCCGGTACGGTCAACGGCGCACCATCGGCGTACCCAAGCCCGTACCGGTATCGGTACCGGTGTCGTACCGGTACCAGACGGGTACTTCACCTTTACAGGCATACCAGTGTATCATAGGATTTACCATATTTTTTTCTTTTTTTCCCTTTTTTTCAAACTCGCCGTATTATACCCAAGAAAAACCTCACCATTTAAAACTCCGAGACGTTATTTGTGACTATGATATATGTGTGTGTGCGTTGAAAAGTAATCTGTATTCGTACCCGCACCAGCACCCATACCTATGTGACATAGACCACCAGCTATATAAGACAGCTACATTAGTCCTAATGATTCATCTGCTTCACCTCACCTTTTTCATCAGTTGGGCAACCAAATGCAATGTTGGTTCCTTCACCTCTTCTTGGAGATAACTATTCCACATAGCATAGGGCTATGTAAATGGCATTCAATGCCCAAATAAATTTGTTTTTGGCCAATGGATCGTAGACCAAACCTGCCCCACCTTCAACTAATCAAAAAGTATTAAATCAATGTCATGAAATGGTTGTTTCCAATGTTGTAAAAAGTGTATCGTAAGTCATATCGTTTTGGCTTTAAGATACGCCGTATCGTAACGTATCGTAACCGGATCGTAAATTTTTAAAAAAATATAAATTAAATCAGAAAATTTTGAAAAAAAATCGAAAAATTCATAAAAAATCAGTAAAAATCAAGGATAATGTGTTTTTCATAAAAAACATGTTTTAGAGAATGATAGACTTATTATTGCTATAAAGTTACACCTTCATCGTTCATAAACATCAAAATTCATAACAATATCAATGTAGGAACTAGGAAGCACAAATTTCATAGCCATAGATTCATAAGTCATAAAATCCATAAGTCTATGAGATACCACATTAAAAAACAAGTTTTACATGTTATGTATTACATCACAAGATGATAATGAAATTGTGAAAATGTTCAATGACAAAACATATAAAATGAAAGCACTCTCTCGACTCTCATTTATAATCTTCATCATCTTCATTCTCATCCTCATCTCCATCTTCTTCTTCATCTTCATGAATTTGAAGATCCTCACCAACATATGGTGAAAACAAGAGATTTCATACCTTACGGAGAAGAAATAAAAAAAACCTCTTTTCTCCCAACGAAAATCAGCCACCCACGCACAAATCTATGGTTGAATCGATGATTTCACGGTGAAAATCGCTGATTTCACGGTGGAAATGGATGATTTCCCTCCAAGACGGCACTATCTCAACGTTAGAAATGAAGAACGGCAGCGTTTTTACAAAAAGAAGTCGAATAAGTAGATGTTGGGCCCCCTTTTTTGTAATAAACCTGTATCGTACGATACGGAGTCTGTATCGCACAATACGTGCGAACACCCGTCATTTACGATACCGGGGGTGTATCGTATCTTAAATACTAAACAATACAATACATATCATACGATATGGCTCTGTATCGTACAGTACGTACAACACTGGTTGTTTCATGGTTACTGATTCTATCTTCAGGGATATAGCAAGAGCTGCATAAATCATGGGTCGAAGTATGCTTGATCTTGAGCAGCAGTTATCACAAGGTAACATTACTTGTATTCATCAACTCAAAAAAAAAGGACCATTGACTGGAATCAAAGTTGCTTGCAACATATTTCAGCATTCTCAAGACACTCAAGGATGAGTTGAGTTATTTTGGGTGACATACCCATGTCTATATGCCATTTCTAGGAGACAGGTACTTATGCCGCATGGTCTGGTCTGAGACAGACTCAGATATGATCCATCTCCATTTGCACAATAAATCATTGCAAAGCCTTGGAGATCTTGCCATTCCACCTTCAAGTCTTCAAGCATTACCACCTAGGCCACTTATAATTTTCTTCCATCATCATATTTGTTGGTCCTCAAAGGCCCAATTCTGAATATTGCCTACCACCTATTATCAATATGTTTCCACCACTAATAACATAACCCTCCTTATCTCCTGCTTCACCATGGCTCTAATACAAGTTGATGAAGACTTTAACCTAATAAAACAAAAAAAGAAGATCACAAAACAGTTGAGGAGTTTTCCACCTAAAAGGAAGATAGATGCTTCCTCTTGATCAGTCAATAAATAAATGCTAGAAAACCAATTGTGTATGGGCCATTGGTTTCATGCCCAACTTCAGTCCTAATCTACTACTAACGACCTTTTATTGGCCTATTTAAAATTACTCTATTTTGTTTACATCAAACTAGACTACTATTAGCAACAATGAGTAAAACAAGTAATCCAATAAATAATTTCCCATTTTCGCCATAAATATCACAACAATACTATTTGTTATTGCCAAACACATGCAAATATCCATTTCAATTAAGTTTTAGGATCAACAACCAAAGCAGATACATCTCTCTTGCATGTATGCATCCTATGAAGTAAAATATGAACAATAATTTACTTATTTATTTACTGGAATTTATAAACATGACATACAAAGGTGCTAACTAAGATATTCCATTCTTGCAGTCTGACCCCATTGGAGAAATATTGCTAATTAAAATGAAGTGGTTCAAGCTCAACTCCAGCTCATGAAACGAGAGAATGGGTTCATACTTGAATTTGTATTGAAAGGACTAGCTTAAACAAGGTCACTCTAGCTTGTTGGCTAGTCCTAGGTGTGCTTGCATGTAATAAATATTAAAGAGAAAGACTTAACAGTTAAGAAAATGATGGGAAGTCAAAAGCTGGACCCGTAACAAAAGAATATTCTAGGGAAGCGGCCCATGGAGGCCAGGAAAAGATAATCGTTTGCCTTCTATACGTTGGAATTCTCTGCAATTGAACGGCTTCCTAGTGAGATGATGAAAGGTTTCAATACAGTGAAGTTCCATTTCCAACAAATAAGGAAATTGTCTCATTATGCGAACTCACTGAAAAGGTATATAATGGATACAAACATGATGGCAGGCATTTGATGAACATGAGCATGCTAATTGAGGTCATCTCCGTCGCATAAGAAAAATGATACCTCCTAATCAACATGAATAAATCATAACGACTAAAAGTAGCAAGTAGGCGTATTATACAACAGGCGAATAAACGATAGAGCAAATAAAAATATCCTGCGACGGACTACTTTAGCTCACACCTCTAGTAGCAATCAACATTCCAGTGAACAAGGACTAAAGATTGAATCAGCACACCATATGAAAAAAACACCTTAAATCTGTCGCTCCAGAAGAGAGAAAACGTTTATACAAGAGAGTAGCTAAGATCAAGCAAGACATATGACAACCGAAGAGAACGAAGAAGAACAAGAGACAAACAAAATATATTATCTGGGAATCTGAAAATGTGGATGCATAAGACATCGCACCGATGAGCGAAGAAGACGCCGCGACGGAGGAAGACGTGAGAGGGACGGTTAGTCAGACGTTCGATTCTCTGGACAAGGGATTCGTCGAGCTTCTGGCACCCAAACTTGATGATAAGTTTGTCGTAGTCAATCTTCCCCCCCTCCTTGGCGCTAACTACCCACGGATTTACCACCTGTTCGGATTCCTCCTGCTCCTGCTCCTGCTCCTGCTCCTCCTCTTTCTTCCCGTCCACTTTCCAATCCTCCATCGCCATTTCCCTCTACCTCTCTCTCCGCTGAAACGCCGCCAGATGATGAGAAGCCAAGAGACAAGAAACCGAAGAATAGGGGTGGCGGCACTCAGGAGAAGCGAGCGAGGGAGATATCGAGGAAGCGAGTCCTCCCGGCGGCGGCTTAACCCCGTCGAAAATATTTTTTAGGAAAACTAGGTGATTTCGAAAATGTGAAAAATATATAGGATTTCTATTTTTCTTTTTCTTATAAGGGGCCAATATAACCTAAATAAGGGCAAACAGCCAAACTGTGCCGCGCACTGAATCCGGCCGATTGAACTAGAACGGCAGACGTTGAAGCTGGCAAATAAAAATCGAACGTTCAGTATATTTTTTATTTTAGCTTGAGTAGTGTTGACATTCTAAATAGAAAATGGGTATTTCAAAAAACACCCTTGTTGGATTTCTGCATTTGGCCCATTTATTTTATAGCAAAATCCACTTCCCTTTTTATTGCATCATGTGCTTATGACACAGCATTTGTCCAAGAAGCATCGAACGACTAGAGAATGAAAATTGGACTAGGAGGTTGTGAACACCTACAATTTTCGCAAGTTCAGATGACTGTTTAAGCTTTCATCATGATATTTCAAGTTTCAAGATCATAGGTCATTATTAAGCCAAACAAATTTGCTTTATCAGAGTTGAACACTTAGTCCTGAATCACTTAGGTCGTCATTGCTGAAGATCACCATTTTGCCCCTACATCCTGTCACCTTAACTTGAAAAGTAGGGACCAAGCATTTGAGCAATTATACCATTTTTTAGCTTTACAAGACTTCAAGAGCCATTAGAGCAAGCTTGTCAGGGTTTCCCCAGCTCAAAGCCCACTCCCTCAGACCTGATCAGCTCATTAAGAGCATGCACCTGTCATTTTCGGATCACTGAAACCATGCCAAGCCGAACTGAGCTAAACATAAGCTATTCTCAGTGCTCATCGAGTACTTGTTCAATTACTTTCTATTCTGGAATCCAGAACAGAAAGTAACTTCTAGAACTTTGCCCTAAAAGTAGAGTGGCACTCTCTCACCAGCTTTGGCAAGTTTGAGCTAAAAATTCTCTTAAACATGCCAGTTTGCACCGAGCTAAGATCATATTCTTTAGTGTCCAAGTTGAATATTTCACACTTTGATTTCAATCATTTATCTATATTGGAGTTTAATTTCCATTTCATAAATTTACTAAGGATGTCGTATTCCATACATTTAGTTCCAGTGCAGCTCAATCTTTTAAATTGAACTCTGATTAATCTGGGAATCAATTTCTTAATTTCTTCGTATGGTTGTGATCAGTAACTTTTCAAGAGAGTATATCCAACTCCAGATCGGAATGACATGACTCAAATCAAAAGTACTCATTTTGCCCTTGCCTAACCTTCAGAAAATAGTCATTTTGATATTTGTAAAAAAATGAATTTTTGAGTTTTGAAGGGCAAACGATGTTATTTTTCCATCAAATTTGACAAGATTCCTTATTTTTACCCTGCACATGTTCCAATGTGGTCAGTCCACCCAATGGACCCATCGGTTTTGATTTCCATGCCAAAGTTGAGCCCACCTTAAATTTCCATGGAAATAGAGTTTCTAAAAATAGCACCGAGAATAAGGCTAGTATGTCATGCATCCAGCCTTGGTCTAAACCCATTTTCAAACTGAACTCATCCCAGGTCTAGTACAAGTGACTGAGCTTGAACCGACCTAGCAAAGGTCGAACCAGGTCTAGGTTCATGCATTTCCAAATCTCATATCCAAATCCCATTTTCATACCTAGATCTCATATCCAAATTTTGTATCTAGGATCTATCTTTACAAATCCAGATCCATTATTTCAAATCTCAGATCTCGGCATTAGATCATGATCCAGAACTTCACATCATATATGCTAATCCATTTTTTTGAATCTTCTTCAAATTTGGACCCAGATCTAAGTCCAATATCAAATCCAGATCTAAGATATGCATATGAGCTTAATGCACATTATATTCACATAATGCATTGTCGATTTATCACTCTCTGCTTAATGTCAATTCATATGAAAGGGTATGAATCGTGTGAAATTCTTTGTTGAACAAGCAAATGCAGATAGAATATGAATTGATATTTGTGTCTCGTCGAATGAACATTTTTTTCTCATGTCTTTTTAAACTATGCTTTTAATGTGTGTCTTCTCCACTTTATATTCATGCATAATTCGTTCTACATGCTTACTATCAATCTGAATCATTTATCATGTATCGATTAGCACTTCTCCATGCACACATTGTTGTTCATATAATGGAATTCAGATTAAATTTGTGAATTTTTATTGAAAACACAATTTTATAATATAGTTTTGTGTTTTCTAGGAGTGATTAGAATGCCTAAAGTTTAGTCATGTATCGACCCTCCTTCATCAACCCCCTCACTGATCTATAAGACAGGTCGTGTTCCCCTCTATCTCCATGAAAAGAAAGTGCTACTTAAAAACCCAAAAGGTTTGGAAAAAGTCTAAATAGGTGAAAGGTTTGGCTCAAATAAATTTAAAATTTAAAGTATTTGATCAAAGTCTTGGTTCATGCTGCATTAGCGCTCAACAAAGACCCAACTAGGCTCAGTACAGAGGTCATGGAAGCGGGCTAAGTATAGAGGTCATGGAAGCGGGCTCATTATAGAGGTCATGGGAGCGGGCTCAAATGAGGTCTCCAGGTTTAGGTAATTTCTTTTTCCTACCTCTTTCTTTTCTTATTTGAACTTAGTGATTTTCATGCTTTTCTTTTCTACATGTTTTAGTTTTTCATTTTGCTTTTACCATGTTTGGTTTAGTTTATTCTTACTTAGTTCCTAGGTTGTATTTATTTTTTTTAGTAATGCAGTAGTTTGGTTTATTTATTTTCCTAAAATAGAATTAAATTTATGTCTTCAGATAGGCGCAAGGATCAGATGTGCCCCTCTCGTCCCTCTCTTCTTCTTTTAATTTCATGTTTTTGCTTAATTAATTATTCCTTTAAATCATGCATATAGTTCATGTCATTTATTTTCCAACCAAGCATGCCCCGCACAAGTATTTTGACATGCACCAGAATCACCTCGCACTTATGTGCACCCATGTCTAAAACTAGATTGGGTTAGCCTTAGCACGTGAATGCCTAAACTCAGTCCTGTCCTCATGCAGGATCACCTTAAAAAACACGGGTTTTTATTCAAATTATTTCAAAACCAACCTCTTCAAATGATTTTGAAAACCTAGATGATGTAGATATGGAGTCTTACCCTTTTCTTGTTATCTAAGACCTCACGCAGACCGGTCTTAAAGCCAACTACTCAAAAGCCAAACTAGTCTAGATCTAGCCGACCTTACATTAAACTCGTGATCATTAAATAACATTTTTACCATATGCTGTCTCAAAACATCTAGCTAGCATGACCAAACTTATTATAAGTGGGCTTGTTTCAGTTATACTCAGCTTAGTCAAACCATTAAGCCTACACCCCGTTGGTCGATTTACCCCTAGTTTATTCAGATATGGGATTTCAATTTAAAAGTATTGGATCTTAGTCATGAACCCTAGATTGATCTAAACCAAAATATTAAACCCAAGTCTAGTACACTTGGATTTGGATCACAAAGAATTGCAACATTGGATTTTGGATACCAAACCTCTGATTTTTGGATTTTGGGTCTCAAGCCATAGATTTTGGATTATAGATCATGAACCATTAGACCAGAAGCCCTAGACTGATCCTCATAGAATCAGACATGAATAGACATTAGATTAATTTCAATTTGTTCTTAAGTCCTTTTTTATGATATACTTAGATTTTAAAACTTTTATGATTTCAAAATTAGGACATGTTTGCTTTCTTAGGATTTGGGTGACATTTGCACTAGGAATGGTCAGACCTCATATCGACACGTCAAGTCTCGTCTTTTGAATTCCTGTATAATGGAAAATAGAGGTGAGTACAGGTAATTGATCTTATTTTTATGGTCTGCATGTAAGACAAAAATTGTACATGTAAACAAAAGTGGCGACCATGATGGATCATGTCACTGTCGAACTAGACAAAATATTTCAGTTTTCTATTTCCGAAATGATGTCCCTCACCTTTAAAGCCACTTAGTTGCCCTCATGATTTGATATATGTATGTATATTCTTGATGTGCATCAGGACTTATAATTGAGAGATATTTTTCTTGATCACATAGACTTGTTTATATGTTACCTCTCTCAATTTAGGAGTTGTTTGATACAATTTTTCTTCTCTCTAATTTTAATATCCGTTTTAGGCCACACTGCATTAGAGCCTACTGATTGTGCATGTGCTTGCATATTTCTAATTTTCCCTTTATCTATGTGTCCTGGTCATCATGTTATGGAACACTCCTTGTATGCATTTGTTAAGGTGGTTCAATGGCTGGACCAATCTACTGGAAGTTGGTATTGGCCGTCCCCCAAAATGTACTAAGTCTATAGCCCAGTATATTGGGGAGTGATAAATGAGAACAAGGATATATGAAATTTAGAACCCATTTGGATGAGTCTATGCCATGTGCTGTAGATTTCCTATCTAGGTACATAGGCATATATGATATATGAAACTACTAAGAATTTTATATTCATAAATATCCAGTTTAGGCGACCAAGTTGTTTTTCAATTAATTGCACGATAGAGCCGTGTCATTAGTAGGTGGTATCTAAACATTTTATGCATGTTTTGTTTGATAATGTGTTGCTTTCTTCCACAAGCATTACATTTCATCTTCCTCTTCCAAAAACCATCGAATATTTTCATAGGTCTCTTTGTCATCCCCATATTTTCTTTAGTATAGCAAGGTCAAAATGTCACACATGAAGTTTAAACCTCCTATTGGATTGATCCTGGTAGACATAGTCTCTTCACGAAGTTTGACCACTTTCTTATTTCATTTTTGATTTCTTATATGTCTATCCTTCCACATTTTGTGCAATCATGAAGTTGTCTTTTATCCATGTTTTATCACTCATCTCAATTCCGCTTCTTATTTTGGGTCTCATTGTCATCCCTCAGACACAAGGCAATACAAGCACTCACCATGGATCCACGTACAAGGTCACAAGGAGATGAAGAAAGAGAACTACAAACTTCATAGACGAAGGAGCATAAGGTTAACCCAACATTAATGTTAACTATCCAAAAGATGATACAACAAATGATAAAAGATGAAGGTAGATCCATAGGAGGACCAAGAAACAAGATCTCTGAAGGTTCGAGCAAGGGAAAAATCTTGAGACATCGATAGGCAGAGTACATAAACTCATACATTCTAGGATCGAGGACATGGAGAAGACTATAAAAAGATGAGAAGAGGGGCAAAAAAGTTTACTAAGAGATTTTTGTGATGGGTTGGAAAATGAAGACCTTGACAAGCTGCCACATAAATTCAAGGGTATAAAAAACTCTCATTGGGGTCCCAACTATCTATTTTCTTTGACAAGTGCAGAAACTTCAGAAAACAACAAAGCCTTATTCATTTGTTTCCCACAAAGTCTTGAAGGAGAAGCAATTTAGTACCTAGAGATCATTGGCACCCCAATGAGAGATTTCGATGAAATTGTAAACACATTAATTGAGAAATACAAATCCAACCTCTCAATCATCCCCACAATGGACACAATACTAAGCATTCATCAAGAATATGGGGAATTTGCTCATGATTCCATTCAGAGGTGGTGAGCAGCAAGCCTTAAATTCCGGACCCTAATGCATGAAGTCCATGCACTCACTATGATTCTCGAGGAATTCCAGATGTATCTCTGGCACCACCTCATACAACATGAGTACAATAATTTGTATGATTTGACAAAGAACGCAAACGTGATCGAGAAAACCAACAAAAACTGCTATCTCAAATCAGAAGTTGGGCAAAGCGGCAAGAAGCTAGATAAATCACAAGTACAGTTCGTCTTTGTGAACAAGAACCCACAAATCAGTACTACGCTGAACCAGCTGCAAATGGACATGAATGGCAACAATGGGGGGAACAAACAATTCATGCATCCTTGTTCAAAGTGATAGCAAAAGGCATCCAACTTGCATGAACAACATGAACTTTACTCTAGTCAAGCAAAAAAGTGAGAAAATTTTGGAATATCTTCTCATAGATGGGCTTCACAAGTTCCCCAACATGGCTGATCATCTAGAGGTAAAGGAGAAAACAAACATCAATTATGTAAGTTCCATAGGAGTCTTGGCCATAGTATTGAGGATTGTATTTCTTTCAAGTACCTCATACAAGATCACATTGACAATGGGCATTGGTGGAGGTGGCGACAACTGAGGAAAATGTTGGGGCCTAAGTTGAACTTGTTATTGCTTTGTTTTTTTTATTTTTTCCATTCACTGTAGAACAATGGGATTCCCTCCACAATGTATTGAGCAATAGAAGTTGGTTTTTTAACAAGTGTGTTTCACTCTTAAGTCCAAACATATTTGCATTCTTTCATGCAATTTACACCTTTGGCCATACTTATCTAATGATCTCAACATTTCCATCATCACCCTTACAGTAGGGCAGTTTTTTAATAAAAAGAATAATACAAGCTTTAGAACAATCAGTCCACAAGCTTTTGTGTCTAAGTTTATATCAATTTTCCAAATTGCATGGTCTTTTTGAGAACCTCAATTTTTCAAGCATCTGATATATGGTTTTATGCTTAA
Organism: Nymphaea colorata; assembly: GCF_008831285.2. Taxonomy (NCBI): domain Eukaryota; kingdom Viridiplantae; phylum Streptophyta; class Magnoliopsida; order Nymphaeales; family Nymphaeaceae; genus Nymphaea; species Nymphaea colorata. Next base: position 22,802,110 of record NC_045139.1, on the reverse strand, counting down.
ACATGCATAGGTTTTTCAATTTCACACTTCAGTGTATACAACTTTTCTCAATTTCACACTTTAGTGCATACAAGTTTTCCCCATTTTTCTCAATGGTGCAGTCTAATTTTCTTATTTCACAAGTTTTCAAAATAATTTCATGCTATGCTACACACAAACTTTCAAAATTATATGTTATTATACAAAACTTCACCCTTTAGAGCACAAATTTTTTTAAAATTTCAAAATATGGTGCACAAAAACTTCAAATTTTGTGCTTTAGCACAAGTAAACCTACTTTGGCATAAGATTTCATGCTTTAGTATATATAGGAAAACATACCAATGTGTAAGATTTTGCACTTTAGTGCACACAAGTTTACAAGTTCATTCTTTGGTATAAGATTTCACACTTCAGTGCACACAAATAAACGTCATTGGGTTTTGGTGCACACAAGTAAACATCCTTGGGTTTTGTGCACACAAGTTTACAAGTCCTCGTGTTTTGGTGTAAGATTTTGCACTTCAGTGCACACAAGTAAATGTGCTTTGGTATAAGATTTTGTGCTTCAGCACATACAAGTAAACATGCTTCAAAATAAGATTTTGTGGTTTGGTATACACAATGACATAGTATTGCATAAGATTTCATGCTTTGGCACACACCAATAAATGCACCTCAACATAGGATTTCACAGCTTGGTGCACATTTTCATGCTTTGGCACACAGTATTACAAACATCACAAGTTCGATAAACATTCATGACAAGTTACCATTTGTATCTTGAAGGTACCAAAATGATTTCAATATCTCTAAAAGGGCAACAAAATTTTAGCCAGCGATTTGTTTTTCGTCAAAAGACAAAAGTTTTGACCAGACCACATCATAAGCCATAAAGAGAGTTCAAATAAAAAAAGGAAACTGAAGTCTAGGAGATGTCACCGACTTTGACCCCCTAAAATAAGAGTTTACTAAGATTCATAGCATTGGTTTAAAGGTATTATCCTTGAAGTAAATAAGACCATACAAGTCCTTAGAAGATGCAAGAGGTACAAGCAATGGATGTTTATCAAATTTCACAAGCACTTCACAAGACTTGCACAAACGTTTCACAAGCATTCTACAAGCATCGCACCAGTATTCATACTGGGGCATACACACACACACATATATGTATATAGTATCTCAAAAGGATTTTCCTTTTTGAAAGTCCATCATCATTTCTAGGGTTTGGTGTTATATCTTTGCCACTAAGCATAGTATTTTTTGCTTAGTTGCAAAGAGGGCATTTATGAACACCTAAAATTTCCACAAGTCCTTACAGATTTCAGATTTCAAGATCAAGGGTCATTAATGAGCCAAACAAGCATATTTTGCATCAATATTGACCACCTAAACCTAGATCACCTACTTTGCCATTGCTTAAAATGGCCATTTGTCATTGCATATTGTCACATTGATATGAAAATAAGGATTTTCACCAAAACTAAGAGACTTGCCTAACATTTGAGCAATTAGACCATTTTTTAGCTTTATAAGACTTCAAGAGTCATTAGAGCCAGCTTGCTAGGATTTCCCCAGCTCAAAGCCCACTCCCTCAAACCAGATCAGCTCACTGAGACCATGTACCCTATCAATTTTGGATCACCGAAACCATGTCAAACAGACCAAGCTAAACATAAGCTTTTCTCTATGCTCATAAAATATTTCTTCAATTACTTTCAGTTCGAAAATCTAGATTTGAGTTCTGGAGCTTTGTCCTAAAATCAAAGAAGACACTATCTCACCAGCTTTGGCAGGTCCAAGCTAAAAGCTCTCTCAATGCAACACATGTAGCTTGCACCGATCTAAGTTCATATTCTTTAGTGTCCAACCTGAGTATTTTGAACTTTGATTTTAGTTCATTCATATAGATTTGAGCTTACTTTATTTTACAGATTTACTAAGGATTGTTCAGTTCTAGACATCTAGTTTTAGTGTAGTTCAATCTTTCGAGCTGAATTTTGATCAATCTGGAAATCAATTTCTCAATTTATTCACATGGTTGATATCAACAACTCTTCAAGATAATATTTCCAACTTTGGATTGGATGAACATGACTCGGATGAAAAGTTTCCATTTTGTCCTTGCCCAACCTTTAGAAAAGAGTCATCTTGGTATTTGTAAAAATTGAATTCTTGAGTTTTGCAGGGGCAAACAAAGTCATTTTTCCACCAAATTTCATAGGATGTCTTATTTTTACCCTGCGCATGCCCTAGTTTGGTCAATGTGCCCACATGACCCACTAATTTTGATTCATAACATAATTTTCATCAATCCTAACTTAGGAACCACATGAACCTAAGTTCACATTTCACCCAAGTTTATATGAACCCAGTAGGCTCGAGCCCAAGCTGATCACACCTCAAATTTCATTGAACTAGTGTTTCTGAAAACAACACCTAGAATGACCCCAGTATGTCCCGTGCCCAGCCTAGGTTAGAACCCAATTTTCAAACTGAACACAACCCAAGTCCAGTACAAGTGACTGAGCTTAAACCCACCTAGCCTAGGTTGAGCCAGGTCTGGGTTCATGCCATTTAGAAATCTCAATTCCAGATATTTATATCCAAATCTTATTTCCATACCTGGATCCCATATCCAAATTTCAGTTCTGAGATCTATCTTCACATAATTAGATCCATTATTTCAAATTTTAGATATTAGTATCAGATCATGGTTCAAATCTTCACATCATATCAAGATCCATTTTCTAGAATTTTTTTCAGATTTGAACTTGAAACTAGATCCAAATATCAAATCCAGATCCAGGATCCATATATGAAATTAATGTCACTATGCATCATCGTCTTACACTCTGTGCAAAATGTCAATTAATATGAAAGGATATGAACTGTGTGAAGTTCGTTGAACAAGCCGGCATAGACAGAATCTGAACAAGTATCTGGCCGATGTTCTGCTCTTTGTTGTGCAAGAAGATGGGACTGACTGTGCATGTCATCATTGAGTTCTTGTATTTGTTTGCAGCATTGCTAAACAATGTGGTTGGATTAACATAGAGAGGAAGCTCTTTGCTAAGACTTTCTTGCTGAATGTATTGATGTTCATGTTGTAGAAATGGCCAACTCTTTTTTCCAGTGAGTCTGTACAACACTTCTAGGATCTTGACTTGTTCTTGATTGTTGAGGAACTGACTCTTGCTCAACCCTCTAGGATCTCCTTCTGGCTCAAGAAGTCTCATAATGTGGAAAAATTCATCTAAGGTAATGGTCATTTCATACATATTAACCAGAATATGTTGGTTCTTAGATTCCATCTTTCAATAATTGCATGGTTCAAACTGCCATTGATAGGTTGAACTACAAAGCTGATAGCTTCCTTGAGCCCTCAATTGTCCAAGTGGTTCAGAAATATATACCGGATGGTAGGGTACCATGACAGATACCATTGGGATAGGTAGACTCTAGTTGGGATGGCTTGAAGTCAAGATTGATTTTCGAACTGACCGAATAAGATGTAATTATAGGAAAAAAAATATTGTATGAGTATGAAAAGTCTATCTGAGTAGGGAAATGAAGACTTAATTAGTTTAAATTGACATTTGGTTGACCCAATACAGACTTGGAAAGAGCTTGAGATTGGGTTTTGACTTGAGCATGAAACTTGATGAGCACTTCATCCATTTTATGCATTCAATCAATCACTTGAAGATAGAAGAAAGTAGATAGTAATGCACATCCTAGGACTCTTGTATGTATGCATTCTTTTTGAAAATTGGTCTTGGACTCCTAATAGGTCCAATTTTTTTTGTATATCATGACTACGGTATTTGTACATATGTCTCCAAGACCATCTATGGTCTGAAGGTTCTCCATTTCTCTTTGTTCACCCACCGATATATTGAACATTATCGTCTGTTTTGGTACTAATGAGAGTGACTTTTTAGTCCAATTAGATGCTCCAGTTGTAAGTCTATGTCTTAAACTGGGTCCTAAAAATAGTCTCCGTGTTCATTGGGACTATAGGTATATTGATTGTTATTGAAGATCGAATGTAGAAATAGATGGCTCTCTTACATACATTCCTAAGAGATATATTTGAAAGATTAAAAAGCATACATAGTCTAACACAATCCTCAAATTGAGCAGGGTAGGAAGTATCATACGACTAAGGGAAACATGATTTTATCCTCAATTGGTCCTAGTTGCACAAAATATGCATGATGTGAGTAGTTATGGTCAATAAAGGTTTTTATGCATTTGATGTCCAACATTTTGGTAAATGACTCACACTTAAGAAATTCAGACGAACGATAACGGGTCCAAACATGATTGCCATCTATTCACACTACTCCTGCATGAGAGAGGGGAAGGCCATGCAAAGTAGGAGAAATTTGAAATTTGGAAGATTTTAAGAAAAAGAGATCCACCATTGATATGAAGTCTGAACTTTCTTGCCTCTTTTAATAGGGAGAGTCAGGCCAAGGTCTAAGTTTTCTCAATCATATAAGCCATTTGATTGATAATCCTCCTATTTGATTGCACAAAGATTGGAATTGGATTTCAAAGTTCATTTTGAACTCCATTCAAAATTTGGAATTCAATTTGGCAATAGAAAACTTGAATTTGTTTGGCAGTTTGATTGGAGATTTAGACTTTATTGGAAATTCTTTGGGGTTTTGGTAATTTGAAGATTTCAGATTTGAATTGGGATTATTAGTTTAATACATCAACTGGATTGAATATGGATTTCAGAAATTTGATTGGAGTTGGAAATTGGATTGTTATCCTTTTGAAGGTTAAATTTATAAACCAATTTTGAAATTGAATAGATGGCATTGTTGAGTTTTGAACTTCTTTTGGAATGATAGGATTGAAAGGCAAAATGCCCATTTTGGCGTCTTACATTAGAAGACTCAAATTTGAGAAATTGGAAATGAAATCTCCTTTTATAAAATTCAGGATTTGAAGACTTCAAGTCTTCAAAATAGTTTTGGAATTGAATTTGAGCGTCTTGTTGCTTTGAGATAAGGATGCAACCAAATCTTTGTTGCAATATAATTTGGTCAAAGTAGCAACTCCGAATTGGTTTGCTTATATCTAGACTATTAATGAATTTATGTGCATGTGTAGTAAGTGGTTGCATGCTTTGTGAAAGCAATCTATATGCTTCATTTATGCTTCACTCGCTCATCTCGCCATGCATAATTTAACTTGACTATTCACGAAGACATGATATTGGATGGTTTTAGGAAATTGAAATGTTAGACAGCTTAGACTCATCCTTGATATTTCATACCAAGAATGCTCTCTCGTGCATGGTTCATGAGCATGAATTGATTTTGGAAATCAATAGTCTACGAAGTTTTGAAATCTTTGTTTAGAAAATGATTTGTAGAGTTTAAATCAGTTTGGATTAACTTGAATCAAGCCTTTGTAATGATTTTCAAAATCTGGTTGATTTGACAAACTTTTTACTTACATATAAAAAGTTGATTTTAGCTTTTTAAGCTGAAATGTTGATGGATTTTGATTGAAATCGGCTTAGTTTTCTAACATAAATCTTACTTAAAGTCATGCTTTGGGGACTTTGAAGCATTTTTGGCACTTAGGGGTCGTTCTTAAGTGACTCAATACTTGATTTGAATAGTTTTTAACTTGAAAACATGAGTTTGAAATCTGGATTTTTAGGTTTTATTGATTTCAGAATTTTGAAGATAACGGGATCTCTCGTGAAGTCTCATTTTAGACAATCTAGTAATCCGGCATCTTGGATTGGCTTTGGTGGCCTTGTCTTCCTTAGAGCGGCCAATTATAATTTAGAAAGTGCGTATTTGTACACATCCGACTATTTGCTTTAGGAAATTCATTTTCTGCAAAACTGTAATAATTTCTGAAAATTTCAGAAACGGTTGGGATTTAAAACAAGCTCATTTTGATGATTTCAACCACATAAAAGAAGCAATCTTGGGCTGACCAAAATTAATTGATTGGATATTCAATTGGACTCGTGAAAACTTTAAGAGGTGATTGTTATACACTCATATCTCACCTCCCTCTCTCACGTGTCACAAAAATAGGAAAGCGGGTATTTACACTGCGTAGTTGAGCTGAGTATTGCTCTCTTGATTTGGGGATTTTCTCACCATGCACCATTTCGGACTTTCAAAATCTGGTTTTTGAGTCCGTAGATGGCCATTTGGAAGACATCATTTTTCTTATTTGAAAAAAACGAGTTTCGGATTTCTTTTGCTAAATACTTAGTGCATGCATAAATTCTTTACATGTACATTTCCACGTTCGTAAACCAGCTAGACATCATTCCCAGCCTTAATAAAAGAAATAAAACCCCACCCACATTGACTCTTCCATTCATTCCACGAAAGAAGCAAAATAAATCAATTGAAATACTTACATTACTCAACCGAACGGGATTGAGTGAGTCAAAGGGGAAGTCACAGTTGGACTAGTGAGCAGCTAAGCTGCTGGTTGAAGGCAGCAAAGTTGCAGCTTTTTTAACTCAAATGGGGGCAACTGAGGCTGCGATAGAGAGCAGCAGGGTCGGCTACAGTAGTGAGTAGCTAGGCCGACGGTGAGGTGCAGCAAGGCTTCTAATTAGGAATGTCGAGCAACTTTGGCTGCTCCAATAGTAAGCAAGAAAGCTGCTACTTCGGAAGCAGCGACAAGGCAGCTGTGATGGAGGGCAATAAGACCACTAGATGGGAGCAGCAAGGCTGTTACTACTAAAGGCGAGCAACATGGCTGTTGTTACATTGAGAGCAGCAAATACATACGGTTTTGGGAGCAACAACAAAGTTGGTATGATAGAGGGCAGTAAGTCTGCCAGTTAAGATGAGCAGCATGGCTGCTGTTACGTTGAGCAGCAGAGCTACTATTTTGGAGAGCAACGCTGCTGCCATTTGGAACGGGGATAGGAGAATTGCTGTTTCATTCAACAAGGTTGATATCATTGACCCGATGATCAGCTTAAAGAAAATAAGATTTTGTGGTGACGAAAGGAGCTAACCTGAGCGATGGAACAGCTGGACTAGATGCCGATTGAGGATGAACCACTGGTTGGCTAGGAATTGCTGAAAATGATCAGCAGATTGGAGCTGATTTGCTTGAAGTTGGACGCTGGCTGCTAAGTCACTTGTAGCAGGTTGAAGACGAGCTTGGAGAAGAGTGTCCAAGCTGTTGAGGTTGTTGCAGGTCTACTGGAGAAACCTGTGTTCAACTTGAGGAGAGGTGAAGACATCCAACAGAGAGGCTTCTACTACGATGGAGCTGTTGATGGAGGCCTTGGAGAAGAGGACGACGTCCAAGGCTGCTGTTGAATAGCTTGGAGCAGAGGCATCCAAGTTTGCTGTAGAAGAACTTGAAGATGTGCGTCCAAGTGGCTGTGGTTGATCTGCTGAAGATGTCCCAAGTCGCTGAAGGAATCTAAGCTTAGAAACTGAAATGTGCTGGAGAGCTAAAGTCATCCAGACTTATTAGTTAAGCTGCTGGTCTGCAGTCCAAACGAGATGATCTGCGGAGGAACTTGGAGCGCCAGAAGCTCCTCCAAGGAAGTTGTCTACTGACATCTGTTGTTGCTGTTGAAGACGAGGTTGGCTTTGAGCTGCTGTAGAAGAGGCTGGCTGCAGGCACTCTTGAATATTTGTACCAGAAGTTACCTATTGAACAGAGATCGCCCATGAATTTTTATACCTCCCTCTTAGGCTGTTTTCAAAATTTTTATAAGGATTCCTCTGCTACGAATCGACATGCTCCTTAGGAACTTGGTTCCTTTAGCTCAGGGACCAAGTTAATTAGTTGAGATAATTATTGCTTTCAACTAAAAACGAGTGGGAGGGAGGCTCTGCGCAACTGGGTCGTGCCTTGCTCCATTGAATGATCCATCGTGAGACGGGATGGATAATTCCTTTTCGTCTTTTTAAAATTTAACAGCTAACAACATAGTTAGCAATAAAAATTCTTACAAAAGAAGAGAAAGGAAGGCACGCCTGCTAGAGGCTGATCACAATTCAGACTTGGAAGTAGATCAGCTTTTTTCTATTTATTAAAACTAAGCTTTTGTCTAAGAAGATCCAAGTTAAGAGAGAGCAAGCCCAAAGGGCAGCTCCTTAACTCATCTCTTTTTTTTAAAATAAGTGAGCTCTAGTTGACCTTGCTTTGATTTAATTTCAAACTCATTTCAAAAGAGTCTTTTCTCCCTTTTTTTGGAAAGCCATCTAACTCAGTTACGTTGGCCTTGGTTTTTAGTTGAGATCATTGAATAGTACTCTCAAGGGAAGGCAAAGGAGAGCACGCCCAAATGGGCAACTCATTATTTGTGTTTTGAGAATACATCAGCTTTAACTTAGCTGATCTTATTTTTAGTTTGAAATCTTTCAAAATGATTTGAAAAGATAAAAGAGAGCACGCCTGAATAGGATGCTCCATTTTTTTTATTGGAGAATATACAAGCATTAATCAAGCTGGTTTGGAAATCATTTGGACTGATTCGAAAAGAGGGGTGCATCTAAAAGGAAGTTGCTCTCTTATGTGTTTTGAAAACATACTTGCTTAATTAAGCTGAGTTTGGGATTTTAATAATTTTCAAAGTGAATTTGAAATGGGGATGAATAGAGTTATGCCCAAGTGGGCTACTTCATGACTGAATTTTGAAAATATTCCAACTTTAACTAATTTGGTCCAGGTCTCAATTAAATAATTCAAAGTGATTTTAAAGAGAAGCAAGAGAGAGAACGGCTAAAATGTGGTTTCGCTTTTCAATTGTTTTGGTTCTCAATTAGAAACTTCTAAAATGATTCTAAAGAATAGAGGGAGAGAGACATGCTGAAGTGAGACTCTCTCTAATTGAATTGGCTTCATTTTTAGGTGAAAACCCTTTTTAGAGAATTAACTTTAAATTCTCTTTAGCCATTTTCCTAGTTAAAATTTAGTCCTACTAAGGGAAATTCTGATTTCCACCTTGGAATTTCTTGATTAATGACATTGTAAGAGAATTAGATTCTCTTTAAAATTTTGAAATTCATTGACTTGCCTAGCCATACACATGACTAGATGAGTCTTGACTCAGGCACCTCGATCGTGGCTTTGATTGGACTTCAATTTTAATAATTTTTACCCTAGAACATATATTTTTATCTAATTATAGTTGGAATCATTTTTGGACACTTTTTTTAGTAATGTGCACCAAGTTGGTTGAATTTTTACCGCGTGCAATTTGATTGTGCAGTAAATCAAATTCTTTAGAACTTGTTGAATTGGATGATGCGACCACATACTCTGAATGGTGCGAGTTGTCCTGATATATCCTTAAACTAAGGTTTTCTGTGATTTAGAATTTTTGTGGACATTTTAGTCCATAATTCCAATAATGGACAAATTGGCTAAGTTAAATTCTTAATGTAGTATAGATTAGGATTTTAAATCAAATTTGAAATTGAGTTTCGGACTTAGCTGTTTGGCTTTGATCCGGAATGATTTTTAAAACTTCATTATTGTCCAAATTGAATTTGAAATATTATTTCAAATTCGATAGGGGATTTGATTTGCAATTCAAGTTTCTAATTTGATTTAGAGTTGAAATTGCGATTGATTTCAGATCTAGGATTGTATTGGGTAGGCATCGAAGGGGATTACTTCAAATTTTACCTAAATTATTTTGCAAAATTTTCAAAATTGCCACTAGAAAAATTTGTGGTGTTAATAGCTAGCCACAAAAGAGTTAGTATGCCCCTCTTGTACCTCTCTTTTAATTTTATGACTTTTGCTTAATTACTTCTTCATTTAAATTATGCATATAGATTATATCTTTTACTTTTCAATTAGACATGCATTTTACCATTATTTTTAATGTGCACTTAAATCATGTCTCACTCGTGTGCACCCTCGTTTGAAACTAGAATTGGTTAACCTAGTAGCATGCCCTGTGACATTAGCCATTGCATGCAAACACCTAGACTCAGCCTAGTCCTCACGCAGGATCACATGCAAAAACATAGATTTCTTCAAATTATTTAAAAAACTGACTTTTTCAAATGGTTTCAAAACCCTAGATCATGGAGCCATGGAGAGTTGCCCTAGTGTAGTCCTCTAAGACCTAACCTAGACCAGTCTTAGAGCGCACTACTCAAACCCAAAACCTAAAACTTTGACCTAGCCGATTCTACATTAAACCCATGACTACAATGTAATATCTTCAAGGTATGTTTTCTTCAAATCTCTACCAAGGACTGACCCAATTAGGCTCATCACAGGTAGGTTCAGCGCTGTCAAACCATGAAGCCTAATCCCCTTTTACTGGCCTAGATTTTAGCTATTTAAATCTTAGATCCTGATTTGGAAGAGTATTGAATTTGATTATAGCCATTGATTGATCCCAATCATGATATTAAACCAATATCTAGCATGTTTGGATTTGGTTAGCAAGTATTGGATTTCGGATTTGTGAACAACCAAAATTTTCACAAGTCCAAATTGCCCACTTTACTATTCACCATGAGATTTCCAAATTGATTTTCAAGGACTAAATTTCATGAACAAAGGGCATTTTTGAGCCAAACAAGCACTTTTTACACTTGTATTGAGCAGCTACACCTAGATCACCTAGGTCATCTAAGCTAAAAATTAACATTTTTCCCCTCAATCCTAGCATTTTGATTAGAAAATAGAAAATTTTCACCAAATTTTTGAGAATTGCACAACATTTGAGCAATTAGGCCATTTTTCAACTTCACATGATCCTAGGGGTCACTAGAGTCAGCTCACTAGAGTTATCCTATTTTAAAGCTAGCTCCTCTATAGCTCAAATAGCTCACTAGAGCTCAAAACTGTTCTATTTAGCTCAACCAAGTCGAAACAAGTTCACCTTAAGGGAGAGAAAGTTTTATTTCACTTACTTTGAGTCACCCAATGCAAATTTTAGTCCTATACTAACTTGTAGATTGCCGCTTGGTCTTTCTCTCCCATGTTTTCAATGGTTTGAGCTAAATTTGAACTCAACCTAGAAGAGTGAGCTAGGACTATGTTTATCATGTATAAGCCAAGCTTCCTTGTAGTTATGCTTGAGTTCATTCATCCCAGCTTGAGTTCAATTCAGTTTTGAGCTCTTTCTCCTTCTGTCACCAGGGTGCGGCAGAAATGGACCTACACCCGCATCGACGCGATGCGGGTGCTGGTGCGGTTGCGGGTGCGACCAAGATGCACACCCAAACCGCACCTGTTCAAGAGGTTGCACCCATACCGCACCGGCAAGGAAAAAGCGCAGTAGGTAGAGAGTGCGGGGGAGAGGGCGGTAGGGAGAGGAGGGAGAGTGCAGGAGATAGGGTGTGAGATGTGCGGTACTTATTAATTTTTTTGAGCAGTGTGCGCCCTTTCACATTTAATGGCATGGAAACGTACCCATCACAACTAGTCTAGGAAAATTATTATTATTTTTTTAAGTTTAATGTTATAGATGCGTGTTTTATACATATAGACCGCAAGGGTGCCCACCAAGTCAGAAGTTTGAAATTAAAATTCTCCATAAAAATGAAACGAGAATTGCGGTATCAAAATCTTGAGATTAATTCAATGTTAAGGAGTGGAATTATGATTTCAAAGGGTTAAAGTTTTTTCGTATCTCTTTAACACATGCCACCATGGTTTTAATTCATTAATTCTAAAATTTTAATTTTATTTTATTAAACGCATAATTTTCAAATTTAGAATCAAAGTTTGAGACTGCTAAACACAAAAAACACAAAAGGACACTGAAACTGGAATTTTCATTGTAATTCCAATTTATGGCAGAGTTTTGTTTCCAAAATTTTATTTCTATAGTCAAAACTCAAGACCATGAAACACCTCAAGAGACCAATATTTGTGTCGACTATCGGCAGTGAAGAGCGCAAGCTTCGGCTATTTTGATTTCAAGATCGATAGATGCAAATTCTTTTTGCACAGACAAGAGATCTGTGTTATCCAATCTCTACTAAAAATTAATAATAATAATAATAATAATAATAATAATAATAATAAATATCCTCGCCGCACCACCGTACTTAAATTTTTTGAGATGTGGCGCACCGGCACCCGCACCCACACCTTGGTGACATAGCTTTCTCCCTCTTGTTTTAGGGGTTTGAGCTGAATTTGAGCTCAACCTGATAGAGTAAGTTGAAACCAAACAAAGACTATGTTTATAATGTATAGTTCAAACTTCATTTAGTTCAGTTTGAGTTCATTCATCCTGGTTTGAGTTTAATTCATTTTGAGTACTTTTTCTCTCTTGTTTTTAGGGGTTTGAGCTGAATTTGAGCTTAATTCAATAGAATGACTGAAACCGATTTTGGATTACGTTTATTATGTATGAATCAAGACTCCTTAGTTCGGTTTGAGTTGATTCTATCTAGTTTTAGTTCAATTCAATTTCAAAGGCCATGGAGCTCATTCCTAGTACTTGATACACTCTATAAACTGCTATCAAGCTCAATTTTACAAAATTAAAGCAAAAATTTTTGATCTTTTAGCATGACCTTATAGGTAAGTAGCTTATCCAAGCATCCTCAGCTCCACTTGCAAAAATTTCAACAAAAATTGGATTTTTGTTGCCTTCATCAATTTCTCTTGATAAATCTGTTGCATATGGCTTGGTAAAAATTTGTTTTTGATTGTTAGAGCAATAGAGAGGAATTTTTTAGTAAGACTTTAAGGAGAGTGAATTTGAGAGTCTAGCCACAATTTGCTTCTGCCAGATCGAGAAAATTCATCTGGAACACTTGAAATACACATAGGGGTAAAATGGTTATTTGTTGGGGGTATATTCTTTTGCATAAACATAAGGTATATGCTACATATACCCTGGTTTTGATTTCCTTTGATTTCTAGAGCCTTGGTTTTGGTCATTTGCCATTGTACATAATTTTTTCAGAAGACCTAACTTAGGAGCCACACAAATCTAAGTTAGCTTTTCATATAAATTTCATGGTTATGGTAAGTGTAAGCCTAGGCTCATCCTACCCTAATTTCTCATTAAAACTAGATGTTTCAACACCTAGTTTGAGCTTAGTGAACCTGCGCCTAAGTTTGAACCCAGTTTTTCAATAATGAACCTAACACAAGTTGAGCCCATGTCATGTAGCTTGAACCCAGCTAACCGAATTCAAGCAAGGTCCAGGTCTATGCTATTTTTAGATCTCCATTTAATATTTTTGATCCAAATCATATATCCAAGTCTTATTTCCATGTCTAGATCTCATGTACAAGTCTTTGATATGAGAGCTATCTTTATAGATCCAGATCCAGATCCATTTCAAATCTCAAATATCAAATCATGATCCAGACTTTCACATCATAACTAGATGCATCTTTTAGATTTTTCCTTAGATTTGGACCTGGATTTAAGTCTCAATATGAAACCTAGATCCAATATGCACATATGATCTTAATGCACATTATATCTCAAAAATGAATCATGATTTTCTCACTCCATGTTTAATGTCAATAGCACAAAGTAGTTGAAACATGTCGATTTTTTATTGAGTGGCTCGACGTAGACAGAATCGAAATCAGTATTCATGTGTGGCTTGAACGAATTTCTGTTTCACATCAAGTATTAGAATATGGTTTAAATATGTGTTCTCTTCTTTGTATATTCTTGCATCATTTGTTCTGTGTGTTTCCTTTATCAAGAATCAATCAACACTTCTCCGTGCATGTGTGGTTTTTCCTAAAATCGAATTTGGAGTCTAGATGAGATTGCAAAAAGCAGAAAACATGATTTCAACCTATGGTTTTTAGTTGAGAGAGGAGACAGGTGAAAAGTTTAGTCTTGTATCGTTGGGGAGAAAGGGTGATATCCCCTCTTCCTCCTATAAATCGGGCTTTCCCCCTTTCTTTTTTCTACACGCTTGAGATTTTCTAGACAAGCCCACAATAATTGGTAAAATTCCCACTAGATACTCATAATAATTTTGCTGAAAACAAGATAAATTTTTAGAATTTTTGGTCTAAGTCTTGGTTCGAGCTGCACTAGCAAACAACCTAGACCCAACCAAGCTCGATGTAGGGGTCATGGGCACCAGCTTCAAGTAATTTCTTTTTCTCTCTTCCTTCTTTTTGCTTTAATAATGTTATAGTTTAGCACATTTATTTTATAGATTATTGTCCTTAGGATAGGAAAAGGGGTCAGGTATGCCCCTCTCTTTCTTATCTCTTTATTCTAATGTCATGCTTTTGCTTATTTAGTTCTTACTTAAATCATGCATATAAAATATAGTTTTGTCTTATGCTTTCTTTAGTCATGCATTGCATTTGTTTTACTATGCATTGGATTACCTTACACCCACATGAACCCCTTGTTTGAAGCCATGCTAAGTCAGCCTAGCAGCACACCCTATGTGCATTAGTCCAGGTATGTGGAAACCTAAATCTAGTCTGGTAGTGACACATGAATCATTTCAAATCATAGTTTTCTCTAAAATGTTTTTAAATTTAATCTCTTTAAATGATTTCAAAAGCCCTAAGTCATGTTGATATGGAGTCCAATCCTAGTTCCAATCTCTAAATCCTAGCTCAAACCGGTCTTAGAGACCACTACTTATAAACCTAGTCCCATAGCCTAGGTCTAGTCAAACTTCTTTAAATCATTATTCATATTTAATGAATGAAGGTCATCTCATACATCATATGGTTTGACTAAGACCAACACACTTATCACAGTTAAACCCGTCCCAAGTAGGTTGAAACATAGTTCAAGTAAGAGTGAACCCAATTCTCTTGACCAATCTACCCTTAGCTTATTTGGTACTTGGATCTTAATTCAAAGCATTGGATTTAAATAATCAACCTCAAGCTGATCTACACCTTGATCTTAAACCCAATTTTAGCATACTTAGGTTTGGATCTCAAGCATTACATTATGGATCTTGAATTATGGATCTTGGATTTTGGATTGTGAATTTCAGATTTGGATGTTAAATCTTGGATCTCAAACCTTAGATTATGGATTTTGGATATCAAATTTTGGATCTCAAACCCTATATTTTGGAACTTGAATTTTATTTTGGATTTTAGATTAAATCTTACATAATCAGCCTTGGATTATGAATCTAAGGTCAATACTCACATAATTAGACTCAAGACATGACTTTAAACCACATAATCATAGTTTTAGATCTGTATTCTCAGAATTTGATTTTTAGAATATCAAAGTACAGTGTTACAAGATCAAACTTACTAGATCTTGACGTAGATTTTGGATTTGAGTCTCAATCACATGAAATGATATTCTGAAAGTACATCAATACAAGATCAAACTTAGTGGATCTTGACATAGAATTTGGATCTTGACTCTCGATCACATGAAATAACATTCTGATTTCTATAACATCCCTATTTAAAGTTTAGAATAAGAATTATATACATTTGCCTAGATCATGACTATAATTCTTGGATTTAGATCTAGTTTCCTCTAACAGGCCCACATCTCTTAACTAACCCTAGTAGAGACTAGACTCTAGGTCTATGTGACCTATTTTTTGCAAGCATTATATTAGAACCAGGGCATTGATTTACATTGATCTATGATGCTCCAAACGTGAACAGATATCATGATTTAATTCTTCTTGTTCATAAGTCTATTTTTGATAACTACTTAGACTTTAAAACATGCATGATTTCAAAATTAAGGCACATTTGATTTATTAGATTTTGATCAACAATTAAACTTATAAATTGGAGCATTTAGTCTAGCAATTAGTCTGATTATCCTTGGTAATGACACTAAGAATGGCCATGTCTCATCTTGACAGGTCAAGTATCATCTCTCAAAATCCTGCACAAGGAACAAAGTTGAGTACAACTAATGGCATCTCATTTTCATGGTCCTCATGTAAGATTGAGAAATTTTATATGTAAACAGAAAACATGACCATGATTGGACTTGTCATTGTCTAACTAAACAAAATGTTCCAATCCTCTAAGTTCTAAATGTTGTCCCACCCTTAGAGCCACTTTGGTGTCCATTTAATTTGATGTATATGTGTATATTTCATGTGCATTAAGACTTAGAATTGAGAGAGAATTTACATCCTCACATAGACACTCAATTGCATATTATCTTTCTCAATTTAGAAGTTGTTTGAAAACCATGTTTACTTCTCTCATTGATTTTACACCCATCTAAAGCCACACTGCATCAAAGCCGACTGTTTGTGCACGTGATTCCATATTTAAAAATTTCCCCTCACCTATATGTCCCAAATTTTATTTAACACTATGCACCAAATTTTTCTTAAGAAGCTAGATGGATTTTTCAAAGAACCCCATTTTCATGTGTGAAATTGGTGCAAGATTTTATTTTGTGTGTGATCCTATTGGGACCCCGCAACATGTCAAGGTCAAAGTTCTCATTTTAGTTGGAACCTCATATTTACTGATCCTAAGACAATTTCCTCACCTCGTCTGAACATCCTTTATTTTTGTGTGTTCATTTGTATGTCTGTCCTAACCCCACCATGTCATTTTTGTCATGGCAATGGAACAGGTTAAAACAGACACATGCATTCCATTTATTAAAATGTGCATCAAACACTGTCCGCGGATGAGCAGACACTAGGATAGGGGTATATATTCCTCCCCTGTCCTGTACCGTTCTGTGGTTAACCACAGAATTGACAGGACGCTCGCTCGCTCGAGCTCACCTCCCTCTCTCGATACTCATCTCTCTCTCTCATTTTTCTCCATGAGTCGCTTGCACACTGCTCCTCATTGATGAAGATGAAGTTTGTCTCTTCCATCACTCACCATGAGTCGCTGCTCACTGCTCCTCACAATGCGCTAGTGACGATGTCCAACGATCGATTGCTATTCGCACTCTTTCTCCCTCTCTCAGTACTGGATTTCTCGCCCATCTCTTGCTGCTTACCGTGGTTTAGCAAGTATGGCTGTTCTTCACCATCTATGTTCATGCGTCTCCCAATCTCGATCCTCCAAATGAGGAGTTTAGTGCATAATAGAAGGCTCTGGTCTCCTACTCTAACCGATGACCATGATCTGGAGCTTCATGAGAAAGCCATCAATTTCTCTCACTCATTCTCTTTCTCTCCAGCTTCAGCCCTAAATCCTTGAGATGCTCCATTTGCAGCCCTTCGATGGCTCACTTTAGCCTTAAATCCATGGAATGCCTCATCGACAACCTTTCCTAAATCCATGAAATGCATCTTTTGCAGCCCTTCGATGGTCTGCTTCAACTCTAAATATGTGGAACACCTCATCTAAAGCCTTTTTGTAGCCAGCATCATATCCGTCAAATGACACATTTCAACACTTCAATGGCCAGCTTCATCCCTATATTCGTGGAACGTCGCCTCATTGCAGCCCTTCTACAGGTAGGGCAGAGATTTCTCTCACTCACTCTGTCTTTCTTTCTCACCCTTTCCCTCTCACTCATTGCGTACTACCCTCACTCAAATTGTATTTTAGTAGGAACAACACATTTGCCACTCATTTGAAGTTATGTATGAAGACTTGCACTCCACAAGTTTGATGAAATGTTTGACCTATGGGATGCTTTTGACAATAAAATATCTCAGGATCTCGCTATGATTTTTTTTGAAGTTTTTAGATTCATAAAGTTGGTCCTTGAGGAATGATGAAAATCTCGCTCTATAAAATCAGTTCCTATCCATGCCTCCAAACGATAACTTACTACCGAAGGAAGGAATTTTTTTCACTCCAATTGATGATCTCTTTGTCTCTCTCTCTCTCTCTCTCTATATATATATATATATATATATATATATATATATATATATATATATATATATATATATATATATATATATATATATATATATATATATATATATATATATATATATAAAAGAGAGAGAGTGAGAGAGTGAGAGAAATGTTCAATCTGGATCCATTGACATATCCCAATTTACATTTGATTGACATAAATAAAACAACAAAGTATTAGGTATTGCAGACAAATTTCCAATTTATCTTTCATAATTGTAATTAGGACATTTTCCTCTAAGATTGGCATCCACAATCTTTCATAATTGTAATTAGGACATTTACGTCCTGTCTGTCTTGTCCCAATGAACAACAATCAAACAACCTCTAAGATTAGGACATTTTCCTTGGGACACATTGTACATCTATTCTAGTAGGTGCCTAGATATTAGTTCTATTCATACAGATGGACTCATGCTAGGTTGACATCCACAATCATTTGAACAATTCATGGAGGTCTTTCCCAATCACCTAAATGACTGTGGTCTTGAGACAGTAGCATTGTCAACAACTCATCATATCAACAGTCGCTTACACATGAGCTGAAAGATGGAACCCATATACATCACATTTTAGTTCCCCTTTGGTGAGATGGCACTTCTCATGGACTAGTTCACCTACATGTTGGGTCTGTCAGAGCCAACGGAACATCCCAGTGACCCAATTGATCATCAGTTTGTCACCAACTTCAAGTTCATCAACTACAATGACTTATTGTATAGACTCACATGCATCATGAACTATGACATCAAGAAGGATGGAGATTGCTGTTTCCTCATATTGGTGGACTTTTATGCATATTTTGGAGGTTCAAGGGAGATGAGGGCTAGATCACCCAAGTTGCAATACAAGACCAAGGCGGTGATGATAATATGCACAAGAAGACTCACAGTCTTTTTCAGTAGGCAGGGCACGATCGGTCTACACATTTATTCAGGATGTGGGGGAACATTAAGACTCAACACCTTTTCATTTACTTTAGCCAGTCTTGCATTTCTCTATGAGGGTCTCACATGATTCATCATGGGAGATTCTGACATGATTGAGGGCTGCCTATAGTTTCTACAAAAAGTGGTTTTAAGGCATATCATTCAAAAGGGTTGAGCTTTCAGACACACTGAAAACAACTTATTGTCATTACATGCATACAAGATGATGATAGATGAGCCGGTGGAGGAGCGGAATGTTTGGTATTTCTTCTAGAAGGAGGAGTAGCTAGCTTGCTACCTACCATGACAATAGGACATACATTATTCTATCGGCCCATTTTCCATTACCTAGTATCATCTAGAATGATAAATACCATAGTTCTCTAAGAGGCAGATGAATTTCTACATGATCAGAAGAGGTCACAACATAGTTGCTGACTTTGATCTGAACAGTGGAGCGTGGTATGGCATCCACAATTTGGCTACTAAAGAATGGTCTTCAGGGATTAACCTTCATATCTATGGGGAACCCGCTAGGTCTAAAGTGTATACGAATTGGTGGCAAACTATCAGTCTCCCTCCACATCGTCATTGAGTCATTGTCTTTAATAATGTTTACAATTTAATGACATTTTGAAATTTCATTTCTCTCTAATGTGCCAAAAAATATATGTCCTCTCTATTTTTCAAAATGATGTCATTTCCATCTCTCTTATAAAGCTAACATGTCTTTTTCAAGTGAAGCTATGACAAATATTTTCTATGGCTCCTCCCATGGAATCACAAGGTGCAAAAGAGAGAAAGCGGTGAGACTTTGAAAGAAATGGAGGACCCCCCTCAAGTGGACCCTACACTCATGCTAGTGATTCAAAAGATGATCCTACAAATGATGAGCCTAGGTGGGGCAATTGAATAGGTTCACAATAATTCTGAAAGTTTCATCAAGGCTAAAGAACCTGAAATCTTTGCGAGACATATCACATATCTAGTCTAGTCTTGCATCGAGGAGATGGAGAAGATGGTTTATTGGATTCAAAGCAAAGAGAATATGACCTACTCAAGATAAGATTTCTATGAGGGGCTAGATGATCAGGACCTTGAGGGACTCTCAAGGAAGTTGATCAAGTTCAGGGAGATAGAAAACTCACAACTCGTTTGTCTACTTTCTTCATTGAATGTAGGAAGTTCCGTGATAACAATAAGTCATTCTTCATTTGTTTCCCTCAAAGTCTAGAATGTGAGGTAGCACAATGGTATTTAGGGACCATGGAGTACCAACTCAGATGCAGGATTTTGATGAGGTGGTCAACACCTTCATCAAAATGTATGATCCTAATCACTCTGTTGTGTGGACATCGACACCCGCATCTACCTCCACCAAGAGTGTAGAGAGATGCTAGGGACTATATCTGGAGTTGGTGAAAAAGACCACACCTTAACTATGATCCTCAAGGTTTTCAAGAGCATATTCACCACCATCTCGTACAACATGAGTGTGAAAATTTCTAGGATCTCACCAAGAAGGGTAAGTGTATTGAGGCTGCCATTAGAAATGGCTATCTCTAGGTAGATGTGGGACATAACAACAATGGCAACAAAAAGGATGATTACAAGAAGGCAACAATGGCAACAAAAAGGATGATTACAAGAAGGCAAACAATACTCAGGTGCATGCTCTATTTGTAAACAACAAATCAACCAATGTGCAAACCAAGCAAGCCAAATCAGCAGTACAACTACAAAGGCAAGGGAGATAGTATGAAAATACCAAAGTCCTACTGCAACAGTGATAAAATCATACTTGGACACAAGAAAAGACATTCACTTCTTGGGAGCAAAAAAAAGAGGAGATTCTTAAGTATATCCTGGCAAAAAGGACTCCTCCATTTACCATGTGCATCAGATCCCCTGAAAATGAACTAGAAAAGAAAAGATCAATATTGTAAATTTCATAGTGCTTTGGACCATGATACTAAGGATTATATACCTCTCAAGTATATTATTCAAGATTGTATTGACAAAGACTTGTTGAGACCATGGTAAAAAAAATTGTGGTAAGAATATTCAGAGTCCACGGTAAGAATATTGTGGTAGTAGTGAATGTCACATGTTTCCATCTATAGAACCCTATCCAGTAGTGTCCACAAGAAGATATAGTTGCAATGATTATCAAGGACCAGAAGAAGTGAGGAGTACAAACAAAATCATTGTCACTATTTCATCTTCCTTTGTTTTTCCCCAAATTTTTGTACGGATAGTGGGGGTACCCATACTTCAAGTTTATCAATAAAATTCAAGTTTCGCCCATATTCATGTGCCTCTCTCTTCTCCTTTGCAATTTTGTCTCACTATGCACACTATATGCACATCCAGCTTAATTTCTCATCATCATTTTTCATAGGATCAAGATGGCATTTAAACCCATCCGCAAGCTAGGCATTAACCTTGAGTTCAAGCAGCAAAAGAACCTACATGCTTGTGAAGTCGGGAAACAGGAAGAACCAGTTTCATATGTAGAACTAGTCCAACAAATGGAACCAATAAAATCAGAGCTGGATCTTGCAGATTTGGCTGAACCACAAAGAGAGGATCGACCACCAGCCTTCCCAATGGTCCCACCAAGGAAGTGAATATTGGAACCATAAAAGATCTCAAGATGATTCAGATTGGTGTCACCTTGGGTCTAAAAGAAGAAGAAAATCTGGTTCAATTTCTCAAGTGATACAAAGAAATTTTTGCATAGACATGTAAGGATATGCCAAAATTGAATCCTAAACTAGTGAAGCATGGGTTAATTCTCAAACTAGAGAGTCATCCAGCCAAGCAAAAACTAAGGAAGCTGGATCCACAAGTCGATGATAAGGTCAAAGGAAGACTGAAAGATCTACTCATGGCCAAGTTCTCAGAACAATTATCCTAAATGGCATACAAACACAGTTATTGTACCAAAGAAAAATGAGAAGGTCCATATCTGCATTGATTTTCGAGGCCTCAACAAGGCTACACCCAAGGATGACTACCCTTTGCCGAACATCGATCTACTTGTTGACAACATTATAGACCATGTCATGTTTTCTTTATGGATAAATATTTCGTACGATTACACCAAATTAACTCTTAGCGATCAACCAAGATGTCATTTATCACTCCTTGTGGTACATTCTTCTATATAGTGATGCCATTCAGACTAAAGAATGTAGGAGCAACATATTAAAGAGCAATGACCACTATATTTCATAATGAGCAAATTCATGGATGCAAATGTTGATTATATTATGGTCAAGGGAAAACACACCAGGATAATATTGAGGTTTTGGCTCAAGTTTTTGATAGCTTGCTTTAATACAAGTTGATAGTAAATCCCAAAAAATGTGTGTTTGGTGTTGAATCAGGCAAACTCTTGTCATACATGGTGAGCCAGTGAAGCACTGAAGTAGACCCTACCAAAGCAAAAACCATTGTTAACATGCCAACTATAGCCACTATAAAAGAATTATGCAGCTTATAAGGCAGGATACCAATTCGATGATTTACTTCCAATGTAACCCTCAAATGTGAGTAATTCAAATAGTTGCTCAAAAATAGTGTCAAGTTTGAATGGGGCCCGCAATGTCAAGAATGCTTTGAACATATCAAGCAATACTTATTAAATCCTTCAATCTTAAAGCCATCAGTCTTAAGGCACCCTTTGTTGTTGTACATTTCTGTTAACAACTTTACTAGTGGAGGTTCTTGGCAAGTATGAAAAATGGTGCAGTACGTAACTTGTGATATATTATGTTAACAAGACCTTTGTTCAATATGAAAAGAAGTATTCAATGATAGTTAAAACATGTTTCTCCCCTATCTAAATGTGTAAAAAATTAAGACATTATCTGCTCTTGTATGAAGTCAAGGTGGTTTCAATATTAAATCTTCTCAAATATAACCTAGAGCTGCCATGTTTACATGTCAAAACTACTCAACTATGGTTAATGTTCTTTGACAGCCCCAAGAACATGTCTGAAAGAGAAGCTGGAATTCTCTTACTCTTGAAAAAGAGATGACCCCTCATTCTCTTAGGTTTGAATTTATGTGCACTCACAACATGGTTGAATATGAAGTGGTGATACATGGACTCAAAATGATGCTCACTTTCAATGTTAGAAAAGTTCATGCTTATGGTGATTCTCTGCTCATTGTGAACCAAGTCAATAAAGAATGGAAGGTGTAAAATCCTAAATTGACACGTTACAAGAAAGTCACTTGAGCCATGGTGTAGCAGCTCAAGCAATCCCAACTATTTCATGTCAAGAGGGATATAATCAATTTGCAAACGGTCTAGTTAGCCTAAGATCCATTATCCACTTTCAAGAAATGAACCATGTAAAATTTTTGAGGTTGGAAGACTGAAGTGTACCAATTACGAAACAAGTAAAGTGTACCAATTATGGAACAAGTAAACCAAATTGATTTAGACAAATCTCCTTGGTACTAGAAAATAAAGGACTACTTGGAAATGAGTGAATTCCCTCCAAGCATGCCGAATAAAGAGCAGAAGGCCATACAATGCATGTCAGGTAGATATTTCATATTGGTAGGAATATTATATAAATGCGGATTCAGCTCAAAATATTCACGATGCCTTGACAAGCAGGAAGCTCATGAAATGATCTAAGAAGCCCATGAAGGAATCTGTGGGGTACATGCTTTTCGAACTTGCCTATAACAATCTTACCAAAGATCATATCAAACTTTGGTCAAGTAGTTTATTCGAGCATGGTGGTATTGGTCAACCATGCAACATGACCATCATAAGTTACTTAATTGATATTAGAAATGCCGATTTACGTGGATGTGATATATACTCCCACGACATATCTACATTATATTACATTACCATAGCCTTTTTTGATGTGGGCATTAGATGTATTAAGCCCCATCAACCCTCCCACGTCCACCAGATACAAGTATTTCTAATTATAGCAGAGTATTCCACCAAGTGGGTGGAAACCATCACCCTGACAATGGTGGAAGGAAAATAGGTCATCTCTTTCATCTACAATAACATTTTGGTGCAGGTTTGGTGTGCCACATGATATCATGTTCGATGATGAAGCACATTTCAAGAATGAAAGATTGTACAACTTTTGCTCCAAGTTCAGAATTAATCATCATTTCTCAACAACTTATTATCCACAAGAAAATGGCCAAGCAAAAGCAACAAACAAGATTCTAATTTGAATAATGGAAAGAACTATTGGGTTGAGATTGACATGAAAAACTACATAATGCATTGTGGCTTACAGGACTATAATCAAAACTTCCATCAATTCCATCCAACAGAATTGGTATATGGCACAAACATGGTCCTCTCTTTATATGTGCAGAAGCCAACTTAAAAGTTGCATCCATTATTGAACTATCCATGGAATAATACCAAAAGCACCGGATGTTGCAGTTAGACCCACTTGATGAGAAAAGTCTATGAGCAATAGAACATGTAGAGGCATATGGGCAAATGTAGCCCGACATACACTAAATTAGTGATCAAGATGAGTTTCAAACTGAGATCAACACTAAATTAGCAATAGAGCTATTGCTAAGATCAACAATCCCATGGAAAAATCATCCTCATGGGAAGTGGATGCTAAATTGAGATAGGTCTTACATTGTCAAGGAAGTTTTGTCTGGCAATTCATATCGATTGATTGATCCTACTGTGGATGAATCATCTGGTCCTATAAATTCTCTTCATTTGAAGAAATTTTATGTATAATCCAGTTATATAAATATTTTCTGTCAATATAAATGCTCTTTGATGGCTAGACTAATCTCCGTCTTCCTTGTTCATGCATTCTCTTCACTACTCTTCATACCAGGCATCTTTTTGTAAAAGGTGCAATGCAAGTCGCATAGGGAAATAGCCACGACATGTTTTCAGCAAGACTTTTAAATTCGAGAACAATCAGTCCACAAGTCTTCACATCCAAGTATATGCCAATTTTCTAGGTTTTGTGAAGTTTTTCAAGAACCTTAAGTTTTCAAACATTTACTACAAGGTTTTTGAATGTTATACAAGTTCTTCAAATCTTACACAAGCTTTTCAAATTTTGCATATTGCACTTAGGTGCACGCATGCTTTTTAATTTCACATTTCACAAGTTTTCCAAAATTCACATCTTTGTGCCTACAGGCTTTGCCGATTTCACACCTCTGTGCACACATATTTTGCCAATTTTACACCTTAGTGTAACAATTATCAAATTGCACACCTTAGTGTACATAATTTTCAAATTTTGCAACTCGGTTCATACATTTTTTTTAAAAAGATTTGCAACTCAATGCTCACAAGTTTTTCAAAATTCACACCATGGTGCCCATAGTTTTTCAATTTTTCACTTCAGTGCATACAAGTTTTCCTAATTCACATTTCAATGGCTAGAAGTTTGCAACCACAAACAAGTTTTTCAAATTTGCACATTAGTGCACATGAGATTTTCCATGCGTATAATTTTCCAAATTTGCATATCAGTGCACACAAAGTTTTTGATCATATAAAGGTTTCACAAGTTTTGCATTTTTCATGTATAAAAGTTTTCAACATGAAAGCTCTGTGCACTCAAATTTTCACAAGTTTCATGATTTCATACATGATTCGCACTTGGGTGCACAAAAATTTCATAAGTTTCAAAATTTTGTGCTTCGGCACACCATTTCCATGCTTCGATGCATACAAGTTTTACAAGAACATGCACTTGTATAAGATTTTGTGTATCAATGCCCCCATGTTATAATATACCTACAATAATAAGTTATATGTATTTGTTTGTATGTGTAAATAATATATTGTATATTATAATATATATTATTACGTACGTATGTTATAATATACAATATGTATACATATATTACATATATGTACATTATACATATACATGTTATAAAAAAGACATGTTATATATGTATATATTATATACATTATACTTATATACTATATGACATACATACATTAATATACATATATAACATATTTCACGTATACATATATAGTATATACATAATGTATACTATGTTATACTGCATTATATTATTCAACATAGTATAACATGTACGTATATTTTACATATACATATATAATATAACATAAGTACAATGTTATATTCAACATTGTATATATGTTATACATT
This sequence comes from Nymphaea colorata, assembly GCF_008831285.2. NCBI lineage: Eukaryota > Viridiplantae > Streptophyta > Magnoliopsida > Nymphaeales > Nymphaeaceae > Nymphaea > Nymphaea colorata. Next base: position 22,776,240 of record NC_045139.1, on the reverse strand, counting down.
CATATATGTATATATGTATATAACGTATATAATATATAATATGTATAGAATAATATTTGTTATACATATTACACGTATATCCTGGATATTACATATATGTATATAATATATATATAATGTATTGTATACATGTTATATATGTATATACACTTATGTGTATATAACATTATATACATATATGTATGTATATATATTGTACATACTTACATATATTATGTTATATGTTAGAACATATACAGTTATATATCTAACATATATGTTATATGTATTATATATAAACGTATGTACATGTATGTATATTACATATAGATATATCTTAAGTATATGTTATAATTATATATAAGTACATGTATAATGTATATATATAATGCACGTGTATACATATTATATGTGTATTTTTAAATATTATATACATAATATTTAGAATACATATACGTATGTATGTTAACTTATATATAATTATATGTTTACATATAATATGTATGTACATTAAATACATAACATTATACAATACTAGTATATTATACATACATATGTGTATTATATATAGTTATATATAATAGTTATTGTACAACAAATATAAATATAAATATAAATATATATATATATATAATCATTGTGTGTGTGTGTGTGTGTATTACAACAAATGCATATACATGTGTATATACTAGTGATTCGTACAAATTAATAACAATATATAATATGTACATATTATGTATATATGTAATATGACATGTAATGTTGTATGTATCTAATATACGTATATCCATATATTGTATCACATGTATATGTTATATAGTATATATTCTAACAATATATGTATACAATATACATATATGTGTTGTATATATGTACAACATATTGCGTACATATGTTAAGTTATATGTGTAATACAAATATAAAATTGTTTTCTACAACTATTCAGGATGCGGGGAACCATCAAGACTTGACACTTCTCACTCACTTTGGTGGTCTTAAATTTCTGTATAAGGGGCTCACCCGATTCGTCATGAGAGATTTTGATATGATTGAGGTGGTTCTCTTTGGTTGTTACAAGAGTGGTTTTACAAGCAGATCATTGAAGAGGGTCAAACTTTGAAGCCCACTGGCGACAACTTCTTATCTTTAGGTGTATATGTAGATGATAGACGATCTGGTGGAGGAGCTTGCATGGGAGACTGTTTTTTACAGGAAGGAGCAAGATACACCACTAAAACCTACCATAACTAGAGGACAGACTTTCTTCTACTTAGCCCATTCTTTGTTGTTCCATATCATCCAGAGTGATGCATAGCATAGTTCTCTAGGAGGTATGTGGATGCCCATATGATCAAAGGATGCTTCAGCACAGTCACATATTTTGATCAAGACAACAAAGAATGGCAGGGCATCCACAGTGCAAGGTGGTCTGCAAATATTGATCTTTGTATATATGGGGAACTAGATAGGTCTAGAGTGTACATAAATTGGTGGAAAACTATCTATCCCACTTCATATTATCATTGAATACTTGTATTAAACAATGTGTACTGTTTAATGTCATTTTGACATGTCTGTTTGGGTAAAACTTTGACATAGATTTTCTATGGCTCCTTGCACGCACAAACTGAAAAGGAAAAAAGCCTCGAAGTTTAGGACGAGATAGAGAATCTAAATCAGGTAGATCCTACTCTTATGTTGGTCATTCAGAAGATGATTCAAAAAATTATGGATCAAGGGCAACATAGTTTACTAGGTGAATTATAGATCCTATCCACTCTTGCATTGATGAAATGGAAAAAACCATCAGTCAGATTCAGAGCAAGGGCAACATAGTTTAGCAAGTGTAGTAGGACTAGATTTTTGTGAAGGGCTAGATGATGAAGACCTCAAGGGACTTCCAATAAAATTCAGCAAGTTTAGTAGGATAAATAACCCCAACACTCATTGTCAATATTCTTTGCTGAATGTGAAATGTTTTGCTACAACAACAAGGCATTATTCATTTATTGTCCTCGAAGTTAGAAGGCAAAACTGTGTTGTGGTACTTGGGGACCATTTACCCCACTCAGATATGGGATTTCAATGAGGTGGTCAATGCTTTCATCGAGACATATGAACCTAATCTCTCTCTGGTGCCAACCATTGACACCCTTATCAATCTTTGCCAAGAGTCTGGAGAGATGGCAGATGTCTAGCTTAAAGCTTCACAACCTAATGCCAAATTTTCATGCTTTAACCATGATCCTGGGGTTCTTCAGGAGCATATCCACCATCATCTCCTACAACATGAGTACAATAACTTTTATGATCTGACTAAATAGACAGAGCGAATAGAGACAACCATCAAGAATGGCTATCTCCAAACAGATGTGGGATAGAGCAATGGTGGTAACAAGAAGAAAGATTTCAGAAGATCCAACAAAACTCAAGTACATGCTCTATTTATAAATAAGAAATCAATTAATGAGCAATCAAGCCAGGAACATCAACAGCAAAACTACAAGGGCAAGGGAGATAGTAAAAAAGCACTGCAGTCCAATCGCAACAGCAATAGAAATCCTATTTGGACACAAGACAGGAAGTTTAGTCCTTTGGAGCAAAAACATGAAGAGATTCTGGAGTACCTCTTAGTTGAAGAACTCTGCCACTGGCCATGTATATTAGATCCCTCGATATGAAAGTGGAAAAGAAAGATCAATAATGCAAATTTCATCATTCTTTGGGCCATGACAGTGAAGTTTGTATCCCGCTTGTGCACATTATTCAGGATTGAATCGATAAAGAACTGTCAATCAATGACACAAGTCCCAAAGTCCTCAAGGATTCATTTAAAGACCATGGTAAGAATACTATGGCAATAGTGGATAACATGTCTTTCTATGCACAAGACCATATTCAGCCGTGCACAGAAGAAATGATGACTGTAGTGACCATCAATGACAAATCCAGGCATAAACCGTTATATTTTATTTAAGAACTCAACAATGGAAAAAGAACTATGATAATCCAAGCTGACCATCCCAAACCCATCAAGAGGCTCGTATGCAAGGTGAAAGAGGCACCGTAGCTACCAAGTCTCATTGTAAGGTATCTCAACAATGGATCAAAAAAGAAGTAACAAAACTAGACAACCAATCAGAATCTTTCCATGCAACCGAAGAAAGAGTAGCTCACTAGGCCCTTAACATCCCACTAAATATCTCTATTCTGGACCTCATAGATATATCTACCATGCACAAGACTACCATGGAGGAAGTGCTCAGAAAATCAAAGTCAAATATAGCCCCACTCCAAATACCCTAGCACAGACCATTAACTTAGTTATGATAAATGCTCCAATCATGTTCTCAGATGATGATCTCCTAAAATCTCATCAGTTCCATAATAATGCACTTTGTATCATAGTGAGAATTCATGACACGAATGTCCCACATGTACTAATAGATGGAGGGCACAGTTTGAATATCTGCCTGGAGATGATAGCCAAAGCTTGGGCCTCAAGGATGAGCATTACCATTTACGGCGTTGACAGAAGCATAAAGATGGTGAAAGGTGAGATATACCTAAACCTGCATATCAACTTCAGCATCCATACTATTCTTTTCTATGTGGTGGACGTGCCACTATCTTGCAATTTACTTCTCGGGTGGCCATGGATACACGAGGTAAACATTGTACCCTCTGCCCTGCACCAGTACATCAAATGGAGTCGTGAAGGCACTACTACTATTGACCTAGCTGAGAATCCTAAAGAAAGACTCCCACAACCTCTGGTTCCTTATCCTACATGCACCGTTGAGATGTTGTGTTCTATGCTCTGATGAGGTGTACTTGAAACATAGCCTCAAGTGCTTGGGCATGAATGAACCTAAGATTATGGAGCAAGTCAACATAGTGGAGTGTAAATGTCCAACCTTCTACAAGCTTGGTGAGCGAATCAACGAAGCTGCCACCAAAGACCATCTTTTATACAACTGCTTTGCAATTGAAAGGGCTTAAATTGATGATAAAGATGGGCTACAAACCATATAGATGTTTAGGAGTTAATGAAGATGGCATTATCGAAACAGTCAGTAGCGAAGCCAAACACAAAGGAACTGCAAGTCTCAGTTACAGGAGGAAGCCTAACAAGAGAAAGACCAAGAAGCTATCTAAGAAGGAGCAGAAGCTTAAATAGAAAATGGTTATCACTATTTCACTTTTCCTTGTCTTTTCCCTAAACTTCTGTAGGAACGGTGGAGGTTCCCATGCTTCAAAGTTTATCAATAAGTCCAAGTTTTACATATATCCATTTGTCTATCTCTTCTCTCTTCTTATTATTTTTTCTCACTATGCACACTAAATGCATGTCCAACTTATTTCATCTCATAATCCTTTACATGATCAATATTGTCTTCAGGCCCATTCCCAAACTGTCATTAACCCCAAACTTAGGCAGTATAAGAACTCACATGTCTATAAAATCACAAAATAGGACAGCCAGTTCCACGGGAACCAGTCTAGTTATCCGAATAAGCAGAACTAGAATTAGATCCTATAGACTTTGCTCAATTGTAAAAACATGATCAACCACCAGCCTTGTTTAATGATCCTATAAAGGAGGTGATTGTTAGCACCACAAAAGATTCCAAAATGATACAATGGTGTCAACTTAGATTCAGAAGAAGAAGGAAATCTTGTACAATTTCTCAAGAGATACATGGAAGTTTCACACGGGCACATGAAAACATGCTTGTACTAGACTCAAAGCTAGTACCAATAATTTTCAAACCAGGGAGCTGCCCAGTCAAGCAAAAATCAAGGAAATTGGACATGCCCTTTGCCCAATATCGACCCACCAGTTAATAGTGCAACAAGTCATGCTATTTTCCCTTTTTTGGATGGATATTCCACTTACAATCAAATTAAGATGGCTCTTAAAAATCAACCCAAGACGTCATTCATCACTCCTTGGGGGATTTTTTAATGTACAGTAATGCCAGTCAGATTAAAAAATGTAGGAGCAACACATCAAAGAGCCATGGCTTCTAGATTTCATGATCAAATGCACATGTTCATGGACACATATATAGATGATGTTCTAGTCAACTCAAATACACACCAATATTATATTGAGGCTTTTACAAAAGACAGGTTTCTCCAATACAAGTTGAAATTAAATCTTGAAAAATGTGTGTTTGGAGTCAAATCAGGCAAACTCTTGAGATATATAGTAAATCATGAATCTTTCGAATGTATCAAGCAGTATTTATTGAATCCTCTAGTTTTAAAGCCACCAGTCTTGGGACATCCCCTATTGTTATATATTTCTATTAACCACTCCGCTTACAGAGGATTTTTAACACAATATGCTGAAGGTTGCAAGACAGACTATGCATTATATTATGTCAACAAAACCTTTGTTCATTATGAATAGAAATATTCAATGAAGGAGAAAACATGTCTCTCTCTTGTTTGAATGTGTCAAAAATTGGGACACTATATGCTCTCCTATGGAGTCAAGGTGATTTCATGATTAAACCCTCTCAACTATATCCCAAAACAGTCATTTCTCACAAGAAGAATTGCCAAGTGGTAGGTGTGCTCATGCAGTATGACTTAGAGTACATTCCTTAGAAATCCATTGAAGGACAAACATTAGATGATTAGATAATAGATTTTCCATTAACTGAAGAATTGAAGGCTAATGATGCTTTTCTAGATGAACAAGGCTTACACATTGAAACCACTCAGCCCTAGATGATGTTCTTTGGTGGCTCCAAGAACATGGTTGGAACAACTATTGGAATTCTCCTCCTCACCCTTGAAAAGCAAATAATCTTTTATTCTCTCAAGTTGGAATTAACATGCACTCACAACATGGTGGAATATGACACTTTGATACATGGACTCAGAATGCTACTGAGTTTTAGTGTTAGAAAAGTTCATGTTTATGGTAATTCTCTACTCATTATGATCATGAACCAAGTTAATGAAGAATGGAAGATAAAAAATTGTAAATTAGAACCTCATCAGGAGATTACATAGAGTTTGGTGCAGCACTTCCAAGAATTACAACTATTTCATTCAAGAGAGTTCAATCAATTTGGATAGGGTCTAGCCAATCTTGGGCCAATTATCAATTCAAAAAGAATGAAGCATACAAAGCTTTGGAGGTGGGTGAGAAACTCAACCAGCATGTCATCCTCTAGAATAGATAAACCAAATAGATTCAAATGAAGCTCCTTGGTATCAGAAGATCTAAGATTACTTGGAGACTGGTGAATTTCCTCCCAATTTGCTAAAGAAAGAGGAAAGAGCAAGACAACATTTGTCAAGTCGGTATTTCATTTTAGCAGGGATCTTATACAGACATGGTTTCAGCTTAGAATATTCACGATGCCTTGACAAGCAGGAAGCTCAAGAAATGGTATGGAAAGCCCATGAAAGAATTTGTGGAGGAGATGCTGGGTATTAGACTTGCTCAAATAGTGAATTTAAGCTGGCTACTACTAACCATGCAACAAGACTGTCACAAGTTCATCAGGAGATGTATGAAATGTCAAATCCACATGGATGTGATACATGATCTCATAGTGTATCTATATTTTGTTGTATCACTATGGCCACATTTGATGTGGGCATTTGATGTGGTAGGCCTCATTAGTCCAAATGCATAAAATGGATACAAGTATTTTCTTGCTGCAATAGGATATTTTACTAGGTAGGTAGAAATCATCACCTTGAGAATCGTGGAAGGCAAGCATTTGTCTCTTTCATTCACAAGAACATCTTATTCAAGTTTGAGGTGCTGCAGCACATCGTATCTAACAATGGAACATATTTCAAGAATGAAAGAATACGTGATTTCTGTTCAAAGTTCAGGATCAATGATCATTTTTCAGCACCCTACTATCCATAGGGAAAGAGCCAAGTGGAAGAAACAAAGAAAATCCTGACCTAGATCAAGGAAAGAATTATTGAAACTAGTTGAGATTTGCATGAAAAATTACATGATACATTATGGGCTTATAGGACTATAATCAGAACTCCCACTAATGCCACCCTAGCCAAATTGACATATGGCATAGATGTGGTCCTCTCTTTACATGTATAAATGCCAGCTTACAAGTTTGCATTTGTTATTGAACTATCCATGGACCAATATAAAAACAATGGGTGTTAAAGTTAGACATGCTTGATGAGAAAAGATTGCAAGCAACAGAACATGCATAGAGATACCAGCAAAGGGTAGGTTGACATTATGCCAAATTAGTGATCAAATGAATTTTCAAAATCAATGAATTAGTGTTAAGATCAACCATCCCCTAGGATAATCGCCCAATGGGGAATGGCCTTATGTCATCAAGGAAGTTTTGCCAGGGAATTTGTATCGATTGATTGATGCCAATAAGGCCAAATTGTCTAATCCTATAAATGCTCTTCATTTGAGGTTATTTTAAGTATAATCCTGTTGTACCAAAATTTCTCTCTCAATTCTTTTGATGGCTAAACTAGTCTCTGATCTCTATTTGATACATGAATTCTCTTCATGGCCCTTCATACTAGGGCATCTTTTTTAATAAAACTTCACAAATTGCTCAGGAATGGCCACAACAAGTTTTTCGACATGAAAAGTTTCAAAGTTTTCAAAAATCTAAGAATAGTCCACAAGTTTTCACCTCCAAGTGGATACCAATTTTTCAAGTTTGGTAATCTTTTCAAGAGACCACAAGCTTTCAAGCATACAAGTTTCATATTGTTTTCAAATTTTGCACAATGGTGCAAGTAAGTTTTCCAAATTTACATTTCAATGCCTACAAATTTTTCAATCATATATAAGTGTTTAATTTCATACAAGTTTCCTATTTTCATACAAGTTTTGTGCTTTTGCACATGATTCAACATAATTTTCATGCTTCAGTGCATACAAGTTTTTCAAATTTTGCATTTTAGTGCATCTAAGTTTCTCAAAAAATTGCACATCAATGCACAAACATATGCAAATTTTCAGGTTTTGCAGATGAGTACATAAAAGTTTTCAATTCACACACAAGTGCAAACAAGTTTTCAGTAACATGGTTTGGCACTTTTGTATTTTCAAATTTCATACGTGGTTTTGCATTTTGATGCAGCCAAAATTTCACAAATTTCCAAAATGATTTTGGGCTTCAACACAACATTTTCCATGCTTCCGAACATCATTTTTTGTGCTTTGGTGCACACAAGCTTTACAAGAACATGCACTGGTATAAAATTTTGCAGTTCGGTGCCCCCAAGTAAATGTGACTTGACATAGATTTTGCACTTCAGCGCACCCAAGTAAATGTACCGGTTTACCTGGTAAAAGATTTTGCACTTCACGCCCCAAGTACACATGCATCAGCATAAGATTTCAAGCTTTGGTGCCTCAAGTAAACGTACTAGTGCATAATTTTCTTGTGTTTTAGTGTAGGAGATTAACTGCATTACTATCCTTTGTTTGGTATAAGATTTTGCACTTCAGTGCCACCTAGTAAATGTGCTCTAACATAAGATTTCACGCTTCAGCACACCCAAGTAAACATACTAGTTTGCATAAGTTTTCAAAATGTCTGCATTCTAATGTAAGATTTCTACGCCCTGGTGCACCCTGGTAAACATGTCTAGGCATAAGACTTTGGCTTCGGCGCCCTCAAGTAAACTGACCATTGCGTAAAATTTTGCATTTTGTCTCACACAAGTACTAGCACCTCAACACATATTTCCATACCTTGGTTCACATTTCCATGCTTCAATGCTTATAAATATTCTGAACAAGTTGTCATGAATCTTACTAGCACTTAATGATTTCTACTTTCTATAAGAACAAGAAAATTTCAGCTAATGATTTGATAATCATCAAAAGATAGAAGTTTGGACAAGACCACATTATGATCCATGAAGAGAGCTCAAAGAAATAGAGGGTATCAATGTTTAGCAAATGTTACTGACTTTGACCCACCAACAACAAAAAGAGCTTATCAAGAATCAATTAGAGAGCAAGGGACTGAGTTGACTCGAGTAAAACAAGCAAAACATAAAAAATAGCAAACGTTAAGAGATGGTCTCACGGTAAATGTAGTTGTTCCACCAAATCAGTACTTGAAAGTGTCAATTAGGTGTAAAGTTAATTTGCATCTTTTTGAAAAATTGTATGATTTATGAACATTGTCTAGTCATGTCACGTAAAGCCTTCTAAATTCGAGCATATAAGTCCAAGGGGTGTTCTACACCTGGTACCCTAAGGCCAACTGGTCTGGGATCTATCGACCCAAAACTTGTTGCAATGGTTCTATAGAAAGTCTGATGTGACATTACACATGAAAAATCAGCATGGACATCAAAGTGATGGATCCTCGCAGTAGCTTGTGGTGGAGATATATTTCTGACACAGGTGAAGATCAGCCTGAAATCTCAAGAAAACAAGAACAATAACAACAGAGCCAAAAATGGCCAAATTAAAAACAAAATGCCTACCTGAAAGGTCAAGGGAGACCAAGTCTAAGAATTCCTTGATGATTTTTTTTTTAAAATGTAAGTTTCTTGTGATTGCATAAGGAGTCAGGATAGTGACAAATCTTGCACTAAGAAACCCTCTAACATAGAAAGCAACTCTTTCTTGACTTATTATTTGGAAAGGGAATAATTGTTTTAGATGAGTTTCTAAACATTAGTTGGAATGTTTTTTATTCTACAAAAAACAAAATCATGCAATCCTTACAAGATACAAGAGATACAAGCAAATGAATTTTATCAAATTTTACATGCATTTTTTCAAAGTCTACAAGTATTTCACAAGCACTCACATGACATTTTTACGTTTTGATGCAAACAAGCATCCAAGTACATGCATTGCATGAATTTTTCTAGCTTTTTTGCAAGAACTCACATTTTATGCGAAATTTTTGTGTTTTGGCACACAGATGCAAATAAGTACTCCAAAGCATATATTTCATAAAAATTTTCAAGCATTTTCACCAGCAATCACACTAGTATTAACACTAGACATCTTTTCTGATATATAATTTCAAAAGAGAATTCCTTTTCAAATGTTTGATTTAAAAAGTAGTGTCATTTTCAAGATGAGTGTTTGGTCTTTACCACTAAGCATTGTTCCTAGATCAGTAGCAAAAAGGGGCATCTATGAACACCCAAAATTCTTACAAATCCAAATGGCCATTTTACCAAATCGATTTACAAAAACCAAATTTCAAGAACAAGGGGCCATTTCTATGCCAAGGAAGCACCTTTCACACCAACATTGAACAACTAGACCCACATCACTAAGTTGGCCAAACTAGAAATTACCCTTTGGCCCTTGCATCCTATCATTGCACCTAAAAAGTAGGAATTTTGACCAAAATTTATGAGAATTGCCTAACATTGGAGAATTAGGCCATTTCTCAGTTTTGTATGAACCCAAGAATCTCCAAAGTTAGCTCACCGAAGTTACTCAACTCTGAAGCCAGCTCTCCTATACCTCAGTTCAGCACCCCAAATATAAACTATGATATTTAGCTCAACCAAGTTAAAAACATGTTTATCTTAATGAACAAAATGTTTTATTTCACTGATTTTGAGTCACCTAACTCAAGTTTTAGTCATATAATAACTTTGCACATTTCTACTAGGTCTTTCTCTCTCTCATTTTTAGGTGTTTGAGTTGAATTTGAGCTTAACTCGAAAGATTGAGCATAAACTGAGCTATGGCAATGTTGATCATGTATAAATCAAGTTTTCCTTAGTTGGATTTGAGTTCATTTATCCCGTATGAGTTCAATTTCAATCAGAATATTTTTTGTGTCCTATTTTTAGGTGTTTGAGTTAAATTTAAGCTCAACTTGATAGAATGAGCTGAAACCAAGCTAGGACCATGTTTGTCATCTATAAGTCAAGCTTCCCTTAGTTTGGCTTGAGTTCATTCTTCTCGGTTTGAGTTTAATTCTGTTTCGAGTGTTTTCTCTCTTCTATTTTTAGGGTTTTGAGTTGAATTTGAGCCCAACCTCATGGAGTGAGCTGAAACCAAGTTGAGATTACATTTATCTTGAATAAATAAATAATTCCTTAGTCTTGTTTGAGTTCATAGCTTCTGGGTTAAATTCAATTCAATTCTAAAGGCCAAGGGGCTCATTGTTAGTAGTTGTTACACTATGTAAACTATTGTCGAGCTCAATTCTACAAAATTAATGCAAATTTCTCTGATCTTTCAGTATGTTGTTACAGATAAGTAGCTTTTCCAATTACCCTCTACTCTACCTATAAAAGTTCCAATAAAAATCTGTTTTTTGGACTTCCTTGGTATCCTTTTATAAATGTGTCGTATATGGCTTGGTAAAAATTTAATTTTTGTTTTTTATAGCAATCTAGGAGGAAATTTTTACTAAGATTTTACCATAGCCTATTTAGGAACCTAGCCATAGATTGGTTCAGCCAGATCAAGAAAATTCTGAACTTTGGAAATACGCATAGGGGGAAAATGGTTATTTCTTTTTTGAGTCATATTTTTTGACATAAAGATATGATATAAGGTCACATATACCTTGGTTATGATTCTTCTTTGATTGTAGATCCTAAGTTCAAGCTCACCTCTTTATCTGAACCCATTTCAGACCACAATCACACACAAGGGTATTTTGGTTATTTTCCTTCATGCACGTATTTCTCAAAAAACTAACCTAAGATCCACATGAATCTATGTTACCTTTTTAAAAAAAATTTATGGATTTGGTAAGCCTAAGCCCAGGCTCAACCTATCCCAATTATACATCAAAACTAAATTTCCCAAAGACCTACACCTAGGCTGAGAGCAGAACCAAATTGAACCTAACCGATGTCCAGCACATGTCATACAACTTGAACTCACCTAGCCCAGCCCGCCATGTCCCAGTCCATGCTTTTTCCAAATCTCCATTTCATACTTTTGATCTAGATCATATATTCAAGCCTTATTTCTATGTTGGGATCTCATATCCAAGTCTCGGACCTGATATATCTTATATATCTAGATCCATTATTCTCTGTCATTTTTTAGATATCGAATCATAATCCAAATTCCAATACCACATTAAGATCCATCTTCTACATTACTTTGTGAATCTATATATGGATTTGGTATCGGCATCAAACCCAGTACTAGGGCACACATGTAAACTTAATGCACATTATATATAAAAAATGTATCATGATTTTCTCACTTCATGCTTATTGTCCATTCTCATGTCAGCACTTGAAACATATAGAATGCTTAGTTGAGCACTCCGGTGCATACCAAATTGAAATTGGTACCTATATGTGGTTGAGACGAACATTTTTCTAATTTATATCAATTTTTAGAATAAGGTTTAAAAGTGTGTTTTCTCCTCCTTGCACTCTCACATCATTCATTCTCCACATTCAAGGTTAATTCAAATACTATATCAAGAATCAAAGAGCACTTCTCCAAACATGCATGGCTTTTCACGGTATTGAATTCATTGTTTGGACAAGATTGCAGCGAGCAAAATTCCATTGAAAATGTATTTTTGACATATGATTTTGAGTTGAGAGAGGAGATAGAGAAGGAAAAAGTTTAGTCATGTATCAATAGTTTCAAATGGAGTGGCCCCCTCTCCCTCCTATAAGGTTCACCCATTCTTCAAACCACACACCTGAACTTTCCTTGAGAAGCTCCACAATGTTGGAAAATTTTGAACTGAATACTCAAAACAAGGATTAGCTCAAAACAAGTTATTTTTGTAAGAGTCTTGAGCTAAGTTTTGGACTGGGCTACGTTATCACTTAGCCTGGACCTAGCCAAACTAGGTATACATGTCACAGCAGTGGTCACAGCCAAGGCACCAGCTTTAGATAATTTATTCGTTTCCTCTTGTTTTTTATTTGCAATTTAGTTCTTTATCCGTATTTAGTTTAGTTTTTGCTTTCTAAGCATGTTTAGCTTAGTTTTCTTTTTTGCTTTTAGCATGCCTAACTTAGTTTATTTTTCTTAGTTGCTTTCATAATGTTGTAGTACAGCATGTCTATTTTTTTAGATTGGATTTATTTTTATGTGTTTAGAGAAAGCATAGGGGTCAGGTATGCGCCTCTCTTCCTTATCTATTTCATTTAATTTCTTTGCTTTTGTTTACTTAGTTTTACTTAAAGCATGCATATAGAATAGTTTTCTTTCATGTTTTCTTTAATCATGCATTACACCTATCTTTTAATATGCACTGAACCACCTTGCACCCACACGCACCATTGACTGAAACAAGATTGGGTCAACTTACTAGCTTGGTCCTCATACACGAATCATTTCTGTGCATTAGCTCAGGGATGTGAAAACTTGAATTTAGCTTGGTCCTCGTACACGAATCATTTCAAAACGTAGTTTTCTCTAAAATATTCCAAAATCTATCTCGTTAAAATAATTTGAAAAACCCTAGGCCATGTAGGCATGGAGATCAATACTAATTCGACTCTCTAAGACCTAGCCTATACCAGTCTTAAAGGCCACTATGTATGAACCCAGTTCATACTGTAGATGTAGTCAAACTTCTTTAAATACCCATTCACATAGATTGAGTGAAGTTTATATATCACATGGTATGACTAAGACCAAACACACTAACTATAGTCGTTGCTAGGTAGCTCTAAACCCAGTGTAGGTAAGACTAAACCTAGTTCTCTTGACCGGTCCACCCCTAGCCTATTTGTATCTTGGATCTCAAATCAAGTTATTGGATCAAAAACATGAATCTTTAATGTTCTAAACCTTGAAATTAAACACAATTCCATTACATGGGACATTAAATTTCAAGTATTGGATTTTATATCTCAAATATTGGATTATGGATTATGGATCTTGGATCTCAAATTTTGGATCTTAAATCTTAGATGTTGGATCTTGGACTTCAAACTTTGGATTTTGGATTACATTTCCCATATTGAGCCTTGAATCCAAAATCTCAGATCATGGATATCATATAGTGGATTTTGGATATCAGATTTAGGATTTCAATTCACGTATTTTGCATGTTGGATTTAATATTTTTGATATGGGATCTCAGGTTTTGGATTTTAGATCAGATTTACACTATGAACTTTTGATTATAAATCTTAGATTAGTATTCGCTTAATGAAACCCAAATACAATATTTTTAAACCTGACATTCCAATCATGAATACAAGATCAAATTTACTAGGTCTTTTAACTTGGATTTTCGATCACGGGTGTCAATCACATGAAATGATATTTTGGCTTTTATAGCATCTCTATTTTGAACAGAACAATTATTCTTCAAATTATGATCTCAATTTTTGGATTGAGATTCAAATCTCTCTACTAGGTCCTTGTCTTATACCCCAGTCCTAGTAGAGACATGACTTCATGTCTATATGAGTTAGTTTTGCATGCATCATTTTAGATTTATGACATGAATTTGCATTGATCTATGATCATCCAGACATGAGCAAACTTTAGGTTAATTTCTTCTTGTTCATCAGCCTATTTTTTAGATATATGTAGATTTTAAAAGATGCATGATTTTTGAGATATCCAATCCCCTGCATTTTTGAGATATACTTAGGCCTGATGGTGAGAGTTCCAAGGATCAGCACATGATCGTGTGGGACAAGATTTACTGACCCTATTCTGAGGGAGGAGAAAATTTAGTGCACTTAGATGAATGGGGCCACACCTAACTAGGTTGGCTCTTTTTATTTGTACTTGCAACTCTAGTTGTGCTAGATTCTATTACAAGAAATATGTTACTCATAGAGGGCTATGGTCGGTTAAACTAAGCCTCAAGCAATCCTAGTTTTTTAAACACGGTTTGCATTTGTGGAATCGGCTCAAGGGAGGGGTCTCATGGTGCCTCAGGAGAGGGAAGGTGCAGTTTTAGTATGCCAATTGGGGTGGGACCATCCTCACTAAGTCTATCAATGAGGAAGAATGGAGCACATTTGAGGACTCCAAGAGGATGTTTGTCAAGCAACTTTTGGATTCAGATATCATCATTGATCTGACCTTTGGTCTTGTGATGCAGAGGCTTCAATTGGTCAGGCCTCAATTGGGCATAGGTCTTGATGATCTTTGTTTTGAGGGTAGATCGCCAAGGGTCTAAAGGCAAGGGACCTTTGGATGAGCTTCTGCTCTAATTATGTAGAGAGAGTCGGCATTTGGAATAGGGATACTCATCCTAGAGCTAGATGGTTTACCTACATACCATGTGAAGGTAGATTTCCGACCCAAGGCCATCAAAAAAGGAGGGGTCTGTCGTGTGCGAATAGGTGCCCAATTTTTTGGTTGGAGGAAAAATCAAATTTACACCACCTTTTCCATTTCCACCTAGCTCTCAAGATATGGGAGCTTCTATCCAGAAAGTTTAACAAGAAACCTTGTATCGGGAGCTCCATTCCAGAGGAGCTTAAGAGATAGTGTAGTTGTAGCATTAAATGGGGTTAGGTGATGTGATTGGAGCTCAGTTTTTAAGGAGTGATATGGGGTATTTGGAAATGGAGAAGCTTATGTTTTCATAGGAGGGGAAGAATGTATTTAGAGCTTATGAGCAAGCAAATTTGGATCTCATGTGTGATTTGTTTTGAAGCCCTTTTCTCCAATAAGCTCATGGAGCTAAAAGAGATGAAATGCTGGATCTAATTAGGCATTCTTCTTGGCAGGTGGCTCCAAACTAAGAATGATCAAGGATCCATCCAAATAGCTTCCAAGATGATCCATAGTGCTTGATGGGTGGCTGTTAATTCTTCATCGACTTGGGGTGAGAACTCATTTTGTTGTTGTTCTATTTCTTTGTTCCTATAAACAGAGATGCTTTGCTTCACTCTTCACCATCCTCACCTTGAGCGGTGTAATTTGATTGCTATTTGCTCAAATAACAAAAGATGGTTGATTGAGTCCAAGGTGGAAGCCAGAGGGGTGATTAGAGGATTTCCACCTATCTTGCAACTTTTCTCTCATCATTTTTGCATCGTTAGAGAAAACCCAAATGTTAAAACTATCTCCTTTGTTACCACGGGTGCGAGCTGCTTTTTGTTTCTTTTGTGATTGCAGCAATCTTTTGTGTATTTCATGTCTATACAGTATGTCTTTTGTATATCAGCTTAATAAAATCTTGGAGGATGCATCTCGCAGGTTTGATGTAGAAGTGAAACACAAAATGTTTACTTGCAAACTCTCAAATCAGATTTTGATACATATTTAGAAGATGGGTTTTTCAAATGTGACATTACTACTCATTATTCATTTAATATATTGATTTGGTAAAAAAATGAAGAATTAAAATACCTTATTTTTATCAAAAATAGCATGAGATATATTGTGTATTCCTATTATTCTAGTCGCCTTTGAATATGCTTTTCATACTGGAAGTTGTTTTTTGGATGACAATCATAGTTCAATGAGTCCAAAGATAGTAGAAGAATTAGTTTAATGCCAGTGATTGGATAAGAAAATATGACAACCCAAAGAATGTTGTATCAGTATTACTAAAGGTAGGTATTACAGTGTATTTCTAACAAAGTTTATAATGTTTATTTGTCTTTATATATTATAGTAGTTGTTTGTTGATCAATTATTCTTACCATTCTTGTAGGTCATTATTGAAGATGCATGCTAGTATGATTCAACATCATTTCAAACTTATTATGGATTATGCTTTAAACTTTTAGTGTTGTTAATGACTAACAAGGATGACATGTTATATTAATGTGATTCTTTGCTTCAATAGGCAAAATTTTGTAAATTTTGTTGATGAACTCAAAGAGGGAAGGTCTCATGGAAGAAGTTGATTTTAAAAGTTAAAAGGCTACATCAAGATTTTATGGTGGAGAGTTTCTATTTTTTATGCTAATCCTTTCCTATGTTGTATTTGTGATACCAATTGTAGGATTAGATTTGTAAAGCTACTGCTTTTCTAATAATTATTCAATAGGAAAAAAGTACCAAATGAAGAAGTAAAATACAATGCATTAACATGCATCTCTATTGATGCCTCTACTTCTTGTTATATTGTGAATGTCGTTTTCTCATGTGTTTTGTAGATGAATGTACATGTTTTTTTTCTCTTCATGTAACCAAAAAGTTACTCCTTGATGCAGACGAAAACCTCATTTGTGTCAATCTACTTGTGGAAGTCCAAATTATGTTTCTCCAAAGGTATATATTGTACCTAATGTTAAACTTATTGGTAATTATCTCACAATTTTCTTTCTCAATATGCTTAATGTATTACAAATTTCATACCATTATAAAAAAGTGATCATTGTACAAATTACTTAGTGTGGTGATTGCATTTTTAGTTCATTTTATCTTATTAAGAAATTCTATTTTCATTATAGATTTTATCTGCAGAGTATACCAGTTCATCTGGGCTTTCTTTATGTGCAATAGAACTGATCAAATTGATACTAATGTTGCTTTAAAGGACTCTGAAGTAAGTCAGTCATGAAGTTCCAGATCAGGAAGTTACCATTATTATGACATATTTGATATCCTTCTTGTCAAAGGTAGCTTTTGTGACTTTTATGACCACATTTCTTTGTCAAGCACATCAGGTCATGGAGAAGAAGAAAATTCAGCCATCAGTATTGAATGTCGTTGACCTAATTTTAATGACAAACAGCCTTAATCTTGGAAATAGAAATCTATTTGATGCAAAGAAGGTAAATGTGAACCAATATTTTCTTTGTTTTTTGCAGATGATTATCATTTGCGCTATGCAATTTTGGCAGCATTTTTGTGAATTAATCTTATTTGTTACTTAGATCATAATTATAGCAAAGTGTTCCAAAACATGGTGCATAATCTCTTTATTTTGGATCAGTGAATGCTGGTCTGAAATATGAATCATGTGATTTTTTTAAAAGGACTGCAGGGTTTTAATTGTTAAGACCTTATTTGAGATGGGTTGGAAATCTTGCACACCTTATGTTCTTTTAGATGGTCCTCTCATAAACAAGATCTTGGGGTAATTATGGATGAGCAGTTGTGATGGGTTTGCTGATAATTATTTATGGGAGCACAAATGAGCTGAAGTTATGGTGGGAGGGGGCTAATAGAAAATAGACAAAAAAAAACGGAATTGGTGGGTTTAACATACTTGTATGAATAGGATGGAAAGAAGAGCAATGTAATGTTCATGGATTGCATGCTTGGAATTAATTCGTTTTATTTAAAGGATAAAGTTCATGGGCAGAGTCTCTTTTAAACTAGAAGGAACTCATTTTGCACCAAATAAAAATTGGCATTCTTCCTGCAGCATTCCCTTGATCTTCTAAATGTCCATGTTGATCTTACTTAAACGAGTTGAGTTAAACAAGTTGATGAGTTAAAATAGTTGACAAGTTATACGAGTTAAAAAAAATGGGATGTGACATAAACGAGTTAAACGAGTCAAGCTCAAGCTCGATGCTGTGTAGTTGAGTCGAGCTCGAGCTTTTTATATAGAGCTCGGGTCAGCTTGTGTGAAGGCCTAGCCACATGACATTGGCATCAATGGGTCCATGCAATACGACTGCAACTCTTCTCTCCAACCATTGCTGCCGAAAGCTTTCAACATTCTCCCTAGTTAGGGATATTGATAAATCTGATTTGGAATCGATATCCTACCAAATTGTTGTCAGAACATTGGACATGGAAAGAATTATAACATTTGATTAAGAAATCATATCAGATTCGGATTTAATAAATGATTTTTTATCATATTTAAATTAGATTTAAATAAATATCCAGCCATATTCAAATTTAGTTTTAAATAAATATCATATATCTAATGTCCATACATTTCAAAAATTGTTCATAACATATTGACTGTTGTGCAGTTCGGATTTGGCTTAAAGTTGGATTCAAATTTGTATGTAAATTTAAAATTAGATTAGCCCCCTGGTAAAAATTTCTATAGGATCTCTCACCTGGCATGCCACATCCCATGTCGTGTTAACTGTTTTTGTTATAGTGTCTCCATCTTAGAAGTGGTAGATCATAGAGAGGGGTGAAGACAAAAAAAAAAGTTAAAGAAATTAGTTATATTCATTTTTCATGTACAAGTGTGTGTGTGATGCTCGTTCATATGTTGAGGATGAACATGAACGCACGGTTAGCAACCAAAAAGGGAAAACGGTGCTGTTTTACCACTGTATATTTAGGGTTTGTGCTTATTGAAGGGGAGCGGGACAGAGGAGGAGCTTCACCCATGTGACCCCATTCGGTAAGTACCGGAAAAGGACGCTGAGACTTGAGAGTATACATTTTTAAAGGTACTTTTGTTCATGATAGTGATATTGCATGTCCGTCATTTTCTCTATCAACTTCACCTTGTTTGATGACCATATTTGCGAAAGAGCCACGCCTCTGAGCACATATATATCCCGATGTCCAGAAGATTTCACACTCTCTCTCTTTATATATGTGTGTGTGTAATGGGGTGCACCTACATGTCACGTGGACCTCTAGACTGGGGATTTCTCGTGCCCTCATTACCAATGCATATAGATCAATTTGTAATTGTACCTTTAGTCCGCCTGGCTCAACCCTAGCCAGAGCAAAGGTTCACTTCAGTCTGCAGGTGACCCACCAATAGATACAACTTAGCATGGACTAGTTGACGTCCATTCCTTTTTGTGGTGGCTGCAATATACACATTCTGTGTTGTGTAAATTAAAAGAGGTGTTAGTTCCCCCTTCTTTCCCACCAACTCATAGATGAATGTAGGCCTGGGCCTGCTACCCGGCCCGGGCTGGGTACCAGGCCTCGTCTTCCCAGTCCGAGGCCCGGCCCGTTTTTAAATTGATACCAGGCAGGTCGGTGGCCCAGGTACAGCAAACCCTCACCCTCGTGTCTTGAAAACAAAAATAGAAACACCAAAAGCACAGTTCAGACATGAAGAACCAAAGAACACAAAAGGCTCAGAAGAAGTGGCCACTGCATCAGAGCTCGATTTCGTCATGGCTGAGGCAGCTAGGGCCTACTTCCAAACAGCAAACAAAAACCAGAAACAAATGTAGAGAAGAAGATGGAAAAACGAGATCCGCTGGAGGAAAGAAATCAAGAGAACGGTAAGAAGAGGACCGGGGGAAGGAGAGCAGAGTTTTATAGGCACAGGTAGGAAAAAGGGGGAGGGACGGTGGGCTGTGTGGGGGTTCACCAAAATCCAGGAAACGAACACAAAAAAAAAACGAAACCCACCTCACGCTGCTAGGCGTTGCTATGGTTGAGCCACTGGAGGAGGCAAAGAAACTAACTATTTAGGTGGTGGACCGGAGATGACGGTGGCTGTGGTGCCGAACCAGTGGCCGTGCGGCGACGGTGGCGGTGGGTCATCTCTCTGCTTGTTTTTGTTTGTCGTTTGAAATCAAACTCATACAAGATGTCGGGCCGAATGGGCCCCAACGGGCCGATTTGTTAACCCAGACCCGGCCCGTTATGATGTCAGGCCGCGCCGGCACAGCCCCACAAGAAAATTTAAGACCCAGACCCGGACCCGGGCCGGGTACCGGTTACCCTATGCTGGCCCGGCCCGGTGCCCAGGCCTAGATGAATGGGTGTGGAGTGGGACATCGCGAGATGCTTGTTGCACCTCGTGGATTGTGCTCCCTCTGTGTGCATTACAAGACAAGTGACATTGAATGGCATTAAAAAAAAACACCACTAGATGTCTTTTGTTGGGGATAACAAGCGCCAGTAAGAACGCCAATGAATGTCGGAACACTGACGGTATTTTGTGGCATAAGAATGGAACGCCATAAATGGTTTTATTCTGAGGTGTTTCATTCATTCCAACTGTGCCACAATTGACCTTTTTAGGTAGGATCAAAAAGTGATGGAACAAGCTTTCAGTGGCTTTTTTCAAGTGAAAATATTATGTTATCATGGCCTACTAAAAACGTCATAGTTAGGTTCTCTATGGTATTAGACCTTTGGTTTATGATTTCATTAGCATGTCACTGAAGCATCTTCAGGGGCATTTACAAAATGTCATTGTGAACATTTTATAGTGAATTTTAAAGGCTACTAAAGGTCATTAGTGACATTAATCATAAGTGGAACTGCTACTAAACATGTTTAATGACACATATGTATACACCATCATTCATATTCTATGACAATTTGTGGATGCCATTAAATGCCTATCAAAAACATCATTAATGATCTTTACTGACTACCAAATTAGAAAGTTAAAGACACTAAAAACGAAAACCTTATTCCTGTCAATATAAGGATCACTGTCATTAAAATAAGGTTTTGGCACATCCAAACAAGTGATTACACTTAAACACACACACACACACAAAATTTACAAAGATTTGTGTGTCCATCTCAAGCTACAAATCCAACGTTTACAAAATAACCAGCAATCCATTTTTACAAACTGTCACTGCTTGTTAGAAGCCGAACCCTATCAGATGTTCTCATGTCCGTCTTAATCCCTGCAAGGGGCACAGCACAAACAAGGGATTTTTAATAATGTAGTCCATCGTTGTCACCTGCAAGTTATTTTTCTAAATTCTTTTAATGCATATGCTTGAAACTCTCTCTGCCAACTAAATTTAGTGACACACTAAATTCACAACAAGATTGACAATAGCAATGCAACAAGCAATGGAAAAAAAAAAAGTGTGTTACAGGTATAACCAGCACCTCCCCATGTTACATAAGGAATTCAAGCCAATAGATCATAAGGAAATGCCTTTGTTACCCTACTCACTGAAGAGGGCAGTACTGAATGAAGCAGTGTTGAGCCAAAGCCCTAGATATATAGGTTGCCACAAGCAATGAATCATTAGAACCAATACAAAACACAAGCAACGATCCCATAGATAGCCAATGACAATTTCCAATTTCTTTGAATTTCATAAGGATCAATCAGCACTAATTTCCAATTTCCATTGTAGACTATTTACCCATGGTTTTAGAAGCATCACCGCTTCCATAGAATGGGGCATGGCCACTCTGCCAGCCGTAGTCTCCATGGAGCCAGTTAGAAACGAGAGGTAAACAAGAGGAACAAGGAACCTGGTCTAAGGATTGGTAACTAACAGCTGCCTTCACAACTATTTGTTGACCAATGAATAGAACTCAGTTGACATTCATAAGGACAGGAATGAAGAAGAGCGGTGAGGCGGCATGCTTTAGACGAGGAAGGGGGGCTGTCTATTTACATTTGCAGAGAAATAAAGGTTAGTTGATGGATGATGATGATTTCTTGGATTGGTCTTGAAGTAGAAGCTTTTGACTAGACAAACACCCATCAATATTTTGTCCAATGAGCCAATTATGTTTGACATGGTCATGCTGGTATTTCTTACTATTAAATGGAAGGACCCTGCTGCTGCCTGCTACAGGCAAGAGAAAGTGTCAAATAAGTTCCACTTTCATGCATTATAGTTTGGGTATTCAGTCATGTCTTGAATCAGATTCAACTGAAGAACTTGGTATGGCTTATGTGTCCAAATCTAGAGTTGGGAATCCAATTTTTACTAAGGAAACGAACCATGTGAACTTAAATCTGATCAGCTGGTTGAACCAAACAGAAAAAATTTAAATCCCTATCTCCGTCATGCTTCAGCCATGCTTCAAATATTGTCAAGTGGTGACTGCCCATTTAACTTCATCTAACCATTTTCAAATTCATCTTCAATGACTTGAAGCTACTTTTCATTCATTTAATTTTGTATTTAAAAAAATACAATCAGAAACCCAAAAAATCACCTACCCAACACAAAAGGAAAAGGAAAATTTTCAAAACTGCAGATTGGGGATAACAAAAACACCTCACTTTTTTTATATTGTTCTTCACACACCTGAAATTACTAGCAACGGAAGGTTAATTGACAAAAAAATTATTCTGAAACCATTCATGCAACACATACATGATTTTCATCATCAGCAACTCTAGAAGGGAGCTGTAAAATCCTTGAAGGGTAACAGTAGCATATCCAACTTTTTGTTGAAGGCATTTAAGTATTTTCCTATATGATTCATGGTCATTTCTCATGGTCAAGAAATACAAAGGAAAAAAAAAATCCTAAAATGCCACATGAATGATCAAAAGCAACTATAACTAAAAGAATAATTAGTGTAAAAGTTACACAAATCTGCTTTATAATACTTGATAAAATAATGCACAACAGCAGTATGATTACAGCTACAAATGAAACATGCTTCAACAGGAGGTAATATCCAGCCATCATGAACAAAGAGATGATCCATAGATGAGAATCAAAGCACAAATTCAGAAAAATTAAATAAATAATATATTCGTAAAAACTATAGCAGAATAATAAATGTAAAGCAACTGACATTAAATCAGGTCCTTGAACAGCACAATCTACATCAACCATCTCCATTTTGCGCTACCCATCATTTGACAGAGAGAGGAGAGAGAGAGAGGTATACAACCAATTGTAATATCCATCATTTGGTAGAGAGAGGAAGAGGGAGAGACATGTATAAGACCTATGAGGAATAATCACAGCCATTAAAAGTATGTACATGAATGGTTGGAGAAAAAAGGAGAAAAAAAAAACCAAATAAGATAACAACATAATCATTGAGTGCTTTTGGAAACAATTGCACCAAGGAAAGAGTACATTTCATATGAAATATGCTTTTTCCTTCATTTAACCTTATAAATGTGGTTTGCATCTGATATTCTAATACAAATTAAACAAGTTTTATATCATTTAACGTAGATATCTATCAAGTAGTTCGAGCTAAATAAAATTATACGAAAAATTTGATGTGTGTGTGAAAGAGAGAGAGAGAGAGAGAGAGGTTACAACTACAAGCCAAGAACTCCTGTTATGCAGTCAAAATACGAAATCTTCTTCTTTTCAAAGAAGGCTTCAAAAATGAAAAACCTTTCGAATGCTTCGGTGGTTAATGTCGTTCTAGTTAAGGCTTCTTGCTACTTGCTCCTAGGCGCTGGGGAGCTTTTGCCTATAATTGCACCACTAATAATATTTATTTTTACCAATTCTTAAAACTGTTGATACAGGAAGACCGATTCTTTATAATGGGGTTATGAAACAAAAGAGAATAGCTACAATTTATCAAAGTAGAAGGAAGACAGAAAACAGTCAATATGGGGGATGAGAATTAGGGTCTTTAGTAAACAATCCTAGACAACCAGAAAGACGGAAGATGCTAAAAACCGTAGCTTGCCTTCTCTACAAGATAGTCAATCGCATAACTAAACTGGCGAAGCTAATGGTTTATTTAGTCCAAATACATTCCTCTTCCCTACAACCAATAGGATGTTTTGGAGAAGAAAAAAACGAAACAGGACAGATTGAAATTACCAAAATGGCGTTATTTGTTAAATAAAAAAAAATGTTCTGTTAAGAGAAAAGTGAAATACAAAAATGTTTCCTTTGTACATTTACGAAATGCCCTCTGGTTATCGTGCCAGAGCACGGCTCCCTATGTTGGCAGCATTAACACCCTAACGTGCTTTCTCTCTCATTCGTCGATCACTGCGATCGTGAGAATTTTGCCGCTGCAAAAGAAGGAATGAGAAGAGCTGGTTGGATTTAAGCAGAAAGGCCTCCATATAAAGTTGTGAGTGCCAGCCTGCTTCTATTTTCGGGGGTATTGCAAGGACATGGAGGGGTCGTATTTGTTAGAAAATTTGACCCTCCCCAGCAATGAAACCCTGCAAATTTTGGTTGAAGAAATAAAGTTGAGCACCTGAAGAACAAGTACTTTCAACGTACGGAAAAAGAAGATGCCAATGTGACTCGTTCGTTCTTTTCTGCACACATACACAAGAGACACAGAGAGGCACCGCAGGCAGAGTGGAATTATACTTACGAATCAAAATGCAAACATTTTACTAAAAGATGCACGCTTCAACGAACTGACCAAAAGTCGGTTTACTTTCAAATTGCTTTAAGTGTAGGTAAATTTGTATCTCAATTCAAGTGGTTTAAATTTACAATATTGTCCCTGTTATACCGTCAAAAGTCAGAATTTTAAAAGGAAGCTTTAAAATTAGACTTTAAAGCCTAGTTGCAAAAGTTAGCATTGCACAAGCCTCAAATTGATTTATGATCTTCTGGTAGTCCAACCTTACAGGCGAATAGGAATGGGAACTGTTTGCCCTTTGTTTTCCTAAGGAAGTAGGCCCATACATGTACTATAAAAAAATTAGGTACTTAGGGATTTTTCGGCAAATGGAACACTTTATAAATGTTTCATTAATATGCTTTAAAGTTGAAGCATATTCATTGACACCCAGTTTTAGTGTTTAATTAATCTACCCCAATGTTAGGATTTATTCATGGAATGCTCTAAGAGTGTTCAAACAACAGACAACCCCTTAGGGAAGCCTAAGTTTCCTTTCCATTCTCTCATCCTGATGCATTGGTATAAGGGTTTTTCCCTAAACTTCCCATGCAAACTTACAAATAACTAATTAATGAGAAACAAATGAAAGTGAAAATGGGAAAATTAGGGAAGAGAAAAAGGAGAAAATCAATTTTAAGTCATCATCAACTGTTCTCTAATGATAAACTAATCCCCTATAAGTAGAGGTCCAAGAATACAGATCAGATATTGAATAAAGCAACACAATAATCTGGATCAAAAGTCTCAAGTGTCTGTCCATAATGGGGTTATAAGTGTTTTTTTTACCAAAAGACCTACATTGAGGACTGCGGGCCGAGATCTAGATTTGCAACGCAACTCCCCCTAGAGTTGAATCGATGTAGAACCTGAGACTCTAGGCATGAACAGGGTATATGATCAATCCACTTCGAAGTTGGATATGTACATACTTTTGTGTATTTACAAGGATCTGTAACGATTAAAATGCCCCCATTGAAATGAATAAACAAGAATTTTGAAATGATGAATTGAGAATTATGAAAATATTAAAAAATTAAAATATGCATAGCTTTAAAAAAAAAAATTCTAAAATGCCACTGCCTAATTTTTTTTTTCCATGTTGTTGCATATTTGTTGCGTTCACACGTCTGTGCATCCAACTTAATCACCACTGTCATGCCCCAAAACTCAGAAATGGTGTAAGACTTGGCTAAAGAACGATACACCGAACTTTTATCGGTTACCAGCCCCACCAGCTACGGCAGGCCCCTTTAGGCCTGAGTGCTACAGAAAAGTTAAACAAACGGTCAAACAATGTGAAAAATCGAAAATACTTTCACAATAGCGTTGTCGTTGCAATAGTTCCTCCACCTGAAGACATACGCGGGAAGAAGGAAGAATGGAGCGCCCCAACTCTCCTTGATGATCATTACCGCACGCTCGCCCGCGCGCGCGGAACGCGAAATTTAAAGATAAATAATCCGCACGAAGTTAGGTCCACAATTTCTCTTTGACTGCTAATTTGTCTCTTTCCGTTCGATAAAACATTAAAAAAAAATCGATGAAACTCTTCCCAAAGACCAAGGTTTAGCTTTCTTAGCCAGCATCTGCGAAGGCTTGGTTGTCCCTGACATCACCGTTCCATCCATCATCTTTGACTGTGCAGGTATCCTCCATGGAAGGAGAGAAAAAGAAGAAAAAGAGAAGGGAAACCAAAACAGGACGGCCATGAAAAGCCCTCTCTACAGAACTGTACCAGTTTTACACGATGGAATATTACAGTGAGACCAGTCACCCTTGATGTTCTCAATCCGATGAAGTAAGAAATCAAGGATGAAAGGAAAATGGAAAATGATTGCACCAACTAATACTTTAGATTTTACAGTCCATTTTCTTCTTTTGCCTCTTTAAAAGGGGGGAAACCTCCAACTCGTTTCAAAATTTCTGGCAGCTTTTCTGTGTGCCTTTTGACCTTCCTTTCTTTCTTCTTTTGATTCCAAACGGCCTGCTAAATCTACTGCTTTTCTTTTCTGATTCTCTGATGGTCTCTAACTTGGGTTTCCATTGTTGGGACCTATAACCGACTAGCTGCGTGTAATCCTTCTGCAACTGTGCGGTTGTACACACCTTCCCCTTGATCGGCTGCACTTGCTTCCGTTGCTGCTGATGCGTTTTCCTGTTGGTGCCTTCATCTTCTTCCTTTACTTTTCCTTCCTCCATGAGCTTTGCAATGAACTCGTCGGAGACTCTAATCTGAAGCGACCCCTCCGGCGTCTTGGATATGTCGAAGGGCCGAATGCCCGCGACGTTTTTAACGACTCTGGAAGAAGAAGAAGCCAAGGAGGCCAACGAGACGAAAGAGAGGACGGATTGAAAGAAGTGCTTGGGAAGAAGGAAGTACTTATGGCCCAGCTGGAGCTCTTCATCGGCAGAGAGAGCAGGGATCTTTCGACCGATGCAGAAGGAGTCGGAATGGCAAACAAGGTGTTTGGGGAACTCGTGCATCAGCTCGGATGCGTTCACCGCATGGTGGTAGACCTTGACAACTCCATCTGATTGAATGAGCTTAACCGTTCTCAGAGGGGAGGGCTCGGGCGGCAACTGCAAGCAAGAGGCCGGGTGACTGCCCATCACCTGAAAACACCATGAAAGCATCTGAAGATTCAAAAACTTGACACCCATCATGGGACATTCACTCTGACAGAATAAGAAGTACGATGTTTTTCCTTTTGATCCAAAGAAACGAGAGGTCAGTCTAGAAAGAGAGGTAAGGGAAGAAGAAGAAGGGTTGGCGTTTCTTCTCTCTTTTATTTTGCGTACTGTAAATTTGACCCTTCGAGTGGGTTCGGGGGTAATATATATATATATATATGCGTGGCATTTGGGGATAGTGTGCCCACAATGCGTATGGTCAAAGGGACGGTTACCCTTTCAAATTGACGACGTGCAGGGCCAGGAGTTATGTAAGTAAAATAATAAATAAAACAAGGGTAATTCCAAGCATCACGCTGATCTCATCACTTGTACAACGAACGGCCATACTTGGATGTCCTTGATGTATTCATTTTCCTTAGTATAAACAAATAACTAATAAAATAACTCAAGGTAATTATTATTATGACTCAAACAACGATATCTCACTCACACTTACAAAAAAAAAAGTAAAAACAATACGGTTTTCAAATATTTTTTGAGCTGGCTGCTGGATGTTATCCGATAGGGATGTTCAACGAGTTGTGTGGGCTCTACTCAGACTCGCTTAATCAAACTCAGCTCAATCTCTATTTGTTTGGTAAACAAGTTGACCTTGAGCTTAAATCTAAACTTGATTTTGTTAACCAGTTGAGTTTGAGTTATACTAATTCTAATCGTTTAAACTCAAAATGCTCGTTTATAGTTTTTTGTCGCAAGCTTCTTTCTACACAAATATTTTCTTAGAAAATGAGGCGGAATTAATGTTTTATTATCATAACAATGTTTGGGAAAACTACATAAAATTTTGGGGTACTTTTCACAAGGTATAAAAAAAGATGTTTCCCGGAAATCCTCATTTTCTTTCTTTTGTTTCTCTCTTCTCACTTGCCTTTCCTCCCTTGCTTCTGGGTTCCTTGGCTCCTCTCAGCCATTTTTAGTGTCAGGCAACCCATCTAACTGTGGGCAACCTACATTGGTAATAAGATGGCAGCCGACCCACGGAGTGTTTGGTTTATTTTTCTTATTTATTTATTTTTTACTTTCGATTGGTTTTCTTCTTTTGATCAACAATTTCCGGTGAATAGAGACAGAAATAGACGGTATCCGGCCTTGTACGGCGAGGCACGACGCACTTGTGTCACTGCCTATCAGCATCCTGCCACCCAAGGATTTTCCAAATAACTTTCTTGAAGCAATTTATTATGAAATCACTATTGAAAACAACAAAAAAACATCAATCCAATGACACGAGTTCCAACAAACCAAGGGGCTGTTCTACACTTGGTACCTTAAAGTCAACTGAACTGGGAGTTATCGACCTGAAAGAGTGTTACATGGGTTCAGTAAAAAACTGAATAAACAAGAATTGCGCAGCACAGAACCATACATAATCATTAAAGTAGTAGGATTTTGTATTAGCGTGTGGGGTAGTGAGGTATTTATCTTGCAGGTGAAGGTTCACCTGATAAAAGAAAGAAAAGATAAAAGAAAGAAACGAAAAAGGGAATAGAATGTGTCTGCTCGAGAGGTAGGAACTACTCAGGTTAGAAGTTCTTCTACGAATGACATAAAATTCCTCAAGGGTTGGAAAATGCTAGATTAATGTTTGCTCCTTTACAAAGCTCTCCATGACGTAGAGTATATACCTTTCAAAAATATAAAATGACAATGAAGATAAACTTACTTTTAAAAACCAAAAACTATGATTTGAGAAAGCTTTAAGTGTCAAAAATGTTAAAAGGATCAGCACAGGTATCTGTAGGGATACTAAATTCAAAATGAGCAAAACTTTGTTGTAAAATGTTAGATTTTTGTAAAAACTCATCCATCATAATACCCAATATTTGGAACTTGCCTTTGTGGACAGACAACCTCCCCACCGAGGAGTTTCACACAATGTTTTTCAAGTTTTCAAATTGGGGATTTTTTTTTTCAGAAACCCAAAAACTTTTTGTCCTCGAATTTTCACAAGGCATAAAAGGTTCCTAAAAAAAGGAACTCTTAAAAACATCAATTTATGTTTTTCATAAATCAAGAACATTCCCTCATACTAAGGCATTTTATTTTATTTGGTATGCCTTGTCTTAGTCATTAAGCATTGTTTTATACCGGCTTAATAGCAAATTGGAGTATCTATAGACACCATAAATTTTCACAAGTCGAATTAACCATTTTGCCTCTCAAATAGAATTTTGAACTGATTTTCTGAAAGAATTTCAAATCTAGGGACCATGAACTAAACCAAACTGAAGCAAATTATACACTCTAGATGTCAGACACCAAGACCTATATAAGCCTAGGTTGTCACCACCATAAAAAAATGGCCATTTTGCTTCTGATGACCCCACTTGTTCCACTTTTTTCTCTAATTTTATTGAACAATCAATGAAATCCTACCCAAAATCAATCAAACTTATTTCTACCTATACAAGTAATCAGTAATCAATAGAACAAGTTTACCACCTTACATTTTTGTTAAAACATTACAAAAATAACCTATTTTTCTTGATTTTTGTATTTTTTCATCATCAGAGCACATGCAAATCTAATTAAACCTACAATAGGTTCTCTCGAGTATCAACAAAGTATTTCTAGTTCCATTTCTAGTTGTCAAGTTTGAATTGTGTTAGAGCAACTATTTCTAAGAAATGATACTTAGTTTTTCTATTTCCATATCTTTGACCACATTTCTATTTGATTTGAGTGATCCAGCCTGAACATAGCTGAAATCCTATCTGTCAGTGTTACATTTGACTATTATTGCCATCATTTCGATCAATTTTATCACATATTGAGCATGATTACATTTTCTAACTTCCAAACTGATATCTGGGAGATCTGGATTACCAATTTTCAATCCAAGCATATAACATTTTCATTTACATGTTTAATTACAACTTGCTCAATTTTTAAAAATGTGATTTTCTAAGGGCAATAGGAAAATTTTCCTATCAAACTTCGCATGCCATGTAAACTAAACTCTGACCACATCTCGATGTAGTCAGACAACCAACCTATCCTCGTAGAGCTTAGATTTTGTGACAAGGGCAAAAATGTTATATATATATATATATATATTCATTAGTTTTGTATAAACCTAAGTTTGGAGTTACATAAACCAAACCGAGGGTGATCCTGTGCCAGAACTAGGCCCAGTAAGGCTCACGTAGGGTTTGAGCCAGTGTAGAATATAGCTGAACCAGGTTTGATCTTAATTGTGCCCAATTTGACCTAAGCCTAGTCTAACCTTTGTCCAGCTAAGTCATTACCTAAATGAAGCACAATCGACTATCTAAACACTAAGTTTGAGACCACAAGACCCACACTATCCTAGTTTAGGTAAGCATATCTCAGATCCTTGATTCAAATCATAATATTATAATTTATATATGAAATTTGCTTTCGTTCATATCTAAATCTTAATTTGAGATCTCAAGATCTAACTCCCTCAATCCAGATGTCAATCTAGACTTTTGTTCTAAGTCCTAGATCCAAATTCTTTTCATATCATAATCTAAATCTTTCCAAAATCCATATCGTAATCTAAAGTTTTATTTGAATGCATAGTTCAAATTCAAATTAATCTAATGCTCAAACATGTCAACCATTTAAAGTTTTAGATAGATGATACATGTCATCCATCTAACTTTTTGGAATGTTGACACTGTCAAAATTCTAACTTTAGAATCCTCACACTTGTCAAAATCCTCGAGACTCCATCACATTTAGGACTCTTTAATTCTCTATAAATAAAAAGGCCTTAGGGGAGATACTATCTGAACACTCTCAGGATCAAGTTCCAAAGTTGTAAGTATGCTCCCTCTCTAATTGTTTTCTATTTTGATTCTTCTTCTTATGTGTTTTCTAGCTTTAAAAACATAACTATTTTGTGTTTAAAAAAGATTTGGAATTGCATAAATTCTAGAATTTTGCTAGACTTTGGAAAGCTATATCAACCAGGAATTGTATTGACAATCCATAAAAAACACCAACA
Source organism: Nymphaea colorata (assembly GCF_008831285.2). Lineage (NCBI taxonomy): Eukaryota > Viridiplantae > Streptophyta > Magnoliopsida > Nymphaeales > Nymphaeaceae > Nymphaea > Nymphaea colorata. Next base: position 22,744,750 of record NC_045139.1, on the reverse strand, counting down.
AGTCCAGTTTGTTTTCCTCAAACATAGTTCTTTCATTAAGTTATAACCATGTTTGGTCCAACAGTTGGTCATTTGGTACTATATTTGGTCATTTTCCCAAAGTCAATTTTCTACAACTACCAAACAGTAAAAATCAGATTCTAAATTTTGTTCAACTTGTAAATTTCATAACTTTTGATTGGAAACTTCAATTTGCATTCTGCAAAAGCCATAACCCATGAAATTTCAACCAATTTTAAATAGGTTTGATCAGTTAATTCGGTGATTTAGCTGGAATTATTTTTCTACAACTTTTCTACATAATTCTGTAGTATATTTCATAAACTTTGTGATGTCACTTCTTTCACTTTATTTAATCGTTTTTAAAAATTTCAAATCTTTTTGATTCTCTGTTATGCATGAAATCTAGGGATAAAATTTTAAGGTAATAATTGATTTGGAACACTTTTTAACTTCCAAATATGATCAAAGGGTCATTAAAACAACTCTCTTTCTGTTATTTTCTTTCATTCATATTTCTACTCTAAGTTTTCAATGTCATAACTTTATATCACATGCATGTTTTTTGGATATGTAAAGTTCTGTTAATTCTCTGTTACGTAGAGAGTCTACATAACAACTTTTACATAAACTCAAGTTGATTTGATAGGGTTTTAGTGAGACCAAATGTACATATATAACTTGTTTTACGTACTCTGTTTTCTGCAATTTCATATTGCTATCATCCATTTATGGTCCTACATCCTTTAGATCAAAAAATGCTTTTGAAATATATCACTTGGAATTCATTATCCCATGTGCAGAGAGTCATCCTACTAAATTTTGTGTCATTCCAAAATAGTTGGCTTAGTCTTAAGGCCCATCAAAATGAGTCACTCAATCATGTTGTCTTGTTTTTTAGGTAAAATTTTCACGATTATGCTTGCCGAGGTCCAATCCAATTTTAGTGTCGAATTTTGATTTCTTTATAGGGTTTGATAGCATGTCCTAACACTAATCTAAGTGACTAGGTTTGCAAATCTTAATTTGACATATTAGTTTATATTTTTGTTATTATGCATATTGTATTTGATTCTTGACATTATAAAATAGCATTTGATTTTAAATTTATATTCAAGTTCACTCATTACATGATTTGTGACAATAGTCCTTGCACGTAGGTTCATGATCTAATTTGACTTCTACATGGGTTTAGTTTTTAATATATGTTATAAATAGATGTGTTGTATTATGTTTCGTTATGTTTGTTGTGCATTTATATAGTTTGCTTTCGCTTTACATCAACAACATTCAATTTCAAACTGCGCACTTAGAATTATGTCCATGTAAGAATCCTATTGAGTTATCAGCTACATTCATACAAAAATAGTCCTTGCATGTACTTAACCGGAACTGACTTTCCCAAGGATACATGTTTTCAGTAACATTATCTTAAACTGCACAATTTCAAAATTGAAGTTGTTTTCAGACATGTTTTCCAAAACCCTTGCTTTAGACATAAATGAGATCAATATAACCAACCTAAAACCACATTATGCTTATTGATGCCTTAATCGAGCCCACTATGATAACCTACCACTGATGTTGGAGTTAGGCTAAATCCATGATCCTAGCTTGGTTTATTCAAGGCAACCTCTTTGATCCAATGCAGGTTTAGCATGTAAGCCTACAATGGAACTAGATCTCGCGAATTGAATTTTAGATCTTTGAATTTTGACTTTGGATGTCATTGAATTCGAATTTAAAAAATTAGATCTTCATTTGGACATTATATTTGGGGAATCAGATCTAGATTTCAAGTAATGTGGATCACAATTTTGGATCTTACATAGAAATGAATTCTAGATTGGATTTTGGATATTATGTCCAGAGCTTTGGATGTCAGATCCTAGAATTAGATCATGATTTCAGATTATCCTATTAGATCTTAACTTGGATTTTGGATTTCATATGTATAGATAATTTGGATCAAGATCCCAAATTTTCCAGGTTTGGATTTCACATTTGAATTTAGATCCCAACCTTAGTAGACCTATGTTTACACCCCAAATTTTTCTCAATGGCAATCTTGAAAATTTCTGTGCAAATTCTAGAATTGGAGTTGATGTCTTTCTAATCCAATTCTAGATCCAAGTATAGACGCCACTTGCAAAAATTCATTAAATTTCAAAAATTAAGATTTTTGTCAAATTTAGACAAAATTTCAAGATTAAGTTTGAGATCGATAGAGAGAATTAAAATATTATTCTAATACAAAGAGAGAAAAATAAGTCGTTGTGACTCTCTCTCTCTTTCTCTCCAGAAAAATCTGGGAATGAATCACCTAGACCGACCATTTCCTTAATTTTCCTGAGAACTATTTAGGAAAACAATTCACAAGAATCATAATCTAGATTTAACTCGGTTCAAACCCGACCGATTTAATCCATTCCCAATTCAAGCGAGTCGAAAGACTCTCTCAACCTCGATGCACCATGTCAAAGCACTCGATACTAGATCAGCCATGATCTAGACCAATCAAATAAAGGGTGGCTAGAAAAAAATTCTAAATTAACCAATCGGTTTTTCCAAATAGTAAAAGACCGAGGAGGCATTCGAAAAACAAATCTTTCTTCATCCTTATCTAGAATTTCTGAAAATACAAGAAGAATAGTCCAAAAGTACTTACCCCTTTCACTAGTTTCAAATTTCAAAAAAATTGAACAAGTGTTCTGAAAAACCAAAAAATGGCACAGACCATTTGGACGTCCTTCCCCAGCTGGTTCTAAGGATGGAAACCAGAAAATTCTGGTTTAGTTGGAAGGGGAACCAGCCATTAAAGATGTTCTCCCTTCCAATTCTTTCTCACTTGAATCCCAACCAGCAGGTAAAGGACCAAATCTCTGTGGCTGACATGACGATACCAACCGTCTATCCTTGTTTGATTTTCAAGCTAGGCAAAAAAGACATGGAAGCCAACTGATTTGCAAGCGAGAAGGTTCCCCTTTCATGCAGCCCTTGCTTCTTTCCGATGCCAAAATCATTGAGATTGCTCCAAAAAATCTGCCTAGCACCAAGTCATCATGATTTGATTATGACTTGGTGCCTATATAAACCACCCCTTAAAAGCAGGTAAGGACACTTAGCAATCCCTTGGCAGCCTTAATCATCCCTCACAAGAGCTCTCTTTCAAGCTCCCATGCCATCCTCTCAAGTCCTCTCCAAATTGTCTTGCTCCTGCCAAGAGACTGTTAGCTCCCTTGCTGCAACGGCCATCAAGAGGAAGAGGTCAAACCCTTGGACGTAAAGCTTGCTAGATGCCAACTTGAATTCAGCCAAGGTGCCATCAGCCAAGCTTCTCAAGCAGCTCCCATTCTTTAGCCGGTCACTCCTACCAAGGCATTTCAGCCCAACTCCGCACCCCTGTTCTGCCCTGTTTTCGATAGCAATCCAAGCTCAGCTTTGCCTCAACATTTCCAGAAAATTAGGCTGGTAATATCTCTAAATTTCATGAAATTTAGTTATATTGTCATGCATGCATAATTTTTCCCAAAAATAATTTGAACCTCATTTAGCAGCTACAAAGTGGCTGGCTGCTGACAGGGGCAGAATGACTCCACCGTGGCCTACTTTGCAGCATGTTTGGTGAAGTGACACTTTTTCCTACCATGTTAAAGACCAAGGTTCAAAATACCCTTGGTTTTTAACTCCCTAACACCCAATTCAATGGGTTTCATTTATATTATTCAATTAAAACCAACTTGATTTTAGCTTACTAAATTTTTGTGATTCATCAACATGGTGTAGATCCTAACCAGGCCTATGGTTCGAGGTCTTCACCAAGATATTTAAATCTAGAATGTCACTTCTCTTTTGCTGTTCCAAAACAACAACCCTTATTCATGATTTGGTCATTCTAATCTCCATGATTTGTGATATTTTTTCTAAGAATTACCTTGCTGGAAATATGGACATTCTATGCAAGCTTCTTTGTATGAATGATGAATGGAAATGGCAAATGAATAGTCGGTTTGGACTGGGATTTCTTCTATTTTTAAAAGCTGGGTCAATACAAATATAATGAACATGTTAATGCCTATGTGCAAGCATTCCCATGTTAATACCTATTTAAGAAAAATTCTATTTTTCTCAAAAATCAGAAAATGATGTTTTCAAAATCTAATTTAAAAAGATCTCATTCGTGCAATACTGGAGGAATACTACCATGGTTTAGGCAAAGTGTCATCCTTTCATCTATGTAATCATATGAATGAATGCAAAGAGAGAGAGATGAATGGGGCATGGATGTTCTTGAATGTACGATGGATTGGATCTCAAAACTTTGCCAAAATGGTTCTATGAAGGATTGTATCTACTTGATCCATGAGTATGAACTACCTTAAGATGGAATAAATCAAATAAATGGGCTCATTTCAGCTTATCACATTTCTGAAATTTTCAGAAATATCTATGTTTTTAAAAATCAACTATTAACAAGTTCATCTAGTTGGGTTTCAAAAGAAGTTCCTAGATCCAAAACAAACTTTTTTATCAAAACCAAAATCATTAGTGGAATCATATTCCCATAAAACGAATTTGCAAAATACACTTTCAAAATCAAAACAAGCTACTAGCTATGCCTCAAAGCAATCCATTTCAACTCAAAAGCAATCTTACAAAATGCCAACCTAGAGAAATTCATAAAAATTCTCTATATTCAATACAAAGAATTTTCAAATGTTAGGTTCATGATCTAAGAAGCCTACTTTGCCTATACTCTATGTCCGAGACAAATTGAAATCAACTCATCCCATTTCTAAGCCACACTAATTCAATTTGTAAACCAAGAGCCACAAATTTTCTTTACCCAAAGAAAATTTTTTCTCAAAATTGCTAAAATCCCCAAACAATAAGTTTGGATCATTGAAGCTTGTCTTCATCCAATTCATTTTGGAACCCCAATTTCAAAACCAAATTTTCCAAAATTAAGCCTATGTTTGTTATCTCCAAAAGCTTTTTTTTTTATATGAAGAATAAGCTTGGAGGACATCCTACATTTGCACTTCTAAGGTGGACCAACAAGAGATCCATATTGAATCATGCATGGAGAGAAATTCAGTGAAGAATGAATGAATATGTAGTTTATTTCATGCATGTATACACACTCACTTCACCAATGCACCCACTCACTTTAGCAAAATCTAAGTGAGTAAAGTCTTGAGTCGCTATCATGACCAAGTCATATTGCGACAAAAACTTAGATACCTTATTTATTTTGTTGTGAAAACACAAAATTACCAAAATGGTTCAAAACCCTACAGTTTCAAAATCAATTTGAATTTCATGATTGTATTTTCTTCAAAATCAAACTAATTTTCAAATCCGAATCAAGAAAATTTTCATGGTCTTGGTCAAAACTTCCCAAAATCAAGTTTCTCAAAACAAGGTAATTTCAATATTCCATCCAATCTTCAATTCTATCCAATTTTTCAAACTCACCAAATGCATCAAATCAATTTTTTCCCATATTTCCAAAAACCAAGTCGCAATATTGGTCCATTTCCGGCTATTCCCAAACTTGGAAATTTCAATCTCCAAGATCCAAATCCAATTTTCTAAAACCAACCTTTGGTTTCAAAAACAAGCTTTAATTCCAAAAATTTCTAAGATCTAGCCCAAATCTCCAATTTTCAATGCCCAATTCAATTCAATTTCAATCGCAAATCATATTTCAAAAAATCCAAGTTCAATATCCAAATTCTATCATATAATTAGATTTCAATTTCAATCCCAATTGTATTCAACTTCAAATCCTAATTCCATTCAAAAATTCAATTTCTTATCCGTGATCAAAATTCTCAATTTCTCAAATCCCAATTTTTGAACCAAATCAAAGACTAATTACTGCAATCTGGGATCAATCCAAAGATCCCATATAAATTTTCAATCCCTCAATTTCTAAAATTTTGAAATATTCTCAATGTTTTTTAAAATGAACACCATAGTCCAAAATGCAATCCTTGCACATGCATGTAAAAAAATAGCTTGTAGAAGCTTGAGAGAACCTAGACCTTAGATCGATTACCCCTATTAATGGCAGCAAGAATGGTCAATCCTCATACGAATGGGTGGGTCCCTTTCTCTTAAAATTTATTTTTCAGCAAAAGTCATTTTTTTTTGCTTTGCACATAGTTTTTCTTCGACCACATAGGCCCCCAAAAAGATCGGGGGTGCAAACAATGGTACGCTTGGTGGAACCCATCATCTCCTGTCTAGCTCTCAAGTGCAAGTTATTTTCTCGAATGTTGAACATCAATTGCATGAAGCCTTCTACCGGGATCATGCATGATTCTATGCATCTAGGACTGATTGAGGAGAAAAAAAACATGCTCTCCTAGTCTTAGTCTTACACTTCCTCATTCTAGGATTGTATGATGCCAATGTTTGCTCTCTAAGTATCAAAAACTCATCTCTTAAGAATGTACGTAATAGAGACATCTATTTATGTGCTCAAGTTTTCAAAAATGCCATTACCTGCCAAGTCTTGGTCATCACATTGCCAAGCAATTTCTGGCACTCAGTCTAAGATATAGCCTTACAACTAGACCAACCAATTGGATTAACAAATCCCCTCATTAGTACCAAACTGACAATAGTCCCTGTGTATCGATGGGTGAAAAGGGAGAAACAGAGAGCCTCAAACTGTAGGTAAACTTAACAAGGGCCAATACCCATTGATCTTGATATAACAAAGGCTTGTTAGGGGTCCAAAACTATTTTTCAAAGCAATAGAATTCTAGGAAACAATTATTTGTTTCCATCCTTGCACAAAATGAGATGTCATCTCTTATTAACCTACCAAATGCCTAATGGAGATGCAGACCAAATAGAAGGATGCATCTTCACCCTATAATCTTAGTTTTATGAGCATGCAAGACCACAATCTAGTCATTTTCATAATCCTGACGGGAGATTGTTTAGTGTGGAACACTACTGGAGAAAAATGGAACCAGTTGATGAAGCAAACATTGTATGGGTTTCTTCGATAGAGGTGTTGTCAAATCACAATACACATACAATCTAGATAAAGATTGCCTATTCGTGGGACCCTACTTCACAGTGGAGTGCTATACAAAGCATTGCCAATGTCAATTCTCACAGCAAAGAAATGCTCATGACATCAAATCTAAAGGACCCATCGTAGAGCACGGGCTTGATAATCTAGAGTAGTCTGGAACATACGCCTTAGCTCAACAATAATGGGGGTATTTTGTCCATGTCTACTTTGTCAAATGCTGGGAAGACACCTGTCCATTAGTCACCCTTACTTAGTGGTCAAAATCTAGTCCAAATGCATTGTAGTCGATCAAGTCTATAGAACGGTATTATCTCATCTTGATATTGCAATGACAAATCAAACACCTTTTCATTAGTTGTTTCTCATGTCATTTTGTAAAATTTCTAATCTTTGTCATTCTTTTCTTTTTTTCATTCAAGTGAACATCTAGTTTATGGTGGAAACCTATAGAAAAAGAAGGATTGAAATGGAGTCAGAACTACACTTCCTCCCAACCTAGTTGAAAAGTCATCCTCAAACTCTACCACAACCTCAAAGGCCCTTGAATCCGGTCAGGAAGAATAAAAGATGATGTTCCACCAATTCATGCTCAGATTCAACAAACAGCAAGCAAAGGTGGATAAAAATAAAAAGAAGAATGAATCATCATCTAGTGACAATGATACCTACAACAACATCACTACCGAAACCAATAGTAGGAAAAACAATAAAACAACCCCTAAAGGGAAAAAGAAGAAGGGGGGACCTATCAAAATCAAACTCCAAAAGGTGGAGAAGAAACTTAATGCCATCTTACTTAAGAAAAAAACAAATGAAACTTCATTTGCGAGACGAGACCTTTATGAAAGCTTCAAAAATGATAAATACATCAAGAACTTGCCAAAGAAAATTGTGAAGTTCGATAGCCAGGATGATCCTAAGATCTTTTGGCAATGTTCTTGGCCGAGTGTTACAAACTCAAAAACAGTCATCATGCTCTTTTCCTTGCTTTTTACAAAGCCTAGATGGCATAGCAGCACAATGGTACCAGAAACATGTCAACCCAGTATAACTCAAAAATTTTGATGAACTGATCAACTTGTTCATCGAGTGGTTCATTCAAAATGTGAAAACTGCTCTAACTTCTTCAACTCTCTGCAACTTTAGACCAAGGCCAGGAGAAAAGGTCAAAGACTTATCAGAGATGGAGATTAGCTTGCAATGAAATGATGGATCCAATATCCCAATCTCATGCATTGCGGTTGATTACCAACGATCTTTCTCAGCCACTTAGAAGCCTAATTTGCAATGCTCTCATAAAGTCATTCATTGACTTGATAGAAAGAGCCGAATGCATTGAAACTAGCAAAGAGAATGGGGCATTTGATGCAGTAATCACAGTGAAACATAAAGAAGAGGAAAAAAGAGCAAGGCCCAATATGTTCCAGCTAATGTTGTTGCAAATGCAGCAAAGAAAGAAAAAATGGGCTCCAAAGCTGGACCCAACAACAACAACAACAACAAGAATAACAAGAACAAACCCTTAGGATAGAGTTATGATAGAAAATTCACAACCTCAAAACAATTTTATGAGGAAATCTTGGACGAACTACTAAAAAGGGGCACATTGTCATTACCCAAAGCTGCCAATCCTACTCCATCATGGGAAGGAATAAAAACCAATGCTATAAATTCGATAGGGCAAGGTGGCACGACAGAAAGGACCATCTGGTACTCAAAAACAGGGAAAGAAATGATCAAGTTGACTCATGGACAGGCAGAAATAATCACCAATCCTTTCGCAAAGCATGGAAAGGAACAATTTCAATGATAGACACACTTCCATCCCACCTAAACAGTAGGTCATGGTGACTTGTAGAAAAGGACCTCCAATTAAATTGTTCAAGCTAATGGCCAAGAAAGATGAAAGGACATCTTTACTAGTTCCACTCCAAGAGCCTTTAGAAATACTGTACAACTGGCAGTAGCTTCCAACCCTCATCATGACTGAAAAATTCAGTCCCAACAAAGAGGACCAATGGGAGTATTAGTTATACCAAAATGACCCAATATACTTCATGGATGAAGATCTTCCCAATAGAGGTGCTCTACATAATGATGCCTTCTATATTACAATCACAACCCAGACCAATACAGTCACTCATGTATTGGTTGATGGTAGGGCAAGTCTAAAAATTTTCCTGTTTCAAACAACATAGAATCTAGGGAACTGAGGGCTGAAATATGCACTCGCACCAGTTGCAATCCACATATATGATGGACAAGGGTAGCCCTGCAATGGGCACATACGTCTAAAAGTGGAGATTGCAAAGACCTTATTTGAGGTTCTATTCCACATAGTGGATATATAACCATCTTTCAACTTCTCATTGGGCCAACCATGGATTCAATCGGCCAAAGTAGTACCATTCACTCTGCATCAATGTATCCCATGAGCCAAAGGAATTCAGGTGACAACAATGTATGAAAAGGACCATCAAGAAATGAGTGGTCAAAGACAACAAGCCCATTGATCCTGGACTAACTTACAAAGTTCATCCTCTGTTCAAGAAATTCTTCCAAAACAATAAAGGATTAAAGCTCATATATGAAACAAGGATATCAACCATTTACTGGCCTCAGGAAAAATTTCAACGGCATCGTAAAACCTATCACGATCCCAAGATAGTGGGGCACTCGTCTTTGGGATGTCATAACAATGAGGATGTGGTAGAAGAATGAGAGCTCAAGCTGGTACCATTTATCAAAGGGACCACCATAGGTAGATGTTCACCACCAATCAAAAACTAATCATGCTATTTTCTTTGTTTTACTCATTTTTCAAGAAAAAAATCATCTCTGTTGACAACCAAGTGTCGCATTTTGTAAACTCAATGATATGCAATCCGACTTGTTTTTTTGAATCTAGCATTTTTGTCTCACAATTTTATTTTTTGAATCATGATAACATCTGAAGGAAAGCAATCAAATTCACTGGAAGAAATAAATTAATAGCTCTTAGAAATAGAATATCTAGAGCTCACTCAAGCAGAAAAATAAGGTCAATAATTGCCTTTAGTAAATAACCTAATTGAGGAAATTAATAGACGATGAAATCATTGTAGATAATCCAAAAATACTAAAAAATTGGCACCAATCTCTCTCTAGAGGAAAAAACTGATTTTATCGAATTTCTCACAAAACATCGCATGGACTTATGAAGACATGCTAGTCTTTGACACCAAACTAGTCAAGCACCAGTTACTCTTAAAACAGAATGCAAGCCAATTAAACAAAAGCTAAGAAAATTAGATCCCAAACTTAAAGGGCAAGTCAAGCAAGGACTCCAAGACCTATTAAAAGCTAGATTCATTCAAACAATCAACTACCCTAAATGGTTAGCAAACATCACATTAGCTGCTAAGAAAAATGCAAAATTAATCTATGCATCGATTTAAGGGATTTGAGTAATGCCACTCGCAATGATGATTATCTATTATCCAACATTCACATGCTGGTAGACAGCACCGTAAGACACGTAATGTTCTCCTTTATGGATGGAAACTCTAGGTATAAGCAAATCACATTGATCAGATATGACCAACCTAAAACATCATTCACAATCCAATGGAGAACCTTTTGCTACACAGTGATGCCTTTCAGACTGAAGAACATAGGGGCAACCTACCAATGGGCAATGACCACCATATTCCATGATCAAATGCATGACATTATGGATGCTTATATTGATGATCTTCTAATCAAGTTGAAGACAAGGGAAAATAACATTAATATCTTTTCACAAGTATTTGAAAGGCTCCTACAATACAAACTCAAATTAAACCCACAAAATGTGTGTTTGGAGTAGAATATGAAAAATTGCTAGGGTTCATGGTCCACAAAAAAGGGAATGAAATGGACCCAACTAGGGCAAAGGCAATCATTAATATGCTGCCACCCACTAATCTAAAAGAGCTGCACAGTTTGCAACAATCAATCAAGAGATTTATCTCCAATTTGGCCATGAGATGCAACCTGTTCAATCAACTCTTAAGAAAAAGGGTTAAGTTTGAATGGGGACTTGAATGCCAACATTGATTTGAAAAGATTAAGAAATATCTCGTTGATCTTACAATCTTGAAACCCCTAGTTTTGGACATACCACTATTATTATACATCAGAGTAAATCACTCAGCTTGTGGTGGTTTCTTGGAACAATACAAAGATAGATGTAAAATAAAACATGTCATCTACTATGTCAGCAAAACAAACATACAATACAAAAATAATTAGTCTCACATAGAAAAGACCTACCTAGCACTGGTATGAATGTATCAGAAATTAAGACCCTACCTCCTATCTTGTGATGTAAAAATTCTATTCAAACTCAATTCACTCAAGTATATCCTCAAACAACTAATTCTTGAATGGGAGGATAGTGAAGTGGCAAGTCCTATTGATGCAATATGACTGGGGTATATATCACAAAAATCAATTAAGGGACAAGCCATTGCATATCAATTGGTAGAGTTTCTCCTATCATAAGAACTTTAAACAAATGATGACTTCTCACATTATCATGATGATCGAACAAGAACCCTTGTGGGACATGTATTTGGGTGGCTTCAAAAGCATTATAGGAGCCAACATTGGAATCTTTCTCGTTACTTTAGAAATTGAGATGATTCCGTACTCTCTCAAATTAAATTTTGCTTGTACACACAACATGGTGGAGTACAAAGCCTCATGTCTCTTGAGACTCACTCCTAGTTGTCGGTCAAGTTAATGGTGATTGGTAAGTCAAGGATAAAAAGTGATTCCTTATCAGAAATTGGCAACATCCCTCATAGAACAATTTGAGAAATATCAATTATCATATATCAAATGGGAATCAAACCCAATCATAGATGGTTTTGCTAGCTTAGGCTCCACATCACCTTTTAGACCTGAAGAATCATTAATATCTTTGAGTTTGGAAAGTTAGAACAATCTGCATAAATCATACTAAAATTGGTACTCCAAACAAAAATTTGAAAAGTACCTTGGTACCAAAATATCAAAGACAATTTCCAAAACGACACATTTTCACCAGAAATGTCATCCAAAGAACAAAAGACATTGATATATATGTCACAAGATATTTTGTTCTTGCAGACGTTCTCTAAAGAAAATAATTCAATGCAGAATACACTTAATGTCTTGACAAATAAGAGGCATTGGAAATTATCTAAGAGGCTCATGAAGGAATTTGTGGAGGCCATGTCGGGTATTAGTCCCTATTCAACCAAATAATCTGGGTTGGATACTACTGGCTCACCATGCAAAAAGATTGTGAACAATTTGTAAAGAAGTGCATCAAATGTCAATTGCATGCACCTTTAACACACGTGCCTGCAGCTTATCTCTATTTGGTCAGCTCGCCTTGGCCTTTGTCAATGTGGGCCTCCGATGTGGTCAGCCTAATTAATCCTCCTACTTCAAATGGTCACAAGTATTTCCCTATTGCCACTGACTGTTTCACTAAATGAGTAGAAGCAATCACTCTAAAAACAATTTTGTTAGGGTGACATGTTTTGTTTTTTTATCTACAAAAACCTCCTATGCATATTTGGCATTCATCATGACATTGTTTCAAACAATGGCACCCATTTCTAAACTGAGAGAATGCGTAATCTCTATCAAAAATATCAAATTTAACTTCATTTTTTTGCCTCATATTACCCCCAAGGTAATAGACAGACAAAAACAACTAACAAAATTTTAATTTGTGTCTTAAAAAGGACCGTTGAAGCAGGCTGAGACTAGCATGAGAAAATGCACAATGCACTTTAGACATGTCGAACCATGATTCGGACGCCCACAAATGCCATACTAACTAAATTAGTATATGGGATAGAGATCATCCTCCCATTACACATTCAAAATCTAGCAATGAAATTTGCTGCCATAATAGAACTTTCTATAAGCATATACAAATGAAAAAGATTGACACAACTCGATCTTTTTGATGAAAGAAGATTACAAGATGCTGAACATGCTAAAGCCTATCGCAAAAAGGTAGATTGGCACTACGTAAAATCTATCGTCGAAATGAAGTTTGAAGTGAATGACCTAGTCCTTTGATCTATAGCTCCTTTAAGGGGCAAGCCCAAAGGCAAATGGGCTCCCAATTGGAAAGGACCTTATGTCATTAAGGAGGCCCTTCCCTGCAACTCATGTCGGCTAATTGATGCCGACGGGGTGGAAATTCCATATCCAATCAAATTGTTACACCTTAAGAAATTTTAAGATTGAATGTAACCACAAGATCTTTCCAAATGAATTTCCTAAATGAAATTCAAACAATTTTCAAAAACAATTTCTACAAACAATTTTCAAATTCCAAAGAGTGAGTTCATGATCTAACTGTGAATGAGCTAACATAAGGAGCATTGGTTTGCAATGTACAAGAAATTTTGATGAAATTTAAGGATCAATGTCTAGAAATCAACATAGATCTTGACAAATAAAGCAAATTGCAAAGGTCTAGCACAAGATGCCGCTGTAGAAAAGTCTTTCTAATATGAAAGACCTTGGCAAGACAAGAAAGAGCTATTAAACAAAATGAGTCGAGCGATGAGCTCGGGGTGAGTGTAGAAGTTCCTCTAGTTCAAAGCCCTGCATTAGCAGGTGAGGATATGGTCAATGTTGACACTGTGAAGCTAAAGGCAATCCATGAACATTTTGCTTGCGTCAAGTCTCTTAAAGCCTTTTGGATCCGGGGGGCATTTTACACATTGTACCCTAAGGCGAACTAGTCTGGTAGCTACCAACCCAAAACTCACTATAAGGTTAAATAGAAAGCCCGATAGGCATAATGTTCCACAAAGCAAACTACAAAAAAGCACCAAAGTGGTAGAATTCCATAATAGCTTTTTGGGTGGTGAGGTATCTTCCCTAGAAGTGAAGGGCTGTTCAAAAGAAAAAAATGCAAAAGCTAAAGCAAAAGCAAAAGCAAAAGAAAAAAACACTTGCAAAAGGACAAAAGGCTTGAAGCACTGAGTCCTCCAAGCGACAAATGCAAAAAATTTGCAATTACAAAATTTCTCTAATCATTAACAATTCTTTTAGGGAGAAGAAATTATACATGCGTACTCCTGCCCTAAAAATTTCTCTTCACAAAAAGACAGCAATACTCAATGCCCAAGAGGCAAACTTTCAAAACTAAGTGCAAAAATTTGGTGTGCACTTTTTTGCCGCTAAGCAAAGTTTCCAGCTTGCTCAACAACAAAGAAGGTTATCTGTTTACACCCCAAATTTTCCCAAATCTTTCTCAATGGCAATTCTTAAAATTTTTCAAGAAAATTCTCAGGCCAGAGTTTATGTCTGCTTAATCCAATTCTAGATCCAAGCCTCGACGCCACTTGCGAAAATTCAACGAATTTAAAAAATAAAGATTTTTTTCAAATTTAAACAAAATTCCAAGGATAAGTTTGAGATCGATGCAAATCAAGATCGAAAACTTAAATTTTCAATCAACATTAAAAATTATTTTTAGTGAGAGTTAAAATGTTATTCCAAACAAAGAGAGAAAAATAAGTCAGCATGACTTTCTCTCTTTCTTTCTGGAAAAATCTAGGAATGAATCATGTAGAGCGATGATTTCCTCAATTTTCCTAAAAACTATTTATAAAAAATTGTTTACAAGATCGAGTTAATCTATTACCAATTCAAGTGAGTCAAAAAACTCTCTCAACCTCGATGTGCCATGACAAAATGCTTGAGATTAGATCGGCCATGATCTAGACCAATCAAATAAAAGGTGGCTCAAGCGAGCATACTCCATTAAAAAATTTTCCAAATTAGCTAATCCATTTTTAAAATAGTGAAAAAAGGATGAGGCATTCGAAAAATCTTTCTTCATCCTCATCTGGAATTTTTGAAATTACAAAAGAAAAATTCCAAAAAGATTTACCTCTTTCATTAGTTTCAAATTTCAAGAAAATTGAACAAGTGTTTTGAGATACCAAAAAATGGGACAGCCCATTTTGATGTCCCTCCCCTAGCCGGTTAGAAGGATGGAACCAAAAAAATTCTGGTTCAGTTGCAAGGGGAACCAGTCATTAAAGATGTTCCCCCTTTCAATTCTTTCTCACCTGAATCCTAACCAACTGGTCAAGGACCAAATCTCTATGGCTGATATGAAGAAACAGCCCTCCATGCTTGCTTGATTTTCAAGCTAGGCAAAGAAGACAAGGAAGCCAACTGTTTTGCAAGGGAGAAGGTGCCCCTTGCATGCAGACCTTGCTCCTTCCTCTGTCAAAATCATGGAGATTGCTCCATGATTCCTTGGGTTTCCAAACAATCTGTCTAGCACCATGTCTTCATGTCTTGGTGCCTATATAAATCTCCCCTTGCAAGCAGCAAAGGACCCTTAGCAATCCCTTGGTAGCCTTGGATGTCTCTCTCAAGGGCTCTCTTTCAAGCTCCCACGCCATCCTCTCAAGTCCTCTCCAAATTTTCTTACTCAAGCCAAGAGACTATTGGCTCCGTAGCTGCAACAGCCATCAAGAGGAAGATGTCAAAGCCTCAGATGTCTAGCTTGCTAGACGCCAACTTAAACCCAGCCAAGGCACAATCAGCCAAGCTCCTCAAGCAGCTCCCATTCTCTAGCTGGTCACTCCTACCAAGGCATGCCCAAGGCGTTTCAGTGAAGTTGGATCCCCTCCCTAGGGCAACTCAGCCCAGCCAGCCTTCTCACGATCTGCTCCAGCTGGTCATGTGCTTAAGGCGTCGCAAGCAAGCACCTCCCAAGCCGGTTCATTCCAGCATCCCCTAGCTGCTCAAAGCAACTTCAAATTGGATTCCACCAAGGCAGGCTATTCAACTCGCCAGCTGCCCCTCATTCAGGCCGATTCCAGCCAGAACATTTGGCCCAACTCAGCACCCCTGTTCTGCCTTGTTTTGGATAGCAATCCAAGCTCAACTTTGACTCAAGATTTCCAGCAAATTAGGTTGGAAACATCTCTAAATTGCATGAAATTTAGTTATATTGTCATGCATGCATAATTTTTCTAAAAAAGAATGAGAATTAAACCTCATTTAGCAGCCACAAAGTGGCTGGCTGTAACAGGGGCTGAACGGCTCCACCATGTTTTGCTTTGCAGCAGCTTTGGTGAAGTCGACACTTTTTCCTTCCATGTTAAAAACTAGGGTTCAAATACCCTTGGTTTTTAACCCCGAACACCCAAATCAATGGGTTTCATTTTTGTTATTCAATTAAAACAATGCAACTTGATTTCAGATTACCAAATGTTGGTGATTCGTCACCATGGTGTAAAACCTAAAATTGCCAATCCATTTGACTTAAGAATGACACATCTCTTTTGCTGTCCAAAACTGCAACCTTCATGCATGATTTGATCATTCTAATCTCAATAATTTGTGCCATTTTTTCTAAGCATTACCTTTTTGGAAATGATGGACATTCTAAGCATGCATCTTGATATGAATGATGAATGGAAATGGCAAATGAATAGTGGGTTTGGGTTCCGATTTCTTCTATTTTTAAAAGTTGGGAATGATGCCTAATTGGAACCAATACGAAAATAATTACATGTTAATGCATATGTCCAATCAGAAAATGATGTTTTCAAAATCTAATTTAAAAAGATCTCATTAATTCAATATTGGAGGAATGCTACCATGGTTTGGGTAAAGTGCCATCCTTTCATCTATGTAATCATATGAATGAAAGCAAAGAGAGAGAGAAGAATGAAGCATGGATATTCTTGAATTTACAATGGTTTGGATCTCACAACTTCATCACAATGATTTCATGAAGGATTGGATGTTCTCAATCCATGAGTATGATCTACCTTAAAATGGAATAAATTAAATAAAATGCACTCATTTCAGCTTGTATCATTTCTGAAATTTTGAAAAATATCTATAATTTTGAAATCTACTATCAACAATTAGTTGGGTTTCAAAAGAAGCTCCTATATCCAAAACAAACTTTTTGATCAAATCCAAAATCATTATTGGAATCATATTCCTACCAAACATATTTGGAAAATGCATTTCCAAATAGCATATCATTTTCAAAATCAAAACAAGCTACTTGATATATCTCAAATGAGGCCATTTTCAACTCAAAACCAATCTTACAAAATGGCAACCTAATGAAATTCATAAAAATTCTCTACACTCAATACAAAGAATTTTCAAATGTTAGGTTTTTCACCAATGCTCCAACTCACTTTCAAAAAATTTAAGTAAGTCGAGTTGGAGTCAGTACCATCCCCAAATCATATTGCGACAAAGACCTGGATACCTCAGCTATTTCATCACGAAAACATAAAATTTCCAAAATAATTGAAAGACCTATATTTTTTAAATCAATTTTAAATCTATGATTAGATTTTCTCTAAAATCAAACCAATTTTAAAATCCAAATGAAGTAAATGTTCATGATCTTGGTCAAAAATTCTCAAAATTAAGTTTCTCCAAACAACACAATTTCAATCTCCCATCCAATTTCCAGTTCTATCCAATTTTCCAAACTCACCAATCGAGTGAAATCAATTTTTTCTCATATTTCCAAAAACCAAGTTCAAAAGCCAACATATTGGTTCATCGCTGACCATTCCTATTCTTGGAAATTTCAATCTCTAATATCCAAATTCAATTTTTTAAAACCAAACTTTGGTTTCAAAAATAGGTTCCAATTCCAACAATTTCTAAGCTCTAGCCCAAATCTCCAATTTTTAATGCCTAGTTAAATTCAATTTCAATCCCCCAATATGAAAGATCAATTACTACAATATGGGATTAATCCAAAGATCTCATACAAATTTTCAATCCTCCGATTTCCAAAATTTAAATATTCTCAATCTTGTTTACAATAAACACTAAAATCCAAAATCCAATCCCTACTCATGCATGTAGAAAAGATAGCTTGTCGAAGCTTGAAATAAGCTAGATCTTGGATTGATTACGCTACCATTACCCCTATTAAAGGCAATAGGAATGGTCAATCCTTGTACCGATGGACGTCTTCCTTTCTCATAAAATCCATTTTCTAAAAAAACCCAAATTTTGCTACTTAGTGCATGGTTTTCCTTTGATGCATACATTGCCATGAAGATCGGAGCTGTGAACAACCTATAAATCCAAAACCTTAGTTTCAAACTTTTAGATTTATATCTTCGAATTGGATTACGAAGAGCAAATTCATATTTTTCTTGAATTACATCTTGAACTCAGATATGGATCTCAACAATTTGGACTCTAGATCATATATCTCTTTAGATCCATGCCCCAAAAGCCTTAGGTACCATTGCTCAACAATGTTTGGTGTGGGTGCATATTCTAGACCTCAGATCCCTAGGGCTTGTGCTATCTGAAATGTGCAAATGTTGAAACTTGCCCCACCATTAACCAACACGTGAGTGACTATGGTGCCTCGGGTTGTGATTGGAATATAGAGGACGTCAATGTGCAAAGTGCCTCCATTAGGGAGGCCTTCATTTGTGAAGTATAGTGGGCCATTTTGGTACAACCCTTAATTCCATTGGTCCTTTCTATTTGGACTGATCTTTGCAGTCTTGATAAGGGTTGGAGGCTCTTGCTAGTTGTATAGTGTTTCCAGAGGCTTTAGATCTAATTCTTCTTTTTCCATAACAGCGGTACTAGTAGAGGGTGTTCCTTCATCTCTCATCGCCAGTAGCTTGAAGAAGTTATTTGGATCTCCTTTGTTATGAGTCACCATGACTTGCTATTTAGGTGGATGGAAGTGTGTCTGATCATTGAAGTTGTTTCCTTTCCATGCTTCAGGAAAAGATTGGTGATTGTTTATGGTTGCTCAGGAGTCATCTTGATCATTTCTTTGTCCACTACATCCTAGATTATGTTTTTGAGTACCAGATAGTCCTCTGTGTCGTGCCTCAGTGCTCAGTGGAATTTGCAGAATTGGGTTTTGTCTGTCCCCATGACAAAAGAGGATTGGCAACTTTGGGCCACGACAGTGTGCCCCTTTTTAGTAGTTCATCCATGATTTCCTCATAAGATTGTTCCAATGCTTGGAATTTTCTATCATAATTCTATCTTGGGTGTTTGTTGTGTTGTTGTTGTTGTTGTTGTTGTTGTTGTTGTTGTTGATCTAGCTTTTGGAGTCAAATTTTTCTTTCTTTGGCACATTTGCAGTGACATTGGCTGGAACATATTGGCCATTGTTCTTTCTGGCCTCTTCTGTATGTTTTGCTGGGTTTAGTACCTCATATGCCCCACTATCTATGTCGGCTTCAATGCCTTCAACTCCTTCTATAAAAATGAATGACTTTATGGGATCATTGCAAATTAGGCTTCTCAGTACTAAGAGAGATTGTTGGTACTCAACCCCAATGCATGAGATTGGGATATTGGGTCCCTTATTTTGTTGCAAGCCGATCTCCATCTCTAGATGAAGTCTCTGACCCTTTCTCCTAGTCTTTGTTTGAGGTTGCGGAGGGTATTGTTAGTTGGAACAGTTTCCGCATTCTAGATGAACTGCTCAATGAACAAGTTGATCAGTTTGTCAAAATTTTTGAGTTCTACTGGGTTGACATGTTTCTAGTACCACTGTGCTGCTATGCCTTCTAGGCTGCATGAAAAGCAATAGAAGATAGCATGATGATTGTTTCTGAATTTGTAACAATCAATGAAGAACATCACCAAATGACCTTTAGGGCCATCCTAGCTGTTGAACTTCACAAATTTCTTTAGAAAGTTCCCAATGTATTTATCATTCTTGAAGCTTTCATAGAAGTCTTCGTAGGTGAAATTTCATTTGTTTTTGCCCTTAAGTTGGATGGCATTGAGTTTCTTCTCTACTCCTTGGAGTTTGATTTTGATAGGTTTCCCCTTCTTCCTTCTTTTTCTCTTTAGGGGTTGTCATGCTGTTTTCTTTTTCACAACTGGTTTTGGTAGTGGTGTTGCTGTAAGTATCACCATCACTAGGCTCTCCTTTTTCTTTTCTTTTTTTGATATGTCTTTGCTTGCTCTTTGTTGAATCTGAGCATGAATTGTGGGAACCTCTTTGTATTCCTACTGATCGGATTTCAGAGCCTTTGCGGTGCTAGAGCTTCATGATGATTTCTCAACTTGGTTGAGAGGAAGTGATTGTTCTGACTCCATTTCTATTCTTCTCTTTCTCTGACTTTGGCTTTCCACCATAAACTTGATGTTCACATGATTGAAAAGGAAGAAAAGAACAATAAAAATTATAATTCTGGAAAATAACTTGATGATAGATATGAAAAGATGTTCCATTGCATAATCAAGATGAGACATTGTTGTTTTGGAGACTTGATTGATTACAATGCATTTAGACTAGGTTGTTGACCCCTAACAAAGGGTGACCAATGTACAGGAATCATCCCACCATTTGGTATAATTATGACTCATGGCTGAGCCAAGGATGAGGTAGATATGGGCAAAATGTCCCCATCGTTGTTGGGATAAGGCATATGTTCTTGACCACTCTGGATGACACTCCACTGTGAAGTAGGGCCCCAAGAGCAGGCAACCTCTATCCGGTTGTACATGTATCATTATTTGAAAATGTCTCTGTTGAAGAAATCCATATGATGTTTTCTTCGGCAACTTGTTCTTCTTCAGTAATGTTCCACACTGAACAATCTCTCATTTGGATTATGAAAATGACTAGATTGTGGTCTTGCCTGCTTGTAGAATCAAGATTGTCGAGTGAAGACACATTATTCTATGTGGTCTGCATCTCGAATAGAAAAATTGAACAACCCTTTGTATAGGAAGGCAAGAGCTGCCACAATTATTGATCGATGGCAGGCTTTGACATGTCTCCATTTTCTAAAGAGATGAGCGACCCTGAAATACATAGTTTCCTCTTTGTTCTTGACGGTGCACATTATCACTGAATTTTTGTACTTGTCAAAAACATTCCTAGATAAGGTGGTCAGATAGACATATTGGGAGAGCTCCTTACTGAGACTCTCCAGTTGAATGTACTGGCGTTCGTCTTGTTCTAAAAGTGTCAAACTCCTTTTTTTAGTGAACCTGCTTATCACCTCTAAAATTTTGACTTCTTCTTGGTTGACAAGGAACTGACTTTCAATTGGCCCTCTTGGATCACCCTCTAGTACAAGAAGCCCCATAATATTGGAAAACTTGTCTATGGTGATGGTAATTTTACCCTATGGAAACAAGAATGTGTTGGTTCTTGGATTCCACCTTTTTGCAATTGCATGGATCAAACTGCATTGATAGATTGAGTCACCAAGTTGGCTGCTTCTTCAAGCACGCAATTTTCCAGGTGGTCCGGGAACATACATCAAGGTGGGGTACCAGGACAAGTACCATTGGTTAGGTAGACTTTGGTTAGCATTGTTCGAAGTTTGGATCGGCATTGGCATTCATCAAAGAAAATATGATCATATGGAAAGAAGTTTTCTGAAAAGTCCATCTAGACACAAGCAAGTTGGCACCATTAGATATTTGGTATGATTGATGTGAGAGAAGATGAAGTCTCATTTTTTGTAAGGAGGGAAACAAACAATCCTTTCCTAGACTTCTATTGCTTTGAAAAATAGTTTTGGACCCTTAACGACCCTTTATTATACCAAGGTCAATGGTATTGTCCATTGTTAAGTTTATCTAGGGTTTGGGGCTCTTCATTTCTCTTTGTTCACCCATCAATATAATAGGGACTTGTCTGCGTTGATACTAAATGGGAGGATTTTTTAATACAAGTGGTTGGTTGAGTTGTAAAGCTATATCTTTGACTAGGTCCCAAAAATAGCTGATGACCAGGACTTGATGGGTAATGGGTTTTTTTGGAAACTTGAACGCAAAAATAGATGTCTCTGCTACATATATTCCTAAAAGATGAATTTTTGAAACTTAGAGAGGAAACCTAGGAGTAAGACTAGGAGAGCATGTTTTTTTTTCCTCAATTAGTCATGCATGATGCTGGTAGTTGAGGTCATGAATATTTCATGCAATTGATGTATGACATTTGAGAAAATAACTTGTGCTTGAGAACTAAACAAGAGTTGAAGGGTCCCACTAGGCATGCCATCTATTCGCACATTTGATCATACTGGCGACCTGTGTGGTTGAGGAAAAACCGTGTGTGAAGCAACAAAATTTGGGTTTGTCGAAAAATGGATTTTAGGAGAAAGGAACCCAACCATCAATACAAGGATTCACCATTCCTGCCACTCGTAACAGGGATAGTCAATCCAAGGTATAGGTTCTTTCAAGCTTTGACAAGTTATTTTTCCAATCCGGGGATCAGATTTTGGATTTTGATGTTCATTTTGAACAAGATTGAGAATATATCAGAATTTAGAAAATTGGGGATTGAAAATTTGCATGGTATCTTTGGATTAATCCCAGATTGTAGTAATTGATTTTTGATTTGGTCCAAAAAATAGAGTTTGGCGAATTGAGAATTTTGATCTTGGGTAGGAAATTAAATTTTGAGTGGAATTAGGATTTGAAATTGAAATTGAAATTTTTGGATAGAATTTGGATATTGAAATCGGATTTTCGAAATAGGATTGTGGATTGAAATTGAATTGAATTGGTAGATTGGAAATTGGAGATTTGGGCTAGATCTTCCAAATTTTTGGAATTGGGACTTGTTTTTGAAACCAAAGGTTGGTTTTATAAAATTGGATTTGATCTTAGAGATTGAAATTTCTATGTTTGGGAAATGACTAGAAATAGACCAATATTTTGGGCTTTTGAACTTGGTTTTTAGGAAACATGGAAAAAAAATGAGTTCACTCGATTAGTGAGTTTGAAAAATTGGATAGAATTGAATATTGGAAGGGATATTGAAATTTCCTTGTTTTGAGAAACTTGATTTTGGGAATTTTAGACCAAGATCATGAAAATTTGCTCAATTTAGATTTGAAATTTGGTTTGATTTTTGAGGAAAATCCAATCATGAATTGGAAATTGATTTTGAAAATGTAGGTTTTTGCAATCATTTTATAAATTTTGTGTTTTGGGGACAAAATAAGTGAGGTGTTCAAGTTTTTATTGCAATATAACTTGGTCATGGTTGCGAATCTGACTTGACTCACTTAGATTTTGCGAAAGTGAGTGAGTGCATTGGTGATGTGAGTGTGTATGCATGCATGAAATAAACTACATGTTCATTCATGTTTCACTCAATGTCTCTGCATCCATAATTCCATTTGGATCTCATGTTGGTCCACTTTAGAGGTGGAAATGTAGGACGTCCTCTAAGCCTATTCTTAATATCAAGAAAAGTTTTTGGAGATAATGTCCATGGGCTTTGAATTTTGTAAATTTTGGTTTTAAATTGGGTTCCAAAATGAATTGGGTGAAGACGAGCTTTAATGGTCCAAGCTTATTGTTTGAGGATTTTGAGAATTTTGAGAAAAGCTTCTCTTTAGGTGAGGAAAATTAGTAAATTCCTCTAAAATAGAGTATTGGCTTTAGGTTTAGAAATTGAATTGGTTGGATTTAGAAATGGGACAAGTTGGTTTCAACTTGTTTTTGACATAGGTATAGGTAAAGTAGTTTCTTATATCAATAACCTAACATTTTAAACATCTTTGTATTCAGTCTAGAAAAATTCTTGTCATTTTTTAAAAATCGGTTTTGAGTTGAAATGGCTTGATTTGAGACACATCTAGTAGCTTGTTTTGATTTTGAGAATGATTGGCTATTTGGAAATACATTTTCCAATATGTTTGGTACGAATATGATTACACTAATGATTTTGGATTTGATAAAAAAAATTGTTTTGGATCTAGGAGCTTCTTTTGAAACCCAACTAGATGAGCATGCTAATAGTTGATTTTTTAAATCATAGATATTTTTAAAAATTACAGAAATGAGATAAGCTAAAATGAGCCCATTTTGTTTGATTTATTCCATTTTAAGGTAGATCATACTCATTGATTGAGTAGATCCAACCCTTGATGGAATCATTTTGGCAAAGTTGTGAGTTCCAATCCATCCTACATTCAAGAACATCCATGCTTCATTCTTCTCTCCCTCTTTGCAATCATTCAGATGATTACATAGATGAAAGGATGATCCTTTTCTCAAACCATGGTGGTATTCCTCCAATATTGCATGAATGAGATTTTTTAAATTAGTTTTTGAAAACATCATTTTATGATTTTTAGAAAAAATAGAATTTTGCTCAAATAGGTTTGGGCGATCATGGGAATGCCTGCACATATGCATTAACATGTACATTATCTCCTTATTGACCCGGCTGGTCATCATTCCCAGCTTTTAAAAATAGAAGAACTCCCATCCAGACACGCCGTTCATTTAATCATTCCATTTCTAGCAAGGAAATGCTTAGAAAAAATGTCACAAATTATGTTAATTAGAATGATCAAAACATGCAAGAGGGTTGCTGTTTTGGAACAGCAAGAAAGAAGTGCCATCTTGAGTTAAATGGCTTGGTGAAAACCTCAAACCATAGGACTAGTTAGGATCTACAACATGGTGATGAATGACCAACATTTCGTAAGCTGAATCAAGTTGCATGGTTTTAATTGCATAATGAAAATGGAACCCATTGATTTGGGCCTGAAGAGGCATCGACTTCACCAAGGCAGCTGCAAAGCAAGACATGATGGAGTCGTTCTGCCTAGTTACCAGCCAGCCACTTTGTGGCTGCTAAATGAGGTCTGATTTATACATGCATGGCAATATAACTAAACTTCATGCAAGTTAGAGAGGTTACCAACTTGATTTGCAGAAATCTTAAGCCGAAGTTGGGCTTCGATTGTTGTTCAAAATAGCGCAGATCAAGGGTGCCAAGTTGGGCTAAATGTTAATCGGCACAAACGAGGGGCAGCTGGTGAGTTGAATATCCTGCCTTGGGGGAGTCTGATTTGAAGTTGCTTTGAGCAGCTAGGTGCCGCTAGAATGAACCGGCTTGGGAGGTGCTTGCATGCGACGCCTTGAGCACACGACCAGCTGGAGCAGAACGTGAGTTGATTGAAGGCTGGTTGGGCTGAGTCACCTTAGGGAGGGAGCCGACTTGGTGGGAGTGAACAGCTGGAGAAAGGGAGTTGCTTGAGAAGCTTGGCTGATGGCTCCTTGATTGAGTTCAAGTTGGCGTCTAGCAAGCTTGACGTCCAAGGCTTTGACATTCCTCTCGATGGGTGTTGCTGCTAGGAAGCCAAGAGTCTCTTGGCTGGAGCAAGAACATTTGGAGAGGACTTGAGAGGTTGGCGTGGGAGCTTGAGAGAGAGCTCTTGAGAGAGACATCCAAGGCTACCAAGGGATTGCTAAGGGTCCTTAGCTGCTTTCAAGGGGAGGTTTATATAGGCACCAAGTCATGTTGACATGGTGCTAGACACATTGTTTGGAAAGCCAAGGAATCATGGAGCAATCTCCATGATTTTGGCATAGGAAGATCATGGAGCAATCTCCATGATTTTGGCATAGGAAGAAAGCAAGGGCTGCATGCAAGGGGCACCTTCTCCCTTGCCAATCAGTTGGCTTCCTTGTCTTCTTTGCCTAGCTTGAAAATCAAGCAAGAATGTTGGGACTGTCTCTTCATATCAGCCACAGAGATTTGGTCCTTGACCAGTTGGTTAGGATTCAAGTGAGGAAGAATTGAAAGGAGGAAAATCTTTAATGACTGGTTCCCCTTGCAACTGAACCAGAATTTTTTTGGTTCCATTCTTAGAACCAGCTAGGGGAGGGACATCAAAATGGGCTGTCCCATTTTTTGGTTTTTCAAAACACTTGTTCAGTTTTCTTAAAATTTGAAACTAGTGAAAGGGGTAAGTCTTTTTGGACTTTTCATCTTGTATTGTCAGAAATTTTAGCTGATTATGAAGAAAGATTTATTTTTCAAAATCCTCCTCGGTTTTTCACTATTTTGAAAAAACAGCTAGTTAATTTGGAAAATTTTTCAATAGAGTCTGCTCGCTTGAGCCACCCTTTATTTGATTGGTCTAGATCATGGCTGATCTAGTCTCGAGCACTTTGTCATTGTCCATCGAGGTTGAGAGAGTCTTTTGACTCGCTTGAGTTGGGAATATATTAACTTGATCAGGTTTGAACCGAGTTTAATCTGGATTAGGATTCTATTGAATTGTTTTGTTGAATAGTTTATAGGAAAATTAAGGAAATCATCGCTCTAGGTGATTCATTCCTAAATTTTTTCTAGAGAGAAAGTCATGCAGACTTATTTTTCTCTCTTAATTTGCATCGATCTCAAATTTATTCTTGGAATTGTCTAAATTTGACAAAAATCTTCATTTTTTAAATTTGTTGATTTTTTGCAAGTGGTTCCTAGACTTTGCTCTAGAATTGGATTAGGCAAACGTCGACTCCGGTCTAGGAACTTTCTTGAAAATTTTCTAAATTGCCATTAGAAAAATTTGGGAAAATTTGGGGTGTAAACAAATGTACTGTAATGTTTAGTGTGCACTCATATAGTTTTCTTTAAATTTGCATCATGCATTTAATTTTGAACTATGCACTTAGAATTGGGTCCATGTAAGAATCAATGCATGTTATCAGCTACAAGCCTATGACATTAGTCTGCATGTAATTGATTTGAATTGATTTTCATAAGGATACATGTTTTCAAAACGTAGTCTTGAATTGCACAAGTCCAAAATTGAACCAATTTTCAAACATGTTTGCCAAAACACTAGGATTAGACATGATTGGTGGCTAAAACTTGGATTGAATCACATCATGTTCATCTGATGTCTTAAGACCCAGCACTGAGGCCACCCACATTGGAACTAAGTTGAAATCCTAATCATAGTTAGGTTGACCTAAATCCACCTTTGAACCTTGATAGATCATGTGAACCTAGAATGGATCTAGAGATCATGAATTGAATTTTAGATTTTTGTATTTAAACTTGGATCTAATTGAATCTAGATTTAAAAAATTATATCTTAATTTGGATATTGAACTAGGATTAGAAACAAAAGGATATGAAAAAATGTTGTTATTTCATTATCACCTCTTTCTGTTTTTCTTCTATAGTATACGTAGGAGTGTTGTTTCTTTATCTCACATCCTTTTGTTTCTCTTCTACAACGTATGAACTAACGAAAGCGATAAACCAACTTGAAAACAACATATTATATTTGTCACCAATGAAGATAATAAATCCAACAGTTGTCCTTATGCTTGTTCTGACAGACTCTCTTAGGCTGACCACATAACTTCCTTCAATGAGGACAATAAGCACATCCTATGAACGATAACTTCCTATCGAATAAGCGAACCTGGTAGATGCCTATGTTCGTTTCAACAGACGTCCATACGGTTGCTCTAACTGACGCACTTCGACCAATGATAAGAATTACTCCGACGAGGATGATGACCGTTGCCTATGACCGACAACTCCCTTTGATGCTGCGAACGTTTGAAGCATTATGGAGAAGCCTTTGCTTCACGACCAACTGATAAACTTCTTTTTTCTTTCTTTTACATACGGGCTTCTTGCATCATTCTCGCCATCCACCTTAGGGCATGTTCTTTTTCAATAAATTATTTTTCCGCACTGAAAGGTATTTTTGGTCAACAACAACTTCATGTATGGGCTACTCGATCTTTCCGCCCATAAACCAAGGGGCATTAGTGTCCAACAAGTGCATCAGCTGATTTCAGCTTCCGAGTTAATGTTCTGAGACACGTGACTGATGAGATAATAAAATATTTATGATATAATGTTTATGAAATAATAAAAACATTTAAAAGATAATGATATAACACTATGACCGAGACAAAAAAATCAAAAAACACTTTTTTGCTGCTTAAAGGGGTTTATTAGTCATAACGATATGCATATACGGACTGACAATTGTCATACTTAAAATGTCACATGAAATTACATACACGGAAACAACGTACATAACCTGCTTCGGCTGCTGCCACCAGCAGCCCAGACATATCATAAATCTAAAAAATGTTTAAAATAAAATTAAAAAATAGATTCCCACCTGGAAAGCTTAGGTCAAGAAATGATTTAATTTTTATTTTTTGAAAAACAAGCTTGTCCATAGAACTTTAGAAAATCAAGCTAAAAATTTGTTACGTTTATATCTAGGCATTAGCACGGCTTGATTTTATGATTTTCATCTTTTTCTGCTTTGAATATAGTAAACATGAATGTACTTGCATTTTTTATTATTGGGTGTTACTGGTCTTTCTTTTTTTTTAGGGATGCTTTTAAATTTTATCTAGAAGATTTTTTCATGTTGATCAAACTTTTGAAAATTTTTTCCAGAAATATTTTCTGATCCCATCAAACACAACTTGAATTGAGTGGAAAAATATTCTCTTCCACAGCACTTGATGAACTTTTTCCATGGTAAAAAAGGGATGGAATTTTTTCCTGTTGGCATCAAACACCCCTTATAATTTACTAGCTTTACCCCTTCACAACATATTTACAACTGGTCTTCCTGGCAAATATAGCATACTACACGTTTATTGCAGAACAATACAGCAATAGACCTGTAAGAGAAAGTTGAAGAGCGGTTCGTCCGACGCTTTACCGGAGCTCCGATTCAGCGACGTAAAGCTCGAAGATGCTTCTACCTGAAAATATCTGAGTTGAACCACTTAACGTTCTCTCAATGAACATCTCTCACATTTAATTGATTTCTGGATTTAATGATTTCTTGAAATTTCCAGCTTGTGGTGTTTGGCAGCCTTGCTTCAAATATTCCTACTTAAGATATGAAAGGGGAACTCTTCGGAGGTCACTAACAGAGCTAGTCGTCACATTTATTTTGGGTACATTGGTCACATCGCGATTAACAAAGGCAAATTTCAAAGGTTTCTAAGAACCAAAGAGACACTAAAAAGTAACAAGCTGTATGTAATACTTTTTTCTTTTCTTTTTTTTTTGTTTGGGGGGGGGGAGGGGGGGTGGGTTCCACAGCTGGCCTTGCTTCTGTTCATGTTTTGGAATAACTGGCCCTGCCAAACTTCCCCTATGCATAAACAGTTTTCTTTTTGGCCTAGTAGGCCAATAAATTTGCTTCAGAAATTCTTTAATGGAATAAATAAGTGAATAAAAAATTCGATTCCAGCGATGCCATAAGGAAGTCGAACAAGCAGGTGGGGATGAATGGACTGTGCAAATATGATTCGCAAAACATCATGAGTTGTTCAGATGCTGTTCATGACCAGCGGATGGTTGGACATGAAACGGAACAGTAGCGGAGCTAAGAATTTGTTTTTTGAGTGAACAAGAAAAATTTACAGTGTAATATGTTCTCCAAGCTTTCTATAGGGACCGAAATAAAATTTTTGAAAACATTAACCGGTGATCAAATTCTTCCTTTTCAAAATTTCAGTAGGAGCCATGCCCCTGCCTGCAAACCCTTAGCTTCGCTCCGCCCCTCTTGAAAAGTCAAGTTGCAGATCTCCGCAAATCTTGTGGGATGAATTGCTGAACCATGATCAGTCATTCATCTATTCAGTCATCAGATTCTCAATGAATGAACGGATTTCCCATTATATTTATGAGAGGTACGTGAGATCATTCAACCGAAAAACTTGAATTGCCGCTCCTTTGTCAATCTCAAGGTTCAGACGGGGCTGTATGTCAGTTACCGCTTGTAATCTATAAATGTTACTTTTAGGCAATTGACTTCATGTGAAATACGTGATAAAGATTCATTTAGCATTCGGGAACTGGCAGAAACATAAATGAGGTTGCCAGTTGCCGCGTGCGACGTTATCCTGTCGACTATGCTGCCAGTTTTTTCTGTTCATTTTTTTATTTGATTCGATAATCAGCACCGTCTTTCATGGCCTAAAATTGTGCTGTTCTTGGTAATCAGAATCTACACACTTTATATATATATATATATATATATATATATATATATATATATATATATATATATATATATATATATATATATATATATCTTGGTTTCTGCTGTTGTCAATTTTAAATGGTCCCCAGGCAGGTGCTTCCCCTGGCGGAAGGAACAGGAGAACGTGTTCTCTGCACTTTCCTCGACATGCAAACCACTTTAATCAACGTCCATGCTTTTGGCGCGCAGGATTGTTAAATCATCGTGCTTTAAGTTTTGGCCGTTGATGGCCCACAAATTAGGTTCCAGATTTTATGCCTCAAAATCATAACAGTCCCCTGCATATACCTATTGAAAAGGATCTACCGGGTTAAATTTTATTTGGCTGTATAAATGGATGAATAACATGTAGTGGGTTGTAGCCCAATCAACTCTTGTCAGTAGGCAGTAAGCTATTGGTCCCTGGTTGGTAGGGCTGCCCATGAGCTGAGCGGAGCTTTAGCTCGGCTGGCTCGAGCTCAACTCGACTCATGTTTAGTCCGTTCGAGTTTGACTCAAGCTCGATACGAGCTTCACAACTTCAACTCAAACTTGACTCGTTCGAGTTTGAGCTCGAGTCAAACGGCTCATTTAAACTCGTTTATCTTTGGTAATGTACATGGTGTGAGACAGCTGCTGCTTTGACAAGTTCTCATTTCCTTTCGCCCTCAAGGCATGTGTCTTCCTTTTAGCTGCTCGTAGCTCCATGCCAAAATCTTGAAGGTGGGTTTCGGTGATGACGTCTTTGATTCTGCCACCTGCCATGAGCATCCCATTAAGGCATGGGGAAGAGGAAAGGCGTGGGTGAGAAAAAAGACAAATAGGAGGAAAAATGAACCCCGAGCGTGGTGAGGAAAGAGAAAAACGAAAGGGAAAATGAAAAGAGTGAGTGATTGATTGAAAAAATGTAATGATGAAAGTGAGGTGCAATATTGAGCTAAAAGGAAAAGTGGCTGTGTGGGTGAATAGAGGGAAAATTAAAAAACGCAAAACAAAAAAAAAATGAGATTAAGGCTGCATGGGTGAGAGGGAAAAAGGAGGAAAAACTAAATGAGCAAAACAAAAAATGAGGTTAAAGTCAAGCAAGTCGAGTTTAGTCGAGTCGAGTTCGACTAACTTGAACTCGGCTCTTTAATATATTGGACTTTAGATTTAAGCTTGAGCTTAACTTGTATAAAAATCGAGTCGAACTTGAGTTGGCTCAACTCGTTGTGCAGCCCTACTGGTTGGAGTGGCATGAGCACTATTGCTTAAACTAAACACAGACGTATGCCAGGAGAAATCAGAGGTGAGAGTGGCATGAGCACTATTGCTTAAACTAAACACAGACGTATGCCAGGAGAAATCAGAGGTGAGAAAATGGCCTTGAAGGTTTTACGCTCCTGTGGCTGGCAAGCCGTCAAGTTTCTGGACTTGTGGTAGTATCTCACAAGTAAAATGGAAGAAAAAAGTTCCTTATGGGTGAGGAAATGGCCTTGGAAGTTTTACGCCCTCGTGGCTGGCAGTCTCTGGACATGTGATAGCATCTCACATGTAAAATGGAAGAAGAAAAAAGATTTGATTTGATGTACAGCCAGCTGCTGGCTCCTTGCTCGGCCAACGAAACTAAGTTGTTGGAACGGGAACCATGACCAAGCTAGAAATTAACAATTACACATGATCCATGTAGACAGCAGCCTGTCCAACCTGCCACATATTCGACCAGGGATAAGTTGGGTATGGGCTAAAAATATTCAAAAACTCATTCTTAGAATATATATATATATATATATAATATGTGAAAAAATTAGTTAAGTGACACTCTTGACTAGGCCGCTGAATGGAATCAATTTACTGTCGATTCCATTTGAATTAGCCAATACGGGCAGATTCCTGATCGGTCGATGCTGGACTTAGGTCCGACAGAGACAGGTTGGGAACACACATCGAGTCCATAACTTGTTGGGAAAGTGTAGGACCTTTTCACGATGCCATCAATAATGCGCGGTAGGTGCATGTGCATGTGCATCTGCTTGTTCGCCGGAGAGTCGCTGCCATGTCTCCTGCCTTCACACGAGCAAAACAGACAACTCCGCTCCCGCTTACTTCTTGTTCATGGTGGCGCGGTCGCCTGTCAATATTGTAATTTTGAGTGAACTGCTTTGGTAAAGCGGATCCTCATTTCTTTGCATTGAACTCTCAAGCAGCCCCAACTTGGATAAGGAAGATTCCACTTCACCAGCTTCCCTGTAATCAAGCTGCCAGATGAGCATATCAAGTACATCCAATATATTTTCACCTCAGTTATCGAGTATGTCCTTTCCAAAGGGCAAGAAAAACTAGAGGAGATGAGGTCAGTTATTGAGTTTTTCCCTCTCCCTCTATTTCTTTTTCAAATCAACATAGGTCTTTTTAATTTTTCTCCTATTTCTTTTCCTCTCCAGGTCTATATATATAAAGAGAGAGAGAGAGAGGATATGATAGCTTACAATTTTCTGCTCATTCATAAGGACCTTTGATTAAAAAATAATAAGAAAAAAATGTATGAACTAATACTAAACAACAAAATATTCATCACTTTTTTTCGTTTTTTCCCCTTAACTATCCATGACGATGAATTAGGCAGTCTTTATGAGAGTATATATATATATATATATATATATATAGACACACACGTAAATTTCATACACTTGTATGTCTGATGATAACTCAAGTCAAAAGTAATTGAAGCCCTTTTCATTTTAATTATTTGGCAAATCATCCATGTGTAACATATGATTCCTGAACATGGTGGAGGAGGAGGATAACTTTCTCTCGGAAGAAATGGAATGTTAGAATTTTTATGTACCTAAATATTGTGGGTAGTAGTGTTCGGTAGTTTTACTGAGCATCAGTTTAGGGAAGTTGACAATTGAAGGCTCTACCGCGTGACAAAAGGGAGGACCATTTGAGGGCATAGCTAGAGCTTCCAGTAAGGAAAACCCCTAAAGTTAGGCAAGCACCGAAATCGTGCATCAGAAAGTATTAGCATGTGATGTGGGTTCTGAAAGGAACTTGTTGGTTGGTTAACAGGTGACGGAGAGCTAACCAATGTTTGAATTTAGATTATTGCAAAACGAAATTGAATGGAATAAACGATTAAAGATAAAAAGAATGCCTTCATCCTTTTATCCTACGCGGACCTCCGTCAATCCTGAGTCCCACCGGGCAAAGCCTTTTTAAATTGCACCCATGTGCACTCGGTATCCACATTAAAATATCTTTCTATGCAGTCGAGGAAAAAGGGAACAAAGTTTAGAAATAATGAGAGTACCAAGCCCCTTCGTTTGCCTACAAAAGGCTCTCTTCCTCTCCCCCAAATATTACCCTACCCTAGCCTCTAGGAAATCGAACATCCCTGAGGTGAGACTAAAGCCACCTAGCAACCTTTCTTCTTCTCTGCTTCTTTATTGGTGTGTATTTCCTACACTGCAGCTCACTTCCTGTGCCTGCAACCTTTTGATTCTCCTCCAGGTTTAGCGGTGGAGCTACAAATGGCGTCTGCTCTTACGGTAATGTTCTTGGGCTTCTTTTTGTGGCCTTCTGTCACCAACGCAGCGGCTCCTAGGAAGCCCATCGATGTGCCATTTCAGAAAAACTACGTGCCAACCTGGGCTCAAGAGCATATCAAGTATATCAATGGAGGCACTGAGGTGCAACTCGTGCTAGACAAATCCACAGGTAAAAAGAGATCTGGCTAGGTAAACAAACCGGGCACAAGGCCATATCAAGATTCCTATTGTTGCTCATTGGTTTCTACTAACTTTGTGACTGCAGGTACTGGTTTCCAGTCTAGGGGCTCATACTTATTTGGTCATTTCAGTATGCAAATGAAGTTGGTCCCAGGGGATTCGGCAGGAACAGTTACTGCCTTCTATGTGAGTGAGAAACATCTATTGTCTTCACAAGAAATAATCGATTTACCCCTTTTCTGAAGCTTGGTATTGGTCTTTTACTGATAAGTGATTGCGTGCCTCATGTAGCTCTCTTCTCAAAACTCGGAGCACGACGAGATAGATTTCGAGTTCCTTGGCAACAGAAGCAATCAACCTTATATATTGCAGACCAATGTTTTCACTGGTGGCAAGGGAAACAGAGAACAGAGGATCTACCTCTGGTTTGATCCCACACGAGAATACCATTCCTACTCTGTTCTCTGGAACATGTACCAAGTAGTGTATGTTCCATCCCATTCACATTTCTCAAGCACTTATTCTCCTGAAACTGTTGTAGTCTACTTTGCATTCTTTCTTGTCCTTAAAGCAAATGAAGAATTCTTTTGTTTGGTTTCTTTGCAACAGTTTCTTTGTAGATGACGTTCCCATCAGGGTGTTCAAGAACAGCAAGGATCTGGGAGTGAGGTTCCCCTTCAACCAACCGATGAAGATATACTCCAGCCTCTGGAATGCAGATGATTGGGCGACCAGAGGGGGGCTGGAGAAAACAGATTGGAACAAGGCGCCATTTGTGGCATCCTACAGGAGCTTCCACATTGATGGTTGCGAGGCGTCCGTGAACGAGAAGGTGTGCGCCACACAGGGCCGCAGGTGGTGGGACCAGCAAGAGTTTCGGGATCTCGACGGCCTGCAGTATAGAAGGCTACGCTGGGTTAGACAGAAATACACAATCTACAATTACTGTGCAGACAGAGCCCGGATTCCTACAATGCCACCAGAGTGCGCCAGGGATAGAGATGTCTGACTTGTTCATGTCCTCTGATTCTGTGCAGGATATGTATCATCTTGGTCTGCGGGGTTCCCAGTGCTTTTCTAACTAGTGTTGTATGGATTGTTGGTTGGGGACATGATGCTGTTTGCTACGGATCGATTCATAGGCATTGTTATGGATTAATGGGCATTGGGTGGGGGCCTTTTGGGTAAAGCGAATGTGGTTTTTAGGATGTCAATAAATGCTCTCCGTTGTCGCCTTTACTATATTTTCAGTGTAAAGTGTAGTTCACCCTCAAATCCATCTTCTGTACAACCTTTCCTTTTTCTTTTCTCTTTTCCAATGCATCATGTGAATGATTTTACATAGC
This sequence comes from Nymphaea colorata, assembly GCF_008831285.2. NCBI lineage: Eukaryota > Viridiplantae > Streptophyta > Magnoliopsida > Nymphaeales > Nymphaeaceae > Nymphaea > Nymphaea colorata. Next base: position 22,709,808 of record NC_045139.1, on the reverse strand, counting down.
GTGGATCATGTCATTGCCAATCCAAGAAGACGCCTGACTTAACAAAATCTTCGAGTGGCGTGGTTTGAGACTGGGACCGTCCCAAAGATTGTGATTTCAAGATTGTGCCTGTTATCGGTATAGTTATATAAGCTCATGGAAAACGTTGAAAGACAAATAAGACGCCCCAATATGCATTGGCCCGTATCGGCTGATTTTTCAATTTTCGTTTTTGTTAATGCGTGCTTTAGAACAGTTAATAAAGTAAAGAATACTAGTTTTCCATGCCGCATCAGCAGCTAGCACGGTCTGGGTTTCTCGCTCATGAAATGATAACCGTGTTAAGAAAATCTGGTGTAGTTGGTAGCCTTTGTACATTGTCAACGTGGTTTCAGGCATGTGAGGGAAGAAGGGCGATAGCCTGTTGGAGTTTGAAGACTGGCGGTGGAAACTGCGGTCGTTTCCTCAATTTGCCTATGGCAGATCGTGCAAAGGGAAGCGACCAGCGTGCCAAGTGAGTGGAGAGCGTGGCAGGTCCGTGACCTCGCCTCGTTTCCTACAGGTCGGAGCCATCTGCGGTCTCCTTGGAAGACGACGACGCTTCATAAAGATCATCACCAGTCCCATCAACGTGCCAAACACAACAGGGAGGATCTCCCTACCTTAGGTCCGTACCTACCTTTAGGTGCAGTAGTTTGGGCATTGGAGGGTTGTCTTGTTTGGGAATGGAAGGGTTGTTTTGGATAAACTTGACGTCTTTGTCCAAAACGTGTATGGAGAATTGGGCTTCTCCCTTAAATCAAACTCTATTTGATGAGGATAAGCCGCGATGGTGACTGAGAAGATTTGTATCTAAGCTACTTAAGATGGTTGTATCTGAAAGGTGTCCCTTTGATCATGGACACTCTCTATATATATTGCATGCATTTAGTCGGTTCTAAACATTTATCCGTATTCACTACACTAATGTTGGTTTTTGCCGACAGCCCTAATTTTGTGCAAAACCCCCGTCAAGCCTTGTAGCTGTTGGGAAAAATGGCGTGGGCAATTCAATTCCCAACCGACATTGGTTTTTGCTGACAGCCCTAACTGTGAGCAAAAATTCCTCAACACCATTGGGAATTGAATTCTCAACCACCTTGTAGCAGTTGGAAAAAATGACCTGGGCAATTCAACCACCTTATTAACATATACATATTAAAATGATTAGGAGTATTCCCAACGCACGTGGGCCATTTGGAAATATCTTACAATCCCCAACTGCTAGAGCCATTAGGAATTCATAGTGCTCATACTAGCCAATGCTGTTGAGAGCTCATGACTTACCAACGACTAATTAAAGTAAATAGAATTTTACAGCAATTGGAAATATACATATCAAAATGAGATTAAGAGAGCAAGAGAGAACAAGAAAACATAAATTTATTAACATATACATATTGAAATTGTCTAATACATATGAATTTAATAAAACATAGTATTAATATACAACATCCAGATCTGCTATTTGCATGTATGTGCAAGAAGTCTTTGTGTGTGCATGTGTATGTTGGACAGAAATACACCTACACTTACAAGGTCACCTTTATAAGTTATATGTTTCACGCACACCCATTCACCTTTCTGAACTTCTATTGATGGTCCACGAACAAAAAAAAGGAAGTTTCATTGCTTGGAATGCATACCATTGTATTGGTATATATGCTTAACAGCCCTTTGATATCTATTAAAGGTTAAACTGCAAATAGAAAATAAAAAGGAAAACAAAGAAAGAGAAACAAGTGAGGGAAGGTGATTTGGGTGTTTGGCTATGAGAAAAAAAGGGGGAATGAGAAAGACAAAAGATATAGAGAGATGTTGAGATAAAGAGAGAGACAAACAGAACTGATGATATTCAATGAGAGATGGAGGGATTGTGTGCTTTTAGGAGGAAGATCTGATGCCCATAAAAGATAGAGAAGATATGCATCTATATACTTTGAATAAATTTTCTACTAAAGATGTACCCAAAACTCCATATAAGCTATAGACAATAGATGACCTTTCCTATCTTATATGCACATATAGGGTTGTCATGCTCAAGCTAAACTATATAACCTCCCACATAAAGGCTTTCGATCTTCGAACAACCAGTGATTTTTTAATTGGTTATCTATAAAGTTTGAATGGATATTGATTCTAATGTCCATCTCATTTGTCACATATTATGAAAAAAGATAAAGCTAAATTCTAGGAAGATTGTTCAATTGGATTAAATGCATTACAAAACCTCAAATTTAAAGAATAGTATGATAAATGATATAAACCTACGGAAGACAGTACTAAAGGATTCGACTTATCATCTTTTATGATAATACAAAAGTTGAGCTAGTAATGTACCAAGCCAAAATGAACCAACTATGGATCATGCTAATGTGCAAGAATAAGGTGTACAAGTTCAAGTTAGGTATGTACAATTGTCTATTCATAGACCCTCTAAAAACAAGAAACTTGCTATAGCATCTAACTATATAATGTATTTGTAGGAGTTTGATGATTATATATATATGGATGAAGATCTTTGAACATTAATGAAAGCTACAAAAAGCAAATAATATATGTACTGGATAAATGCTATGAAAGAAAAGTTGTGTTCTATGGCTACGAACTTGACATGAAGTCTTGTCGAGTTGCCTGAATGAGTACAAACCATAAGATCGGAGTTGGTCTATACGACCAAAAGGGACTCCAAAGGCACATTGAGAGATACAAAGCAAGAGTTGTTGGTAAGGGATTCATCTAGATGGAGGACATAAACTATAACAAGACGTATTCAACCATCTCCACTAAGAAAATAAGAATAGTTCTACCCTGATAACTCCTTTTAACTTAGAGTTACATTAGATGGATGCTAGAACGGCTCTCCTAAATGGGGATCTAAATGAAGAAATATATATGGAAACCTTAAGGTTTTTCTGGTAACAATACAGATAATTTAGTTTGCAAGCTTAACAAGTTAATTCATGGACTTAAAGACAAACTCTCGTCAATGGTATATCAAGTTTCCTAAAGTCATTGTGACTTTTGGATTTATAGAAAATATCATTGATTGATGTCTATATCTTAAGCATAGTGATAGCAAATTCATAATTTTGATATTATATGTTGATGATATTTTGCTTGGAACTAATGATATTTAGATGTTAGTTGAAATCAAGAAATTTCTTGTATCCTATTTTGAGATGAAAGATATGGATAAGGCATCTTATGTTCGGCATTGAGATTCCCCGAAACAAAATTAAAATAGTTTTAAGCCTCTTTCAAATTGCATACATTAATAGAGTGCTTAAGATATATGAGATGTAGAATGATTCTCCTATTTTCACTCCTATAGCTAAAGGGGTTAAAATGAGCTTAAATGATTGTTCATGTGTTGAACATGAAAAGACACAAATGAATAACATTCCATATGCATCAACACTTGGCAGTTTGCAATATGCACAAACTTGCACTATGCTAGATATTTCTTTTGTTGTAGGATTGATTAGGAGATTTCAGTCTAACCTAAACATGACAGGAAAGATTCCATTATCTTGAGCTATGAAACACAGTCTTTATCCATATTAACTATGAAGTAATCTCATGTAATGCAATAAACTCTACTTCTACTGTTTGAACAATAGTAGTAGTTGAGATGCCCAGTTATAAGGAAGACATAACCTATAATCAATTTTCTACTATTGACATATCCTGTCAAATAAACATCTGAAAACTAATTACTTCAAGGTGGTCATCTTGTGGTAGTCTTTTGTGCCTTACAAATACCACATAACTATCTTTACAACCTTCCAATGTGTCATGCAGGTTACATTGAAATCTCCTACGTAACAAAGGGAATATGAGGCCTAGTGCAAGTCTGTGCATACTGCAGGCTACCAACTCTTGATGCATATGAAATGTTATTCATTTGTGCCTTTTTATATTCATCACATGGACAATCATTTAGGCTAAGTTTATCCCTTTTAGCTATTGGAGTGGAAGTAGGAAAACAATTCTCCTTCCCATATCTCTTAAGCATTTTATTGATGTATGAAGTTTGAGGGAGACTTAAAACTCTTTTACATCTATTTTAACAAATTTCAATGTTGATAACATAAGATGTCTCATTCATATCTATCATCTCAAAATGAGATGCAAGAAATTGTTTTGTTTCTGTTAACATTGTATATCATTAGTTGCAAGCAGAGTATCATCTATATATAATATCAAAATTATGCACTTACTCCCCACCATCCTTAATGTACATCAAACAATGATGTTTTCTGTAAACCCAAAAGTCATAACTCTAGAAAACTTGATATACCATTGTTGGCAGGCTTGCTGAAGTCTATAAAATGACTTATCAAGCTTGCAAACTAAATGATCTATATTGCTATCAAAAAACCCTTGAGGTTGTTCCATATATATTTCTTAACTAAGATCTTCATTCCAAAAAGTTGTCATAACTCCAAGTCAAAATGAACTACTAGGGAAAAAAACTATTTTCATTGACTCCTTAGTAAAGGTGGGAGAATATGTCTCATTATAGCCTGCACCATCCTTTTCTCACTCTCCCCAAAACCCTCTGGGTGAATCTTTTAGCAATAAGTCTTCTTTGTATCTCTCTATGTTGTCTTTGGAGTTTCTTTTGGTCTTAAAGACCCATTTACATCCTATGGTTTTACTCTTTCATGCAACTCGATATGACTCCACGGCTGGTTCTTTGCCATAGAGTCTAATTTTTTTTCATGACATTTATCCAATACATGCATTGTTTGTTTTCTACAGCTTTCACTCATATTTGAGGATCTTCATCAATATCTATGAAATCATCATAATCTTTTTGATATACTACACAGTCATGTGTAATAGCATGTTTCCTTATTCTAGTGGATCAACTGTACAAATAGCATCCAAGGCAATCTAATTGACAGCAGAGCTTTATCGAGAATCCAACTACCAAGCTTTTAATGGCCTACCAACCCAACTAACTACTCTCCTCAAAGTTTTCTAGCAATAGGACTGCAGGTATCCATCGATCCCAAGGAAATGCTGCATTATGTGCACCATTGAACAACTCAAGTCCACATGAACTTCTTCCTATTGACACAAGCGCCTTTTAAATGACAGCCAAAACAACATTTTACGTCAGTTGGGTGACACTAAAACAAAATCAATTTGTGTTGGTAAAACTGATTTTTGCCAAGTTTTTTATCTTCTCATATAAGAATCCATTCAAGGCTTTAAAAAACGAATATTTAAACAGGTTGTTACAAATTTTTGGTAACATGTGGTCGACACCTTGAAAAAATCATTTTCTTAAAACTTGGTTTTGTAAAAACTGTTATTTTAATGGATTTTTGAAAAAAATGTTTATTGGTTATGACAAATCAGGTCTTGAGTAACCGCAGGGGTTACTTTTCCACTCCTTGGTGAAAACAAGGTTTTCTAAAAACACCATTCGACATGTCCAAATGGCATTTTTGGATGCAAAAAGACATGCATTTTGCTCCACAACACTGCGCTCTTAGTTTTCAGATAACCAAGTTAATTTTTTAGGTGTGTTATCGGTGTTGCCGGTCGACTGTGTCTGGCCCGGCCAAGCTAGTAAAAGGTGATGCTGCTTGGCCAGCTTAGGCATAGTTGGAAGGCATGTGGGATCAATCGGTCGCTGAGTCAAGCAGAAAACAATGCACGTGGAATGTGCAGCGCGGTGGTGCAGTGACAAGGCGTTTAAATGCATCAAGGTCAGCAGTCCCTTTGGAAGTGCAAGTCCGTCGTTGGGGAATCCAGTGGGTTCCCCACGCGTAGTGTTTGGATACTCAAGGGGGTGCGCGTGGGTTAGGGGCAATTCCCCCAGTGGGCGCATACGCTGCGTTCCACAACCGCGTAGAGTTACGCGGGGGTAAGCAAGTGAATGCTCATCGTCGAGTAGGGCGATGGTCGGCCGCCTTACTTAATGACATATAGTCGTCAACTGGCTTCGGCTGGGGACTTCATCCCAATGGAAGTCTACCCCCACCCAGATTTCGTTTGGATGTAGATAGGCACTTGGAGGAATGGCGAAGTTGTAACAGGGCCTCATGGCCACGGCTTGCCGATGGTCGACAATAGGATAAATCTGGGTGATGGTGTGCCGAGTGCTTAGCACTCCTCATCTAGTCCACAGTCCCGAAGAAAAGATGAATGCTTCCGCTAGCTTAAGAGAGAGACGGCTGGCTGAAGGCTTTCGGGAACGCCTTCGGCGCCGCGCGGGCTGGAGAAACTCGGCCCGTGAGAAGTGGTATCAGAGCAGACGATTTCTCGAAGGGAACTTGAAAGATGAGAATGTTGCGATGATAACAAACAAGTGGTTCAAAGAAAAATGTTGGCTTGTTTGGTGCCTTAAGGGTTCGGGCATGTTCGTCGGACACTGGTTCAGGTGACCGCGTTGGTGTTGGCCAGATGGAGATCACACGTTCTGAAGATGGTGTCTGGGCGTCAGGAGCAGAAGGGCCAAGAGAGCCGCTCACTGAGACAGATAGGGTTAGACCCGACGTGGAAAAGGATTGTCCAGAAGGGCAAGTGCCCTTAGTGTTGACATGTCTCGAGGAAGGAGCATGTGCACGGGTTGGCAACACAGCTTGGAAATTTGAGACTTAGTGGTCGTTGGAGATGTTCCGAACTTTACTAAGGAAAAGTGCAAAACAATGATAGAAAAGTGAGATGATGATAAGGAATGGACTAGAGGCAAAACACCCGATAAGGCAGCTAGTCGCGACGTGACGGGTGCGTCAACTAGGCGAATGGATGAAGGCTCAGTTCAAAAGAAATCAAGGGAACGGTAGCTGAACATCTATCGCTCGGGGCAAAGTCACTGAGGTCAGTGACGATTTGGCGGTGGGAGAGTGTTGTCGGTCGACTGTGTCTGGCCCGGCCAAGCTGGTAAAAGGTGATGCTGCTTGGCCAGCTTAAGCATAGTTGGAAGGCATGTGGGATCAATCGGTCGTCGAGTCAAGCAGAAAACAATGCACGTGGAATGTGCAGCGCGGTGGTGCAGTGACAAGGCGTTTAAATGTATCAAGATCAGCAGTCCCTTTTGAAGTGCAAGTCCGTCGTTGGGGAATCCAGTGGGTTCCCCACGCGTAGTGTTTGGATACACAAGGGGGTGCTCATGGGTTAGCGGCAATTCCCCCAGTCGGCGCATACGCTGCGTTCCACAACCGCGTAGAGTCACGCGGGGGTGAGCAAGTGAATGCTCATCATCGAGTAGGGTGATGGTCGGCCGCCTTACTTAATGACATATAGTCGTCAACTGGCTTCGGTTAGGGACTTTATCCCAAGGGAAGTCTACCCCCACCCAGATTTCGTTTGGATGTAGATAGACACTTGGAGGAATGACGAAGTTCTGACAGGGCCTCATGGCCACGGCTTGCCGATGGTCGACAATGGGATAAACTTGGGTGATGGTGTGCCGAGTGCTTAGCACTCTTCGTCTAGTCCACAGTCCCGAACAAAAGATGAATGCTTCCGCTAGCTTAAGAGAGAGACGGCTGGCCAAAGACTTTGGAGAACTCCTTCGGCGCCGCGCGGGCTGGAGAAACTCGGCCCGTGACAATCGGAATGCCCCATACAAAGATTTTTGTATCGAACTTATTACTCTTATGCCCTTCCTCCTTTTCTCTCTCTTGAAGATGTTAGAAAGTGAAGATGTTAGAAAGTAGGTGGAACTTAGAGACGTTAAACATCTTGTAGACAAGTGGCTATAATTTCAACTAACAGTTGGCATCGATGTTTATGCTCACATTCTTCAGCTGCCTGCAGCATGAAAAAAAAAAAAAAAAAAAGGCCCACAATGGAACTAACACGAGATGATTAATTAGTGGCAGTTAATAAAGCCATTGCCATCACAATAGACCACTCATAAAAGATTTAGAGATCCGTGGAGATAAAACTGAGAAAGGCACACGAGCAAAGCTGGTAGCCTCCAAACTACTCGCGACTCATAAAAAACCTGCGTTAGTCTGATCAATAATCACTCCGCTCGGAGGCCTCAGTGGTTCTCATTGTGATGGTGGTCATACAAAGGCCAAGAAGTGCAACGAGTTACGATCGTGCATCGTCCGTCGTTCTTGCCACGGAGGGAAACGTGACAGAGATCCCCCAAATGGTACTTCAACTTCAAGAAGTCTCAACAAATGTGGCGATTCTTTAGTGGGTAATACGAAGAAGGTAAATTTTTTTTTATCTCAAATGACTACTGAATGCCTGTCCCTAATTTAATGGTCAATATAAAAACGATAATTTCTGTGGCTCACATGCCCAAACCAAAGCAAATTTTGTGTTCAAAGTCTGAAGGTCTCATAGTAATGAGATTTTCAGGATTTGTCAGGCGTAGAATTGTGTGCAATTTAATGCATACCCAATGCAGCATTATTCGAAATTTGCTACCTTGCCCACTCAGATTCAAACAAAATTTGCTTTGACAATAATTTTTAACCATTGATGCTTTCTTTGCCCCATCAAAGAGTTTCTCCTGGGGGACAAGTAAAAGCACATCTTTTTTGCAAAAGGTTTTTTTCACTTTTGTGGAAAAACAAAATTGCACGATCATTTTCATTGTTTTGTGTTGCTCAGCAGAACTGGAGCTTCCCTTGGGTGTTAACTGTTCAGGGAAGCGTAAAAGGAGTCTCTCCCTTATGACACACGTCTCAGAAGACCTTGATAATGGCACCCCAGCTGCTATAACGCACAATCTGTTCTGACTGAGGCTTGCATAAAAAACGTGAGAAAATAAGCTTACACTTGAAATTATGATAAAAAATTGGGGTGCTAGATAAAATTTTTGATGGTAAGAAGAAAAGCAAAGTGGCAAGCACATGGACAACGCAGAGTAGCAGTCACCTCTCCGCTTCCCCCTTTTAAATATTTTTTGAACAACAAACGAAGACAAAAGGAAAGATTTAGTAACTAGGGAAAAGTTCATCTGGCACGGAGAAGTGACGGGTCTTAAAGTAATAAGCACAATCAAAGGGCACCCTGCACGAGAACTGAGGGCGGCGAAAGGGCTGCTTCTTCAAGAATATTTTTAACGTGTGCTGATCACAAATAAATAAATAAGTTCTCCAGAATCGTAACTTTAATAAAGTATCTAGGAATCATGAACTTATGCATGCTAAGCCATAACATGAACAAATATTTGTTAGATTCATAGCAAATAAAAGAGGAATTTTGGCTGATAAAATGGCAAGGGGTCGGTAGATGACCGAACTATTTCAGTTCAAGTGGAAGGCCAAATTGCTGCTGTGGTTTTCCGAGTTCAAATAGTAATGGATTGGATAGAAAGAGTATTGTAAAATGGTTTTTTGGAGTGTGGTAGGTCATATTTTAGATTAGTGACAAATTTTGTCAGGAAAAATGGGAGAGAAAAGGAGACGCAGATTACGCACGGTGTGGGGGACAGCATTCAATTAATTGCTAACGGTACAAGCCATATATGGCAGAGGTTAAAACAAATACAAGACAACCTCAACACTTTAACATGAATTAAGGAACATTCAAAAATTCTGATCAACAGTTAGAGTTTTCATGAATATGGAAATTCTCCCAAGGGTTAATTTCCCTTTCTACCACCCCTCCTCAAGTGGGTGCAGTTATTGTAACATCCCCACTTATTAGTTGCTTACTAAAGTTTGCCTTTGAATATGCCTTTAATCAACCGGTCAGCTATTTGGTTAGTCCCGTCAATATGTGGAACTGTGATTTCTAAACAGGATTTGAAGATGTGTGTACAGCAGCTTTGTTGTCACAAAACATATCCATATGACCAATGACTAAGTTTTTTAGACAAAGTTTTTGTCCACATGAGTTCGCTTACACCAGATGCACCTCTACACTAGACCGTGCTACTACTCTTTGCTTCTTGTTTTCCATGCAACAAGGTTGCTTCCAACAAAATACACAGTATCCTGTCATGGACCTTCCTAGATTGAGTTACTACTCTTTGCTTCTTCTTTTTCCAAGCAAGGTTGCTTCCAACAAAGTATCTTGTCGTGGACCTTCCGTCACCGGGGTCTCCTGCCCAACCTGCACCAGTGAATCCCGTGATATCAATAGTTTCATTCCATTTGTACCAAAGACATTGGCCATGAGTTCCCTTAGCAAAGCCCTCACGCTTCACTTTGCGAGTGCTTTGTCGATTCGCTTTGCGAGTGACCTTCATATGAGATTTCTTGAGTCCTGTATGTATCTACTAAGTATATTCATTTTCCCACAAGTCATTGGAATCCTACTTTGTTAACACTAGGCTCCTCATCACACGCCCCAAGTTTAGCATTCGGCTCCACAGGGGTATGCACAGGACGAGTATCAATCTTTCATGTTTCTGTCTATATATCCAAAACATATTTTCTTTAGCACAGGAATATCCCCTTTTGAGATTGGGCTATTTCAATGCCCAAAAAATATTCAAGTCTGCCTAGGTCTTTAATATCAAAAGTTTGCTACAAGAATTTGTTAGGCTTTGAGTGGCAGCAAAGTCATCTCTGTAACCACTATATCGTTTGTATAAATTCGGACCAGTGTAGCGCTTCCTTGGCCTCCCTTTACGAATGAGTGACGCTTGTGATACCCCATCTTCTCCAGACACATACTCAGCTTCGTACTACAACATTATAGGTTTTTGGCGACGGCAACCCCATGGGCTGTTGGGAATTGATATCCCAACGGCTTCAGACCGTTGGTAAAAATTGCATGAGAAAAGAACTTCTGACGGCCAAGGCCGTTGGCAGTGGCCTTATACTTTGCCAACGCATGCATGAATGGTGGGAATTCTTTGGCATTTCCCAATGGTCAAAGCCCTTAGGAATTCTTGTATCTTCCAAAAATTCAAATATTTCTCACCTGGTTGTCGATGACCAGTCATTATAAATTCACGAATTGCCAACATACACAGCAGTTAAAATTTCATGATAATTTTCATTTTAAGTATATATATATATATTTATTGACACATAAATGGATCTTGTCTATTATATGTCAAGTTTGTAAGCTCAATAAATTTTGAAAAAAAAAACCTAGTCTCCTTATGAATAGAACTGACTGAGAAGAAGTATAAGTGCGTTTAACCTCCAATACCAGTTGTCCCCTTTGCCTTCACGCTCCAATAGACTCGTTCCACTTCTCAATTCAACACTTCCAGAGCAGCCGATGTGAACCTGTAAAGTGCATACAGAAAAATATCACTGCAAACTATAAATAGGAAAACTGTCAAGACTATAAACATAATACAAGAAAGGTAAATATGAGAGGGGCTGTTATTATAGTCAAGTGGGAATACATGATAGATATATAACGTAATAAAATTGTCCTTTCATGTGTTTGAGTTTCTGCAAATTAGATACTGCCAAGATGAACAATATGGCTTGTTTAGTATGAAAAAAGTATTGCTTTAAATGTTACGATTTGTTGTGTAAGCAGCCTTTTCAATCGACTGACAAAGAGCAGATATGGTAATTTTTTCGATTCTTATCCTTTTTAGCATTTACACCCTTAAAATAAATAAAGTTCCTTAACATTAACAGCACCCTCAAGACAAACTTGGAGTCAGGTTTTAACTGTGTTCATACACATATCAGGCAATCAAACACACACACACGCACACACACACACACACACATAGAGAGAGAGAGAGAGAGAGAGAGAGAGAGAGAGAGACTTAATTCCCTACGCTTATCTTACTAAAAGTGTCAACCCCGTACTTTCTGGTTTACCCTAAAGATGCTTTAGCACATCAACTTTTGATCTGAAAGAATAGCAAGTGTGTTTGATTGCCAATCCCCTAGCAGCCAGTGGGGCATGCCGCTGTCACATCTCAGGAACTTTAAATATTCAATTTGATTGTGCTTCAGGGCTTCGTTTGTTCCTGAAGCTTTTCGACGATTAGCCTAACCTGGATATCTGACCTTGTACGCCAATTTCATCTGTATTTTCTTGCATTCAAGAACCTTTATTCAGAAACTAAACATATACAAGTATGAAAAAAGTTGGTGATGTGCAAATGAGAACATGAAAATAGAAAAAATGATCAAGTACTAATTTTTAATATACTGCTTCATGCTTTTAGTCCTTTCACTCAGGACGGACCTCTTTGGTTCTAGTAACTACATAAAGCTTTCATATTAAAAATCTAACCTTAACTAGAAGAGAACAGGCAGCTTGCCCGTTGGTATTGTTGTTTAGCCAAGTCGACTCAACCATCTTCTAAGTACTTCAAATTAATTTTTGTGCTTAAATTTATAAACTCAAACTGTTTACATAAGCAACAATGCATAAGAGCTGATGATGAGTCAATATGACAACATACCTGCATTTTTCATGTAATGTAAAATAATTGTCTTGCAAGCGCCAAGAAAAATAATCTGTTTTATTGTTTTGGAGCCATAGAGAAATAATTTGATTCAGGAGGAGTCTAAGGGATTCATGATACTAGTGAGAGAAGATGTACTTCACTAGTGAAGACTTTAAAGATGATAGATTTTCATTTACAGCACTAACTTTTGCCTGGACTACGAAATCAACTAAAGGAATAGCGCAACTAGCGGATCGTTGGGAGAGAGAATCTAACAACATAAAAGGTAAATTCGAAACAAGGAAAATCACATGGACTATCAAAATTAACAAAAAAAACAAAAAACAAAGAGGGAGACCATTCAGATTAAACATCAACAAAAATAATGAGAAAGAGAGAGATGATGACAGCATAATCATCAACAAAAATTTTTAGAGTAAGTGATGAAATTACTATCATACATACCCATTTGTGACCACCGTGAAACAAGATATTCCCCACTTTTGTTAATGCCGACTTCCACTTTCTCACCTCCTCCAGCTTCAGCTTTCATTGGATTCACGTCTTTGATCAAATGTCAAAGCAAAAGGGCCACTTTATTTCTTAACAGCCAAGGGATCCGCGTCAAAGAACATGGGAATTACCTTTTTATTAAACCTCACTATTTGGGCGGGCTCTTCATAGCTCTTGGAGATGATGGTGATATAACTAATGATTTTTCAATGTATTCCAATTGTTCTCCTGTGTCAGGGTTGTACAGTCTTTGCTTTTGTTTTAGTTGATTTCCTTTGTATATGTTTGGGCCTTGGTGTAAACTTGAGTGTTCATCTGTGTAGGAGCACCCTCCCAAGGTCCTTTGCAAGTGTATAGATTGGGGTTCTTTGCTTTGGTTGGTCGGCTTGGGAACTTTGTAAGTGGCTTCGGCCAACCTTTGTAAGTAAAGTTGTAAAGACTTACTTGCGTTCACTTCGTGATGTACTTAACTTTTCAAGTGAATATATTGCGAGGTTCTTTCCTACACTCTTGTGTTCTGTGTCTGTCTAAGTGTCTAAGTGCCCAAGAGATTTGCGCCCGCTTGGACAAGGTGAAGGCTTGCGGCCTACTGGCGAGAGTTTGGCCGCGCCGCATGGGCTGAAGGAGTTGGCCCGTAACACCAACAGCCTCTTGATCTTCTCACCCTTTTCAAGCCTTCGCTGTCTCTCAAGGTGGAAATGCCATGCTTCTTAAGACCCTCATATAGATTGTCACTGAATCCATTTTGTGTCTTTACCTCTAAAGCTGAGGAAAACATCGATCTGAGAAGCCTCTATGGTTCATGGCAAAGACGACGAAAGGGCCAAGGGATTGGGCTCTTGCCTGGTTCTATCTCGCCTTCCCCTATGCCTTCTACAATACTTTCATCATTTTAAGGGCTAATAGTTGTATTTACCTGAAGCAGTTTCAGCCTTGAAGCAAACACCTACTCAGCACCAAATCTTATTCCTATCTTTGATAATGAGTTAAGCAAGATCAAACCCTTGGTGGAGCGGCATGCATGTCATCACTCTCTCATCTATGGGAGAGGAGAAGGGGAAAATAATGTAGACCTTAAGAAGGGCTGAAGGAGGAAGCGAGGGCTTGGTATAGGGCTGCACAACGAGCTGAGCCAACTTGGGCTCGACTTGAACTTGTTCCAAAAACATCGGCTCATGCTCGTCTCGTTTATAAATGAGCTGAGTTCGAGCTTACAAAGATACTCGAATCGATAAATGAGTCGAGTTCAGTTTCAGGAACTCGACTCGACTCGACTCGCATAGTGCTCGCTTGCTGAAATTTTAGGGCTTTCATTTTCCTCCTTTCAAGATTTTCAAAGGGAACCCCAGTTCTCAAGTCTCGCCTGCTCTCTCTCTCTGCCCTAGGGTGTCAACCATCTTCACCGAATCACCGCCCCACCAGTCGCCGCTGACCAGCATAGCAAGATCCGGCCATCGGCGACCTTCACACCAGCACTGACATCCATCTCTACCGGACCGTTGTAGCATTGGCTGCCCTAGTCTCAAGTCTCGACTGCTGTCTCCCTCTCTCTTTGGTCAGGGTTCGACCATCTTCACTGAATCACCGCCACACCGGCTATTACTGGCCCGCTGACCAACACAACAGCTTTCGGCCACTGGCGATCTTTCCACAGACACTGACATCCTGTCATCCGTCTCTACCGGACTATTGCAGCGTCAGCTACCATAATCTTAAGTTCTCAAGTCTCAACTTTTCTCTCTCTCTCTCTCTCTCTCTCTCTCTCTCTCTTTCGTCTGGTGTCGATGACTCGACCATCTTCACTGAATCACCGCCGATCGGTTGGCACTGGCCGCTAACTAGCATAGCAGCATCCGGTCACCGACGACCAGCATCCTGTCATCCGTCTCTGCCAGACAAATCACCCCAAATTTTTCAGGATTCTATATTTAGCCTTTCTCCAACATTTTTGTGATAACTTTGCAACAACCATCAAGGATTTTCAGCTTCAAACACTTCAATTTTACTTAATTATGGTCAATTTTTTTTATTTCACTATCAATGATATTTCGGACTTATTTGGACCTATTTCAGACTTTCGACGCATAGCCCAATCTCAATTTAGACTTATTCAATAGTTCAAATGGAGATCCGGTTCAAAAACCCATATAGAAGCTTAAAACAAATTCAAAGATCTAAATCTAGATCCAAAGCCCAACTAGGCAGCCCTAGATCCAAAACAGAGCCCTAGATCCAAATCCAGATCCAAATAATAGCTTCAGATCTAAAATAGATCCACAGATTCATATCACATACAAAATGGATTCATATCCAAATCCAAATTCTATAACTAGATCCACAACAAAACTTAGATCTAGACCTTGATCCAAATCTTAGTTCTGGACTCATTTGATCTCAATTTGTACCTTGATCCGATGTCTAGATCCATATCTTTGTTCAGCTCCAAATTCTTGATCCAGATCCAAATTTAGATCTAATTCTATGTTTTTACGTCAATCCAGATCTAAATATGAGATTCAAAAGCAAATATGAGTTTTGGATCAAAATTTGAGGTCCCAATCTAAACATATTATTTTTGATCCATTCTAAGCTTTTGATCCAGCTCCCAATCTTAGAGCTAGATCCATTTTTGGATCTGAATACAGATCATTCCAAGTCCAAGTATCATTACATTTTGATCATTTTCCAAATATCAATAATTTCTAATTCAAGATTTCCAAAATACCCTTGATTTTTAGAAAATATCATTGAATTTCTCAAAATGCCCTTGGTTTTTTCGAAATATCCTTTCGCTTCAAAAAATAACCTTATTTTTTGTCAAAAAATAGAAAAATACCATTTGTGGGGCCCATAGCCAATGTGGCAGGTTGACCAAGCCTGGTCTAGCCAATCTAGGCTTGGGCAGGCTTGGCCTGGCGTGGCCCTGCCAAACCTGGCGAGGTAGGGTAAGGGCTTGGCACCTGATACAAGCCTACCTTGGACTCGGCCTGGACTAGCTGAGACTGCTACCGAATCCAATCGACAACCCAAGGCCGGGTACGTTAAACCCGCCTGCGTGAGTCCCTTTTCGCCGGACGGGCATGAGAGGCTTGGTGAGGGTGAGACTTGGCCACAATGTGACAGAGGTTGTGAGGCTATGTTAACCATGTTTGATGTATCCTTAGCACTGTAGACGTCGATCTAGGCAAAGCATTGCAGCAGGTACCTATGGAGGGCAGCCACTGTCGGCCATATGCACAGAAGAATCTCCGGGCACGGCCGAGCGCACAACCGAGGGACGTCGTAGGCTACAAGGTGCCGAGGACGCAGCCAGATACTGCACGCAGGACAGTGTTGCCACAGGAGGTCACTTGCGGCTTGGGGAGGCTATCGCAGACGAGGAGACCGCCAGCGGCCCTATCGCAGGCCATTGGGAGGTTACCGCGACAGAGGAGACAGCCGGGTGCCGAGCACAAGCAGACCACGGCGCAGGAGGCCACTCGCACCTTAGGGAGGTTATCAGGCCACTGTCGACACCAGCGGCAGCGACAGTGCACGGGCGAAGTGATGATTTTTGTTGTGAGACTAATGAGCCTCAGGCACCAGCGGCACCAGCACACGGACAAGCGGCCGATCCTTGTTGTGAGGCTAACGCACACGAAGGTCTTTTCGGCAGGAGCGACATTTTTGTGTAGGGAGGTTACTTGGGGCACCCAGGCCCAGGTAGCCGAGCCCAGCCCAAACTACACCAGCGTTGACTTGAGGGAGATGGTCCGAGATCAGCCACCGGACCCGGCCGACCCGACCCAGACCGAGGTGGGTCCACGTACGGAGTTGACAGAGCTAGGTCCGGTCAAACCTAGACCGAGCCCAGTTGACCGACCTAGCCATGCGTGCCCACTTGACTCAGACCGAGTGGGAGGAGTTATAGGTCCGAAACGACCATAGCAGACCGATACGAAGTCATTTCAGGCCGAGACAGAGTGCTTACAGTGATACGGGTCAGTTCAGAGCAGTTTTGACAGGATTCGGTCCAGGACGCAATCCAGATCCAACAGTTTAGTTAGGAACCGATTTTCTTTCACTTCTGTTTTAGTTATGTACCGACCCAGTTCGAGACTTAGATCGAACCGAGTCATGCTACAGTTTAAATACTCTCTTTGCATTGTTTACCCTAAATTTTGAATAATCATTGAACAAAGTTTGGAATGATGGCTTTTCCTACGCATCCTCTGTTTCTTCACGTCTGAATCACCTTCTTCCCCACGAGCCCTGCTTCTAGCTCGATCTTACTCCAACAATGGCAGTGTTTAGGCGTCATCTTCTTCAGCTGAAACCTCTGCTGGATCTTCTCTACCAGGAGGTGAATAGGTGGGAAAGAGCCGACAGGTTCTTCTTCAACCTTCGTTCTTTCCAACCCAATGAAACAGTGGATTGTGTGCGGGTTCTGTAGAACACAGCAGAATCAAGAGGCACATTCTGCTATATGGGAGGCATCATGGCGGCGAAGCAACGTCTGGATGACAGATTCCTCCACCATTGACCGGTAGACGACCATTTCCCGACGAATGGAGAGACATTCGGGCGACTGCAACACGTTCAGGCCTCAGTAAGCCAGAGCGCGCCTTTTTGTTTGATCGACCCTCCAATCGACGGTAACTTTTGGGGATTTTGATCCCATTCTCTTCTCTATCGAGTTTCCTTCCACTTTTGCTTTTGAAATTGTGGTAAATGGAGCAGAATCGAGCGAGAATCGATCGCCAAAAGGAGACTGGTCCCTGTCAGGCTTCATCGCCAACCAGTCTGTGTTTCCGGCGACTTTTTCGACGATTAGACCGTCGAATTGTGTTGATTCCATTGCCGTTCTTTTCCTGACTTTCGTGCGATCATCCTCACCAAGTTTGGCATCGATCGGATGACAGACAGCTCTCCTAGAGGCCCTGATCAGAATCAGGCGGAACTCGATGGCAAGTTGGGCTTGAGCACTGCCAGGCAACCGGCGTCTTCTAGGCTCAACAAGTTGGCCTTCTGGTGCTCGGATTCTCCTCAGATTTGGGGCATCTATCCCTCATGATGTTGGCTTGATCCCCACCAATTTTTGCGATTTTTGGAGTCTCCTACGAATTGATACGAATTTTGGAGTGAAGCCCTCTCCATTTGTTCCCCAGCTGAGACCGACTGTTCGTCGAGTTCTTGGCTTCATTTCAGTCCTTCCGCATTGCTTCTGTGCTGAGTGAGATCTTGGGGAGTTGGGATCCTCTACTCGGCGGCCTTCAGCAGCCCTCAGAGCCGGGATCCCACCAGTTTGGTATCAGAGCCAGGTTCAGCCGCTTTGATCAGGATTTGGAGGCTGTGAGAACCGGCAACGTCTGACGAGGAATAACCGGTTGAATTCGAGCCTACTTTGGTATGCCCAGACTACTGTCTGTGATCGTGATTCAATCTTCTTCAGTGTTTTTTGGAGGGAGTACATGAAAATGGCTGGGACAGTGATCAATTTTAGCACGGCTCATCATCCTCAAACGGATGGGCAAAGTGAAGTGGTAAACCAGACCTTAGAAACTTATCTGAGGTGTTACGCTGGGAAGAGGCCTAACACATGGGTCAAGTATCTATCATGGGCTGTGTGGTCCTATAACACTAGCCTGCATTCTGGAACCGGCATGACACCCTATAAAGCTCTGTATGGCTATCCACCAACTTCTATTCCGAGGTATGAGGTTGATACAGTTAGAGAAGATGAAGTTGATTGTGCTCTAAGGAACAGGGATGAAATCATAGCCACATTGAAGAGAAACATCGAAAGAGCTCAAGCAAGGATAAAAAAGGCCCATGACAAGGGGCATAAGGATAGAGAGTTTGAAATGGGAGATATGGTTTGGCTAAAAAGGCTGCCCATGAGGCAGAAATCACTTCTTGGACAGCCCTACTCAAAGCTCTTACCTAAATATTATGGGCCGTTTCGAGTTCTACAGAAGATTGGAAAGGCAGTGTACCGAATCGCCTTGCCCCCTACAGCACTTGTTCACCCAGTTTTCCACGTCTTTAAATTAAAACCGCATCATGGGCCCGTGCCAGAACAAGAAGAACCATTGCCAGACGTAAGCCATTGACCCTATCGTATCCTTAAGCATAGATGGGTCACTAGAAATGAAAGAGCTCGACATGAGGTTTTAATTGAGTGGGAGGGGATCGATGGTGGTACCTCTTGGGAGTTGTTTGACAAGATTAAGCTGCAATTTCCTACAGGAGCTTGGGGACAAGCTCCATCTCAGGAGGGTGGATCTGATATGGGTCAACCTTCAACTTGGCCTAGAGCAGCCACTAACGAGGCCGAGAGCAGTCATAGAGGGCGGGGCAAGGCCGCCCTTCATTCAGTCAAGGCCCAACATGGCCGAGTTGACCCAAGCCCGGGTCTGGAGGGAGGAGTAGGAGGCGTAGAGCAACGAGGTCAGACCAAGGTTAAGTTCACAGATCAGCTTGGAGTTGAAGCAGAGGGAGGAGCGGGAGGAAGTGCCACGACTCTAAGCGATGCTCTTGAAGACCGAGGGGGTGGGTCTAGTCCAGTCCAGGTCAAGTCCAGCCCAGGTCTTGGTCAAAACCCGATCACTTAGGGTCAGTCTAGGGCGAGCCTAGGCAAATCTAGGTCCGAGTCAAGCCCAAGCACGCGCGGGCTAGAGGAGGACCGGTTTTAGGGATGAGACTTTAGATCTCGTGTTTGCTTTTGTGCGTTTTTGCTTTTGATTTGGAGTGCGCCATTTGCTGATTTGATTGAGTTTTCAGATCCGGATCACTTGTTTAGATCCGTTTTACTTCAAAATTATAAGTACTTTGTTCACATTTGGATTCACATGCTCTTACAAAATCGGATGTGGTAACCAATTTGACATCCCATTGAGAAATATGATCGGATTCAGATTTAAGAAATAACATCCGATCGGATACGGATTCGGATTCAGTTTTAAGTAAATATTCATCAGATACTAACTACATAATATCCGATCGAATACGGATTCAGATTTAGTTTTTAGTAAATATCCGATCGGGTACTAACTACATCCTGATATCCGAATCCGAACTTTGACCTGATATCCGTATCCGAGAGTTGATATCAGAATCGTGTAGCTTAATATCTGAATCCAAACCGCAAGATGATATCCGAATGTTGAGTTGTGGTGTAGCCTCCATGTTTTGAAATGGAAACCTAAGACAATATGATCTTTTGGGCAAAAGGTCTAGCCAAACTCACCAACTTAACACCATAACATAAATTGAACATAAATATTATATATGGTATAATCTTATTAAGAGCTGACTTTCATTGACTTGCATATAATAATATTTTTATAGAAATCATATACACAATTTAACTTAAAATGTTTTACAATTATATCATATAAAATTAATTAATTAAATAATACTATGTTTAATTAATTTCTTTTCTAATCAAGCAAACTATTATAGTTAAGGCATCAATTAAGCATGATATCGTAAATAATATATTTACTTAATTGAAATAATAAAGAAAACTTTAACGAAGAAATTCAATAAAATGAGAATTTTAAAAAATATGAAAAAAACACTTTTAAAGCTACAATTTTTTTAAAGGACCGTAAATTCGTAATGTCAAATTGGTTACAAGAATAGCTATATTATATATTTAAAAAATAGCAAGTTTAAAAAAATTATTGGCATGTACTTCACCTATGAAAAAAAAGTTGATGGTAAAAAATATATTTTTTTAAAAAACCAACTTAAAAAAAATATGTTTTATAATAAATAGAAATCTTAAACGCATTATGATATTCATTTTAAGTTGAAAGCATCTTCATTGTGCATAATCTCACTATGAAAAATCTGCTAAACTTATAAAAAAGTTTTATTTATCAAATTATCAATTTACTTATTTAATCAATCAAGTAAATTACTTTGTATAATCATCTCAATCAAGTAAATTACTTTGTATAATCATATAATTCATTCAAAAGGCTTAAGTATTCGATATGTAACACATAATTCACAAACTTGAAAACAAAAGCCTCTAACTAGTAGGAAAGCAACAAATTGTAAGATTTAATAAACTATCTTATATATCATTGGAGTAATTATACAGTTTTATGTAAAAAAACAACTATCCGATCGAGGTAAGAGGAATAATAAATTATTTGACATATCAATGAACACTCCTTTTATGGATGTAACACAAACAATTTCAATTAACTCAATCAAATGAAAAAAAAAAAATAATGTCTCTTTTTAAATGAGAAATAATATGGGTC
Source organism: Nymphaea colorata (assembly GCF_008831285.2). Classification (NCBI taxonomy): domain Eukaryota; kingdom Viridiplantae; phylum Streptophyta; class Magnoliopsida; order Nymphaeales; family Nymphaeaceae; genus Nymphaea; species Nymphaea colorata. Next base: position 22,688,712 of record NC_045139.1, on the reverse strand, counting down.
ATCTGATTTAACAATTCTTAATCAGAAATCATCACAAAATAATAATTTACTCAACTAAAATATGTTATTATTTAAAAATAGACCAATCAATGTTCAATATGCATAGTTAATTTGAAAAAAATACGAAAGTCAAACATACTAGTTGTCCAATAAACCAATCAAAGTTCAATATACTATTTGTTTTCAACAAGTATTTAAAAAAAGAGAATTTATCAAAAATATATGTGAAAATAATTTAAAACGTCCTTAAAGCAACCTAGTTCAATATACTAGTTGTTCAATAGACCAATCAAAGTTCAATACCCATTCAGTTTTCTTTGTTTCTAAAAGTTTTTTTGCTCAAATGCAACCCTAAATGTTTTTGCCCCTAAATGCAATCCTAAGGCCACGTTTGAGGGCCTTGAAAAATTCATGGACGGGTTTTCTTCCCTTTTTTTACCGTTTCATTTTTCTTGAAACTAGACTCGTTATTATAAAACCGATTAAATGTTGAAAACCGATACACCACGTTATTGAAACCAATTAACCGGTTTAGGGTAAAAAATTAGTGATCGGTGTTCCTCCTCTACTACAGAGTTTTGTTTCTTTCATTTTTGTCTCTTGCTCTCTTCTGTCAACCATCTTCACCAGTCACCAGCTCACCGCCGTTGCGCCGCACACCAGCACGACAGCTCCACCGTCCGGCTGGTCCACAGTTCCACCGTCCGGCATCCGGTATCTAGCCACAGCCCACCGACATCCCGTGACCCTGTCATCGATCTCTGTCGATTCCGAACTACCACTGTTATCAGAAATGTAACATTGACCCTCTCTTTCATGCACTCCCTCTTTGTCTCTCTTTCTCTCTCTCTTTTAAACTCACCGTAAGACCTCATCCTCACAGGCTCGCCACTCACCTCTGCACGGCCTGCCTCTTTGGGCCTCTTCCTCTTTTACTTGTTCACATTTAAATTACTAGCTTCTAATTGTTACTCACTTAGTGTTATTTGATTTGGATTTGGGTTGCAACCTGTGCCATTAAAAGGTTTGACAGAGGGATTAAGAGAAACAAAGGCAGCAAAAGATTCCGTACATGTCAGGAAGATGAAAGTTTAAGGAAATGGAAGGAAAAGCTACTTTGTCGTATTGATGATAATGAATACGGTTAGTTGTCGAATAAGCTTCATTTATTTTTTCTATATACCTTTGTAGCATTTTTTGGCCAAATTTTTTCTGTGTTGCAGGTCAGATAGAGCCAGAAGTCACATTACTCACCAAAGGAATCGTGTCTAACTGCTGTCCAGAATTTTCTACCTCTCTGCCCATAGAGAGAAACCACAGCAATGTCCTTTTTACTCTCAAAGAAGAGTCAAATTATCGCCTCAAGCTGACTTTCAGGGTTAAGTATAACATTTTCTCTGGATTGTCCTACTCAAATGCTATCTGGAAAAAAGGCATCCAAGGTATAGCGGCTTTTTATCTTTTCTTTTGTAATACATGTTTTAGGTATACTGTACTTGATGATGAAAAAATTAGTTGGGATCATCTCAGTTTGCATTGTAAGATTCAAGTGATCACCACAAAACTTACAAAACTAAAGCTGAGTGCAAATGTTGTATTTGCTGACTGGAGTTCCATGTTCATTTCAAATGCTTTTCCTTAGCATATTCCTTCAAATTCATTGCTGTCTTATTGTGATTTCGTTCTATAATGTCAACTTTTTTTCCTCTAACACTCAAAATCCGTGGTTTGGATCATTTATATGCATTATGATAGCCAGAACATATCCTCGATATACCATGACTTTATTATCTCTGATCACATATGAATTAGTATGCAAATACTTTATAGATTATATGACAGGAAATTCTCTTAATTTTGATATAAATGGTAAGTTAATCAATGCAAATGCATGTTGGGTACATTTGCTCCACAGCAAGAGCCTTACATTCACATGCTAGAGAAAGAGACGACTCCGTCAGGAGTAATGGCACGAGGCACATACATGGCTAAGCTTAAGGTGTGTTGCTTTTTTTCCTGTCAAAGACATTGTATTTGGATTCCATTCACACGAACAAAAATCTATATTTGTTTTGTCTATGTCTGTATTAGGTATGGTAATCTGCATTCTGATATGTTATAATAGGCATGTTAAATCCTTCAACTGAACGATTAAGGAACCTGTTAGTGTTTCAAACATGGTTGCTTCTTTTCAAATGTTCATAATCTATTTGTATGTCTTGTGGGCTTTCTGTACTCAAATAATTTATCTTTTGCAATTAATTGCTTTATTCATGGACTGACTTTGTCTGGCTTGTTTTCGTTTGACAGTTTGAAGACGATGACAGAAGATGTCACTTTGAACTTGACATTTCTATTATGCTTTTGAGATAAAGAAACACTGCTAGATGTTGTGATTTCCATGCTTGAATATAAAAAAATGAGGCTTCTAGTACTGTTATCTGTTGTTCTGTCCTGCTGTCATCTTTGAGTGAGCTTAAAAAATTCACCTGTCTATCCTCAAAGTGCAGATAATCTGCTAACTTTTTTTGTTTCTTCACCACAGAAGCAGTTAATGGCCATTTCTTGTTATTCATAGTTTGAGTCTTCTAGGAGAGGCAGAATAATAGAAATGCCAGTAGCATCAGAGAAAGCTTTGTTGACAAATTCTTCTTTTGATCTGCATATACCAACTAATGCCACTAAAGCTGACTTCCTAATCACATGGTTTGAAATTGGATTTTATTGAAGGCACAACTTTTGATAACTGAGCTATAAAAGTCATAAATCTGATTCTGATGGATTCGAATATAACTTAAAAGTTTAATTCGGATTCGGATATAACTTTTCGGATATAACTTAAAAGTCGGATTCGGATCGGATTCAGATATAATTTAAAATTCGGATCAGATTCGGATATAAATTAAAATTCGGATTCGGATCGGATTCAAATATAAGTTAAAAATCGGATTCGGATTGGATTCGGATATAGATTTTAAAGTCGGATTCAGATATGGTATAACTTTTTTTTATCCGAATTCAAATCTAAATCCGAATCCGAATATCTGAATTTCTGAAAAATCAGATATGGTAAAAGGTATATCCGATCCGAATCCGATCCATTGACATCCCTACTTGCCAGGCCTGCGGCCAGCCTGCATAGGCCAGAATAGGCCTATGGCTGTTCAGCTCAGCCTGTCTTCGCCTGGCAATGGGCCATGCCTAGGTTGGGTGAGTCTTGGGTGCGCAACCTGCCCTCTAGTGCGGTCAAACCCCCTTGATCTTCTGAAAATAACATTGAATTTGTGAAATGCTATTGGTTTTCTCGAAATATCATTTCGTTTAAAAAAATAACCTTACTTTTTCTCAAAAAACACCAAAATATCTTTTGTGGGGCCTATAGCCAACATGGCAGACTAGCCAAGCCGGGCAAATCTTGGGCTAGCCCTGCACGGCCCTAGCCGGCTTAGCTTGGCCCCACATGACCCTGGCCGGCTTGGCCTGGCGCTTGGCTAGGCATGGCCCTAGCCTTGCCAGGCCTGGCTGGTTTGGCTAGGCTTGCAGCCAGCCATTATAGGCCAAAATAGGCCTATGGCTGTTCAGCTCGGCCTGTCTAGGCCTTGCAGTGTCTAGGCCTTGCAGTGGGCCAGGCCTAGGCTGGGTGAGCCTTGGGTGGGTAAGCTGCCCACTCACCTAATCAACATATTTTTGGATAGATTTGACCCTCTTAGTATTTTTAAGCTATTTTAAACTAATAATGACTAATTAATGGCTAATTTCATTTTACAGAAAGATTACAATGCCCTTCAGTCTTCTCTCATTTAAAATTGGGGAAATCCATCATCTTTTCAAGCCTTTGAATTATCTATCTCCTCTTCTAAATTTCTTCTTCTTTTCTTCTTTCTCTTCTTCTTCTTGTTTGGCTCTCCTAATGATCAACTCCAAACCTGCATTTCTAATAGGAGGAAACCTAGGAGGAGATTGTGATGGACTTTTGAGGAGCATCTCCAACCCGTTCAAGCTACCATCAAAGAATTCTCTTTTCCTAGAAGAGCTAAGGAGTCACGCCTACACCAAGGCAAGCATCTTTGTCAAGGTCATTTCCCTTCTCTTTCTAACGTATCTTTTTATCATTTTAACTAGCTTCTTCATTTCTTTTAACTCGTTTATTACTTTTAAACTTATTTTAACTTTTCTCTCTTTAATTTTAACTTCTTTTTCTCTCATTCTTTACTCTTCTCATTTTCATTTTAATGTTTATTTCTCTTATTCTTAACTTTCCTCTATCATTTTAACTTATATTTCTCATTTTAATTTCTCATCTTTATTTCTCTTTTTTTATTTTATTCCTCTTCTCATTTCTCTCTCATTTAATTCTTTAGCTTTCAAATATATCTCTTTTTCTCTCCTTCTTTTATCTTTATTTTTCTTTATGTATTTTGATTTTTCTCTTTCTCTCTTTTAATTTTTCTCTACCTATTCTTGCTCTCTCATCGTATATCTATCTTTTCATTTGTCTATCTAATTCACTATTTTGTTGACTTGATTGTATGTGGATGTGTATTACGATGTGAGTTTTTTGGATGAGTTATTTTTCTATTTTTATCGTTTTTAGATTGGGACATGTCCAACCCAGAAAACACCCAAACAAGTTTGATGTGCAAGTTAATTTGCATTGAGCATGTCATTTTTTATTTTTTAAATTGCAAATCCATCTTTCATATTTTTCTCAATCATTGTTCTAGTCTTCCATTGGCCCACTAATATTTTCAATACACCCTTGATTACTAGAAGAAATCTTAACTCTACTAGTTTTCATCAAATTTTTCGTTTTCATTGCTCCATAAATGTATGTTATGGTAGGAATGATATATATATTTTTATTAACTATATAGAATTTATGTAATCATCCATATACAATTACTTTTGGGAATTATGAATACTAACAAGCACATCTCTAAGAAACTTAAGTAAGATAAAATAAAACCTTAATGAGATGATAATCGAATTAAGTCAAAACCTTTGAAACTTACTTAAGATTCAATAAAAACACCCTACAAATTATAATATTTTCTTGTTTCAAATATCAGATCTTTACACTTTTCAACATATTATTTTGATATTTGTAATATTCCAAAATCTCTCTCTTTGGCCACATGATGAACAAAACTATGGTTATCGTCCATCTTTTTTGATGTGTTATTTTCAAACAAAACTTGAAAAACTTGTTTTCGTAAAACATGAAAAGTTGAAGCCATATTTGCAAAATAAGTAATTTATAGGTATGTTCCTAATCATATTTCTTCAAACAAGTTGAAAACTTCGATTTTCAAAACTATATTAAAATGTATGTTATTTTTTAGTTGAGTTCTAGTGACAATATTTGAAGAACTAAAATGATCTTACAAGTGTCATTTTAAACAATTCATTTCTATACTATTTAGCTATTCTAACAATTCAATCTCAAGTTTCTGAAGTTACCAATTATTAAGGGTTTGTTAACTCTTAAGATCATAGTTCTAGACATGAGGGCACCACTACTTTTCTTCTAAAACCAAACCATATTTAATCATTTCAAAAATTGTCTCAGTATATTTTATTTAGACTTGAGCACACATGCATGTAGAATTTAAGATAACATTTCAAATATCTGAATGTGTAAAGCAAGAGGCTTGTTCTTAGTCTGGCTACCCCCAATAAAAGCATTGAGAACGGCCAGACCTCGTACCGACGGGCGAGTCCCTTTCTCTCTCCATTCAAAATAAAACCTCATTTTTCTAATGCACTCCAAAGACCAAAATAAATTTTGGAGATGCAAATAGATGCCGGCTGTGATGGGACCCGTCATCATCTAACTTGCCTCTTTAATTGCACATTTTAAATTTTCAAATGTTATTTTTAATGTCAACACTAACATGCACCTATCTTCATCTTCATGGCTTAAATCTAGTTAGCATTCCATTACATATATCTCTAAGCATGGTTTGATGATTATTTTATTTGCTTTCTTGCATCTAGGAGTAATTGATAATACTTAATCATGTTCACTTAGACTTAGAAGTCGAATACAATCCTCCTCAATTTAAGGCTTGATTGAAGACATTATGTGCTTTCTTTATTTTAATCACTGTCTTAGGCCAACATTGCATTAGAAACAATCAATCTTGCATGTTTATTCATATTTTAGAGCTTCCTATACATATTTGTCTGAGTCATCATGTTACTAGGCTCGATCTTAGGTAGTAGCACAAGACTAAGTCTCACAACTAGACTACACCTTAGGTGGGAAAACTCCCTCGTTAGTACCTTGAGTAGTAATTTGTAGTATATTGATGGGTGACCAAGAAGAAATGAGAAACCCAACTTTTAATTTCCTAATGGAGGAGTCTATGCGCGTATTAAGCCTCTTGGTTAAGGCATATTGACATATCTCATATGAAACAATCGTTCAAACCAAACTCATTTAGAGCCACATGTTCCTTTTCAAAATATATGCATGATAAATGTATTATTGTATGATGAATGCATGTGTGTCTTCCATACAGTCATTGATCAATTAAATCATTTCACATTCCATATTCCTCATTTAAGTCAATGTCTTCTTTGATAATCTCTATGTACTCTTCAACATGATCACGTCATAAACCCATGCTTTAACACTACTACCTAAGTGACTTTGATCTTCATGTTCTATCAATTGACAAGTCCAATTTGTTTAGAATTGCTTCAAAATCTACATTTTATCATATCTTGTCAATCCCTCATTTATTCATTTATCCAACCTTCTATTCTTGAACATGATACCCATCTGTTGGTTCAACTACAAACTTTGCTTAACTCAGGTCATGCATTCTTTTTATCAATCTTTATGTTTAGCCATATAATTTTCTAGCTTCAATACCCATAGTGCGTTTTCTTTCCATTTTACTACTTCCATGATTTTATTGCGTCATCATTTATTCCAAGTTGATTACCAACCTTTGCGATATTGTGCTTTCAATCGTTGGACACAAGATTTTAACTTATTCATTCACTCATATTCAGTCTATGTCTTATTGAATCAAACATCATGTATTTGTTATGTACATTCTACTCTGCCTCAGCTTTAATCTTTTCAAAGTCAAGATTCTTCACAAGTGATAGATTGCTCATACTTTTCTTTGTTTTCCTATATTATCTTTAAAATGTCATCAACTTGATATCTCGCTATGAGGATCAATATCTACCGATCATTTTTTATAATAAGTTTCTTTCCTACAAGCCATTGTCCCAATTTCTTGCCACTAATGACAAATCAAAAATTATTTTATACCTAAGTCCATGCACATGATATTACCTTGCACGCTCATTTTCCTATTAGTGAAAAATATATTATTTTTTTCTATATAAATTTGTCCACACTTTCTTCTTATTGGGGTAATTTCCATTATTTTCTTCACCTGAGACTCAACGCAAGACATCAACCATCTAGCTTTTTCTCAGTATATTGGTGCATTCATTTTTGAATCAAATTCTATCTCTTACCAGTCATGGGCTAACACTGAGACATCATTTTTAATTATGAATATTTTGAAGCATTAGCTAAATTGCTTTTGTGACACACACACACACACACACACACATATATATATATACATATTCACAAGATTTATTCTAACAAATCATTCAAATTATCATTTTCATCAAGAAAAAGGTCATATCCCTATCAAATCAACTCAGTTGCTAAATCAAAGATTTGATCAAGTGCAACTTGGCTGCTAGGTTTAACGCATTATAAAGTTAGCTCAACCATGTCATTATTCAAGGGAATCTTATGGAGCAAGCGCAGCTTGGCCATTTGACCAAGGGCTTTTCAAAGCAAGGTCAACCCAAGCGCTAGGTTGGGGAATTTTACTAAGCAAGTTCAAAATCTAGCATTCAGTGACAAGAAGTCTTCTTGTCACAATCAATGATAGGGTCTGATTCCTAACTTCAATAAATGTATTTGAGGTGATGAGGGTTCTTTCCTGGCATTGCCCCTTGTTATCGAGCAACCTAGTTAGGCAAGGGGTAAAACATGAAATTATGAACAAAAAAGCAATCTATGTAGGTAAGGGGTTAAACCTGAAACGCAAGCCAAGGCAATCCATTCAAAGGAGTTAAACCTGAATTCAATTTTGGCAAACCCGTGCAGATATGGGGGTTAAACCTGCAACATAAGCTCAAACAAACTATTCGAGTAAGGGGTTCAGCCTCAAATGCGCTTCCTACATTTTAATTTTTAGCCAAAATTTTCATTGATCAAAATTTGGGGTGCTTATCTTTGCCATTAAGCATGAATTACACGACTTAGTAGCAAAGAGGGGCATCTATAATCACCACATATTTTTCAAGATTCTATATTTACCCTTTGTCAAACATTTCAAGATAACTTTACATCAACCTTCAAGGATTTTAAGCTTCAAACACTTCAATTTCTCTAAATTATGGACAATTTTCTTTATTTGACTACCAATGTTATTTGAGACTTATTTGGATCTATTTCTGACTTTGGACACATAGCTCAATCTCAACTTAAAGTTATTCTATAATTTAAACTGGTATCCAGTTCAAAAACTCATATAGAAGCCTAAAACAAATCTCACGATCCAAATCTTGATCCAAAGCCCAGCCCAAGATACAAATCTAGATTCAAAGATCAGCCCTAGATCCAAAATAGAGCCCTAGATCCAAATCTAGATCTAAATACTAGTCTTGGATCCAAAGATCCCTAGATTCAAACCACATACAAAATGGATTCACATCCAAATCCAAATTCTAAAACTGGATCCACAACAAAACTTTAGTACTAGACCCTAATCGAAATCTCAATTATGGGCTCATTTGATCGCAATTTGTACCTTCATATCAATTCAAACCCGATTTGAACCCAAGATCCAAAGTCTAGATCCTTGTTTGGATCCAAATTCTTGATCTGGATCCAACTCCATGTTTTTTCCTCAATCCAGATCTAAATCTGAGATTCAGAACTAAATATGAGTTTTAGATCAAAATTCAAGATTCAAATCCAAATATATTATTTTTGATCCGTTCTGAGCTTTTGATCCAGCTCCAAATCGAAGAGCTAGATCCATATTCAGATCCAAATACAAGTCAAGGATCATTCACAGTCCAAATATCTAGACAATAGCTAGACCTGGCCCACTTGCAGTCCAAATACCAATAATTTCTAATTCAAGATTTCCAAAATACCCTTGATTTTATGAAAATATCATTGAATTTCTCAAAATGCCCTCGGTTTTCTCGAAATATCCTTTCATTTCAAAAACCAACTTTACTTTTTCTCAAAGAATACCAAAATACCCTTTGTGGGGCCCACAACTGACGTGGCAGCCTGACCAAGCTTGGTGTGGCAAATCCAAGCTCGGCGCTGGCCGGCCAGGTATGGCTGGCCTGCCTGGCGCAGTAGGGTACGTTCCTGGCCACACCCTTGTGCGGCCAGACATGGCCCCCAGGCCTACCCCTGCTAGGCTAGGCCTGCTGCCAGCCAGAATAGGCTTGTGGCTGTTCAGCTCGGCCTGTCTAGGTCTACAAGTGGGCTAGGTCTTGGTTGGGCAAGCCTTGGGTGGGCAAGCTGCCCCTCGACGTGGTCAACCCACCAAAACAGGCCTATTCAGGCCTGTGGTTGTTCAGCTCGGCCTGTCTAGGCCTGCAAGTGGGCCAGGTCTAGCTGGGCAAGCCTTGGGTGGGCAAGGTGGCCCCTGACGTGGTCAACCCACTAGTCAAAATATTTTTGAACAGATTTGACCCTCTTAGTATTTTTAAGCTATTTTAAGCCAATAATGACTAACTAATTGCGAATTTTATTTTAGAAAAATTCTGCAATGCATTTGAGCATTCTTCATCTATAAATACCTCCTCATTTTTCTTATTTAACATTGGAAAAATCCATCATCTTTTTAAGCCTGAATTCTCTATTTTATTTTCTAGATTTCTTCTTCTCTTCTTTTTCCTCTTCTTCTTCTTGTTCAATTTTTCTTATTTGGCTCTCATAATGTTCAACAACAAAACTTCATTTCCAACAAGTGGAAACTTTGGAGAAGCTTGTGATGGACTCTTGAGGAGCATCTCCAACTCGTTCAAGCTACCATCAAGGTGTTCTCTTTGCCCGGAAGAGCTAAGGAGTCGCCTCTACACCAAATATATTTAAAAAAAAAAAGCATTTATAACTATTCTTTCCACCATTTTCTTGTCTATTTTCTTCATATCAAGGCGATAAAGGTCTAGAGTCTCTCTAGAGCTAAAGATTCTCCTTGAAGCTTTCGGAGAGCGTGTCCAAGACAAACATCTTCGTCAAAATCATTTTCCCTTTCTTTTTAACTAATCTTTTTATCATTTTAACTAGCTTCTTCATTTCTTTTAACTCATTTATCTATTTTAAACTTGTTTTAACTTTTCTCTCTTTCATTTTAACTTCTTTTTCTCTCATTCTTTACTCCTCCCATTTTCATTTTAATGTTTATTTCTCTCATTCTTAACTTTCCTCTATCATTCTAACTTATATTTCTCTCATTTTAATTTCTCATCTTTATTTCTCTTTTTTATTTTACTTCTTCTCATTTCTCTCTCATTCAATTCTTTCTCTTTCAAATATCTCTCTTTTTCTCTCCCACTTTTATGTTTATTATTTCTCTCTATTTATTTTCATTTTCCTCTTTCTCTCTTAATTTTGCTCTACCTATTCTTGCTTTCTCATCATATATCTATCTTTTCATTTCTCTATCTAATTCTCTATTTTGATGACTTGATTGCATGTGGATGTGAATTATGATGTGAGGATTTAGGATGAGTTATTTTTTTATTTTTGTCATTTTGAGGTTGTGATATATTCAACACAGAAAACACCCAAACACGCTTGATGTACACATTAATTTGGATTGAGCATGTCATTTTCGATTTTTCAAATTGCAAATCCATCTTTCATATTTTTCTCAATCATTCTTTGAACTTTCCATTGGCCCACCTATATTTTCAATATACCTTTGAGTGACTCACTAGATGAAATTTTAATTTTACCAGTTTTCATTAAATTTTTCTTTTCCATTGCTCCATAGATGTATGTTATGGTAGAAATGATTTATTTTTTTGTTAAGTATATAAAATTTATGTAATCATGCATACACAATCACTTTTGGTAATCAAGAATATTAACAAGCACATCTCTAAAAAGCTTAAATAAGATAAGATCAAATCCTAATGAAGTGATAATTGAGTTCAAGCAAAATCTTTGAAACTTACTTAAGATTCAAGGGAAATGCCTTACAAATTTTAATATTTTCTTGTTTCAAATATCAAATCTTCAGACTTTTCAACATATTATTTTGATATTTACAATATTAAAAAATCTCTCTCTTTGGCCCTATGATGAACAAGAACTATGGTCTTCGTCCATCTATTTTGATATTTTATTTTCAAACAAAACTTAGAAAACTTGTTTTTACAAAGCATGACAAGTTGAAGCTATATTTTGCGAAATAAGTAATTTACATGTATGTTCCTCATCATATTTCCTCAAATAAGTTGAGAACTTCAATTTTCAAAACTATATTGAAATATAAGTTATCTTTTAGTTGAGTTCTAGTGACAATATTTGAAGAACTAAAATGATCTTACAAGTGTATCTTTTAAACAATACGCTTTCTATGCTATTTGGCAATTCCAACAATTTAATCTCAAGTTTCTAAAGTTACTAATTATTAAGGTTTGTTGACCCTTATGACCATAGTTCTAGACCTGAGGGCACCACCACTTTTTTTTTTTTAAACTAAACTATATTTAATCATTTCAAAATTTGGCTCAATACATTTTATTTAGACTTGAGCACACATGCATGTAGGATCTAGAATAACATTTGAAATATCAGAATGTACAAAGCAAGAGGTTAGTTCCTGGTCGGGTTACCCCCAATAAAGGTGTTGGGAACGTTCAGACATCATACAAACAGGCAAGTCCCTTTTCTCTCTTAGTTTAAAATGAAACCCTTTTTTCTGAAGCACTACAAAGACTAAAATAAATTTTTGAGATGCAAACACGGACCATTGCAATGTCGGCTGCCTTAATCTCAAGTTTGGGCTGCTATCTCTCTCTCTTCCATCAGGTGTCGACGACTCGACCGTCTTCACTAAATCACCACCCCGCAAGCCGCCGTTGGTCTGCTGACCAGCACAGTAGCATCCGGCCACCAGTGACCTTCCCACCGGCATCCCATCATCCATCTCTATCAAACTGTTGCAACATCAGCTACATCGCTGGTATTATCATGGTATGTTTGCCATGCGAGCTAGTTAAATTAACACTGCTTATTTGGAACCGGATTATTTTTCCATTACCTTTACAATTTCTTCTTTTCATTTCATTGAAACTTGAACTGCATAAGCATGTAATCACAACATGCACGCTTTGAGGACAAAAGCAGACAAAACAATGGCAATTGCTCTTTATCTTCATTTTTTTTCAAGAATTAATTGAGATGTATGAACCTGTCAAATTTGCCCTCTCCATGGTATATGACTTCCTGCCTACTTCCATAATGATTTATTGTCTATATCAATCATGAACCTGTTATTTTCCTACCAATGGCCATATTTACAAAAGTTTTAAGTACAGTGGCTTCTCCTTTCATTTGAAATGTTAATGTGCTACATGCTTTTTGGAGCATTCCCTACATGAGCTTTATAAGGTAGTTGCTATTGAGCTAGATAGTTTGAACAATTAATTATATCATTTATAGTTATTCATATATATATATATATATATATTGCTACTTAGATGATGTTCTTAATATTTTGCATTTGATATGTTAGTTTGACTTATTTTTACAAATGTTTATTTTCTTAATTCAGCAACTAGATGTTAGATGTCATGATTCTTTTGCTTATACAGTTTGAGTTTGGTTTTACTCCTGTTTGTGTGTAGAAGAAGAATGTCATCACCAAGAGAAAATACTACAAGTAAAGACAAACAAATACTACAAGTAAAGACAAACAAACAATAGGTAGGATCTATAGCTGATGGCAGTGTAGATCCTACCTATTCGAATTCTATTGGGAATCATGATGTAAACATGGATAAAGTTGATGAAGCAATGCCTAAAAGTGGTATGAAAAGACAAAGGGCAAGAACTTCTTTAGTTTGTAATGATTTTGAAGAAGTAACTACGGGTGGTGTGAAAAAGGGTAGATGCAAGTATTCCAAAGCAACATTTGTTATAAGTACATGAGAGAGTACATCATCGATGAGAATACATAAGTGTCTTGCGCATCCTATAATATTAGTCAAAATACTTTGAATTTGACATTCGTGAAGTTTTAGGTCTTACAAAGGAATCAATGAGTAAGGGTGCCAAACTTGATTCCAAAAAAATAAGAAACATATTGGCGAAGATGATAGTTTGTCATGAGTGCATATTCAATGTGGTTGAGCATTGCTGATTTAGATTTTACTGAAGTTTACTTTTTCAAATTGGTTACCCATTTTGAGGACAACAGTAAAAAAAGAGATGTCACAAAATTATATGAGGTAGAAACAAGGAAGTTGATGGAATATTTTAAAGGTGTTACATCTATTGCCTTGGCAACAGATATGTAGACGTCTAACCAACAAATTGAGTATATTTTCACTATAGCTCACTTCATAGATCATGCTTGGACACTTCAAAAACATATAATTTGTTTTGACCAAGTCGAACCGCCTCATACTAGAAAGAATCTAGCAAATGTAATTGATAAAAATCTTTAATAATAAGAAATAAAAAAGAAAATCATCTCCATTACAATCAACAATGCTTCTTCTAATGAAGTTCTTGTAAGAACTTTGAAAATTTTTTTGAAGAAAAGTGGTGTAAATCTATACCAAGGCAGTAAATTTTTTCATGTTTGTTGTTGTGGACATATTCTAAATCTGATGGCGAAAGATGGTTTGTCTGCTATTAGAGATGAACTTGGTACGATTAGAGAGAGTAAAATATATAAAATGCTCTCTATCAGACTTCACAACTTCCAACTTATAGTAGATGAATTTGAAATTCGTAGTCAAATGAAGTTGGTACTAGATGTTGCAACTCGATGAAATTCTACTTATTTGATGTTGGAGGTTACATTTATGTATAAGCATGTTTTTTATAGATATGATATGAAAGATGCTGATTTTACTTGGTTATTGAATGCAGATGAATGGAAGAGAATATAAAAAGTATGTACTTTTCTTAAAGCATTTTATAACATCTTTGTGCTTTTCTCAGGGTCCAAATATCCTACAATAAACCGATTTTTCCTAGAAACTTGGGGGGTTCAAGAACTATTACAGGAAGAAGCTGTGATAGATGTAGCTTTATGAAGAGAATGACAATTAAAATGAATGAAAAGTTTGATAGGTATTGGAGCTACTGCAATATATTGATGGCTGTTGCTTCCATGCTATATCCAAGGATAAACTTAAGTTTAACAGACTTTATCTTTTCAAAGACTTTTAATCAAATAAAAGAAAAGGAAGATCATATGGCATTAGTAAGAATACATTGTAAGAGCTTTATAACAGTTATATTGGAAAAATAGAAGTTTTAAATAAAATGTTAAATGTGATGCTACTACTTTTATGAGAGGAACTGACTCATCATGTAGCAATTTCAATAGATATAGCGTAAGATTTTTTAGCATTTTAAGTAAGGCATACAATGTTCATTTCCAAGCTCCCAAGGCCGAGCTTGGTATGTATTTAGAAGACAGATTGCTCAAATGTGACGCCACAACTGCTTTTTGTACTAGAGGTCGAATTGTGGATGAATGCAGAAGTTTATTGAGTCCAAAGACGGTAGAAGAATGAATTTGTGCAGGTGATTGGATAAGACTATATGGAAAACCAATGAATATTGCACTGGTGTATAACAAAGTTTATCATGTTATTTTATCACAATATAACCCAATAAATTATAGTAGTTGTTTATTGGTCAATTATTGTTAGTTTTCTTGTAGGACACTGCTGAAGATGAGATAACATGATTCAACATCAATTCAAACATATTATACAGTAAGCTTTAAACTTTTACTATTGTTAGACTTTTTTTTAAAGAATTTCATGTTTTTTCATTGTTATTGTGGTTTATGTTGTTTACAGAGGCTGCATAATTCCCATTCTCTTAGTTTTTGGTATTGTAGCAACTAACAAGATACCAGGTATTTTTATAAGTCTTAAGTTTTGTTCTTTGATGCTTGATTTTATCTTGATGACAACATTATTAGTTGTATCTTTTTTGAACACCCTTAATCATTTTTATTGCTAACATTTTTATTTTTTTATGCTAGCATTTTTATGTCAACTGTGTTAGGTTCTTTTGTTAGAGATTTCGAAGGAGATTCACATGAGTTTTTTTGAAGCAAAGAGAATGTTTTTTTTTTCTTTCTCCTATGAATTTTCTATATGCAACAATTGACTTATCAGTGATATGTTTACACAGAAATTATTAATCTTTTAGAGCTATTGCCAGTATTATCTCCTTCCTTGTTTCTTTAAGTTCCCCCCCTCTTTTGTTACATTACTTGTGTATCACAACATTTCATTGCTTATATGAGTTCTAGCAATTGGTTTATGACTATCAATCTGTCGTCAATGTGAAGAAGTCATTGAAGGAAAACCACTCAAATAAATAAGTATTATATCAAAATTTTCTTTAGTTTATACTTAAGTACTATATCATGGGTGTGAAGCCATTTTATTTTCCATTCTTGATCCTCTATTATGTTCATTGGGAAGGTTGATTTAGTTGCCTCTATGTTTAGAGCACTACATCACATGTCTACATGAAAGTGAGGTAGTTTTACTGACAATTCATGAATGTGTGTTGACTCTTCTCTTTGTTTGTATGTTTAAGGGATGGAATAGGTTACATGCTTGAACATAAGTCTCCTTTGATTTCATGTATTTTCTGCATGCTTAGGCATGTGTGCATGTCTTAGAATGCTAAAGTCATATTCTTCCAGTGCACTGTAAAGTTTTCTAGCATGTCTTTGAATGACAAAGCTACTTTGTGACAATATTCAACAGTATATGTTTCTTGAGCTGAGGCAAATTATCAAACAGATAACCATGAGCTGTACATAACAAGTCTATTGTTTTTATGCTTTTCCCCGTTTCTCTGCTGGTTTTTTCTTGCATTCTCCACCGTGATATGTAACCTTATAGTGCCAACTTACTATTTTCTGGTAACATTCTTGGATTGTTATTTTTAAGAACTTTTACCTTATAGCGTAAATTGTCATATTTGTAAGCAAATATTGCATTAACTTGTAAAGGAGATAGATGGTTATAAAACCTTTGCTACCTATGTACTGCCAAGATCCAGTATTATCTTATTAAATGTTTTTTTCTTAATCGATTCACTTCTATTGCTATATTTCACTTGCTCCTTTCATGTATTAACATTTCTATTGTGGGAGAATTACTGTTGAAAAGTTTTCCCTTTTGTAGGGCTGCACTTGGTTCTTAACAATAAATCAGACTCTATGACCTCGATGTGCTTATATTATCCTTTGCTTGTCTATTTATGTTCTCCATGCACTCATGCATGTGTGAGCATGTGTTCAAACACATATTTTTTCATGTATATATATGTGTGACTTAGGTCAGTCAGACACTATGCTGTCATATTACCTTGTCATAACCTCCTATCAGGTAGACAAATCTCTTTTTCTTTTTTTTTAGCTCGATATTTTTTTGTTTACTTCCTGAGATTTATTTGGATAAACATTAATGGGTAAAATTTCACCTCACCAGGTATAACAGAGACCAATAATAGCTGCGACACATCTGAACTATGTAATAGTTGCTGAAAGGCTGCAATGCACTCTATCTTTTTCTTCTATGTTTCCTTCCTTACTATACCCAAGTCCATCTTCTGTTCTATTTCTTTCATTGTTTTCTGTTTCTTACAACCTCGGTACCTTCTTACCCACTTAAAATGGGTGTTTTATGTTTGGTAATAAGATTTCCCATTCATCTAAAACTAAAAGACCTTTAACCAAAAGAAGGCATGAAAGGTAGCCTTCAGTTGGCTTTTACCAAAACATAAAACATTTACTTGATTGAGGTGATTCTGGTTATGTGGTTCAAAAAAATCTTCAAAAAATGGCAACAACTCCCACTCAGGTTGTCAAGAATTGGACTCATTATTGTCGAGTTAACACTAAATGAGTTAATGCCTAAACGAGTTAATGCTAAAGGAGTTAAATGGGTTAACAAGTTAACGCTAAACGAGTTAAATAGGTTAAACGAGTCGAGTTAGATCTCAACTTTGTATAGTCGAGTCGAGCTCGAGCTGGCCAAGTTTGGGCTCGACTGGGCTTGTGTGCAGCCCTAGTTTGGATTGTTTTTGAAGCTCAAACGTAATTCAGGAAAGGGGAGATTTCCACATCATTGTGTGGCACAATCGATTTTTGCTAGTAGAGGGAAACCAAGAAAAATAAATGAACAGAATCTAAACACGACATATAAGAAAGACATGGAGAGAGATAGAGAGGAGATATGTAGCTTTTGCTTTTAAAGCAGACGAACAACCTGAAACACTTTTCTGCATATTTGAGAGAGAGAGAGCCAATAGGGCCGAGGCTTTATTATTCTTGTACTAAACTTATAAACTCAAACTGTTTACTTAATCAACACAGCAGTACAACCCTCATTAAAAAAATCTAGACTACCGTAACTAGTAACCGGTAGTAGAGCACTATTGGCAATAGCCACTGGGGCACAGGCTTTATGTATAATATTTTGAACTATGTTTATAGACTAATTTGCCATATGATCAGTGGTGCTTGAGTCAACAATCCATAGATTGCCATGACCAGAAGCAGGAAAATAAGAAGCAACAGAGTTACCTTGAGTGTTTTCAGCCATGTTGATGGAGGGCCCAGCAGATTTTTGAATTTGTAAATCTTTGATCATCTCAACCAGCCTTTCCAACGTAACCGGATGAAGTGGCCTGATCAGCTTGCATATTAGCTGGACCCTTTTCTTGCTTGTCCAACCCTTGGTTAGTTCCTTTGACATGGTAGCTGAGACTTCTTTCAGGTGTACCAATAAGAAACCACCAGGAGCCTCTAGAATGCCCGCTCTTCTTGGAATGCATGCATTTCTATTTTTTATTATCTTCAAGCCTGTTTTTTTTATTTTTTCTCCTCCGTAGGTGCTGACAATACCACTAGTGGAAGTAAATGCCACTTTCTCATCGGTATTAGACTCAAGGTTGTGATCACCAAAAGTTCCCATTGCTCTTCTTGTAGATTCTTCACGCATTAGGAGAGAGCAACACAAGCTAAGGGAGGAGAGCTTATTACCCATTAAAATCTGCCTTCTAATTTGTTCATAAAAATTTTCGAGACCAACCAAAACCTCAAAAATTCGTTCTTGTTCTCTCTTTTGATTTTAACTTTGTTCGAATCAGTTGTTAATGGAGCATGAATATCCATCTCATCCCATATTCCTTTGAATGTCCCCAAATATTCACTTATAGGCATCTTCCCCTTTTAAAACTCCCTTTCTCTGAGACAATGGATACATACGGGCAATGGTAAGTTGCAAGCTGTAGTATTCCTTGGCTGAGGTCCAAATCCCCTTGGCAGTTTCAAGAAATTGAAAGCTAGCATAGATTTTTGGCTAGAAATTGAAAGCTAGCATAGATTTTTGGCTAGAAATTGAAAGCTAGCATAGATTTTTGGCTCCATGGGGTTTATTAGCCATGATGCCACCGTGTCATCTGTGGATCTCCATTCTTTATACTTAAGGTCATCCAAAACATGTATACTAATGCTACTATCAATACATCCCAACTTCGATTTTCCACTTAGGAATTGAGTGTCTGCTTTTGACAAAGGTTTATAGTTGAATCCATCACGTAAGGCATTGGTGATTTCATATTAAGGTTACCGTTCATGAAGGACTATTTTGTGAGTACAGCCATCGCTTGTTTGAATGAAGGTTGGAGATTCATTGTTGGGCCTATCTTCACCTTTCCGCTCCATGGTAAACGTTTAAGAGAGAACCACTTGAATAAGCTCCTATAGTAGCAAGATGCGAGCTTTAATACCATGATAATTTTTGTCTAAAAAAAAACATGAGAAAAGGAGACAATTTTTTACGTGGTTTCGGTCTATTGTGACCTACATCCATGGTGGTTGGGACAACATTCAATTGCTTAACAAAATAGTACACAATATACGGAAGAGGTAAAAAAAAAAAATACAAAACCTCTACACTTTAGCATGAACTAAGGAATGTTAAGAAATTCTGCACAACGGCTAGAGTTTTCATGAATATGGGAACAATATCAACTAGTTTCCAAATAATGATACGAACAGTTAGGATTTCAGATAAAATAAATACATGAAAGTTCATAGAATCACATCGAGTATAGTCAAAAGAAAACAAAATTCCAAAAGAATATTCAAACCATTTGCATCCGCAATACTAGAAGTATGATGCCATAATCACCTACCTGGCTTTCAATCCCATCATATATATGATGGCAAAGTCTAGTTTGTGTGAATGCGAATCTTCTGTCGTTGATGAATTAAACAGATTGGTTATCTTCAACAATTCTATGTAACCACTTTCTCTTGATGCATATTTATAAGTTTTACTTTTTTTATGTAAGCTTCACTTATATTCAATAGCCTCCTCAAAGATTTGTATTTGAGATTAGGAATTACTCTTTTTACTGAACTGGTTCGTGTTACCATGTTCACATCACTTTTCCATTTGCCTTGTAAATCGTTACTTCCCATTCTTTAAGAATTTCTAATAAAGCAGCCTTACATTTTCGAAGCTAATGAGAAGATAATTGAGAAAAGCCTTGCTTCTATTTTTGAAATTATTCAGTCTTCTTGGAAGTTCTTACAGCCACAAGCCTACCGGGAGGTTCTCTAGCCCTTTAAGTTGTTTTAGTTATACTGTAGCACCATACATGCTTACACAATAATTTTTTAATGTTATCATTAGTGCATTTTAGCCTTCTTTTGCAGTATAGCTTTTCTGCAAAAAGAAGAAAAAAAATATGCTTATTTATAAACAATATTAATTTTATTTTCTAAAAAATAAAAGGCTATAGTGATGGCAAAAACTACCACTAAGCCACAAAAGGCAAGAGCAGCCATTGGCTAGCCATTAAGGTTGGCGCCGTTGCCAAGGTTATTAAAATATACCTTATTGGCAAAGGTAAGAGTTGTTGCCAATAATTGTCATTTGGAACAGAAAAGCCATGTATACTCTACTAAGCATAAGGTTTGTAAGTGCATTAGTAGCCATTATAACTCTTTAACTTAAACTCATGTGGTTATCAATCATAATACACTTTATATTTCACAATAATAAAAAATGTACCTGAATGTTTGTATTATTCAAGCAACACAAATAAGTTTTTTCTTAGTTAATATAAGGGTACCACAGCAGGAAATTACGTTTTTAGGAATGGCAAAAATCGTTGCTACAAAGAAAAAAAAACCGTCACTACAAACGTGTAACTATGGTAAGAAACCATGCCTACAAATGCTTAAAACCGCACATATTAGTGGTGATTTAAAACAAGTAGGCACTGTTTCTTTTTTAGCAACAGTTTTTTCTATGTTTTTTCCTATATATATTACTATATATATATATATATATTTAGAGAGAGAGAGAAATTTATTAAAAAGAAGGAGAATCGTAGGGAGGCTAAGGAGTCGTCTGCGGGAGCGGCTACGGGAGGTGCCAAGGAGCCTAGGGAGGCTAATTCTCTAGGGTCGACTATGGCAGCAGCGGGCAGAGACGAAGATTCTTAGGGAGGCTATCATCCGGGATGGAAGTCTAAGACGCGTTGTAAACCTCGGGGAGGTTAAGAGCGCGAGACGGGAGGAAGACCTATGCACACCACGCCTAGATGATGAAGATGGTGGGCTCGGCATGGAGAGGAGTTGACTTTGAGCAGCCTAGGGCAACCTAGGCAAGATGGGCATGAGCCCACTTTCAGATCAAGACCGAGGAGCTCAGGCCAACTTGGGTGTGTGAGGGCTTCGGCCCAAATCCAAACTTTGATTTTGACTTTGTTATTTGCTTTGAAAAATAATATTTGTTTTTGTACCGGTTTCTTAGTTTGATTTGGTTTTGTCTACATCTCATCTTGAGACTTTGTTTGAACCGGTTTTAGCTATACCATAAAAGCTAAAAACGGAGACAGTGTATTCATTCTGGCACAATCAAAGTTGAGTTTTCTCTTTCCTCTTTGCGTGGAGAGTTTGGACCCTAGGGCATGGCTTCCTTAGAAGCACGACACATTAACACTCACCATAGGCGTGAGAATATTGTGGAGTTTCTCTAGAAGAATGGCTGCCAGTAGCCATTAATGGAGGAGTTCAACACCGATCATCCCTAACCAAGATCCTTGGGTAGGCAGCCGTGAATTACCCTTGAACATGAAGGGGTTTAGAGGCGGCTGGTCTATAAGGAGTGTGGAGAAGACGACGTGCCCATGGCTCTGGCAGCCAATCATCTTCACCATCGACCACCGGTGAAGCAACTACCATCGAGCTAAGTATTCCCTTCTTCTGATACTTAGTGGTAGAGGCTTCGGTTTCCATCCGATCTATGATATCAACGAGCGGATTTCCCTTTTCATTCGAAGGAAGCTTCGTCTAATTAAGATAAATCTGAATGGTATTTAGTTAGATTGACAAACTAGACGTCGTGTGATTGAGAAGGAGTGGGGCGCATTCGACTGTCAAGGGCAGCAGTCTAACACCCGATTCTTCCCTGGTTTCGCACGGTTAGATGCTGAAGTTTCATGCCTTAACATGAAGATCTGAGTCCATATATTGTGTGGCGTGAAACAAGGAAAAGCTCGCAGTTCCTGCAGGAAGCCGCGGCAGAACAACCTGATCAGAGGGCAGTTACCGGTGATCTGCCGGGGGTCAGAGGATGTGCTCAGTACTGTTGGATTCGTCTCGATCTCCTCTACAACATATTCAAACTTGGTGGCAATCGGACTCTGTTTGACGGTAGAATCACCTGCAGAAACTCCCTGGCCTTCGCCAAACATCTTTGTCGGAACCCTGGTCGCAAATCCTCACCGCCGGCGTCTATTCCGACCAATTCTGATCATTTCGGGAATTAGGTGCACTCTTCCAGAAGTACCTTTGCTAGAGAATAATTTTACATCTTGAATTTGATTATATGTGAGGGTATTTCGGTCCAAGGAACAATTTCAATCCCTAGCGCCGCCAAATGAGGGGAAACCCTAGCCATTTAGGGTTTTGAGAGTTGGCACCAAGTCAAGTACCTTTCAAAAGCTTCTTCGATGGTTTTGGGAAGCTGATTGTGCCAAGGATTGTGGGAGGACACGTGGCAGGCCGAGGAGGAAGGCATCATCCAGCTGGTGACTATTTTGAGACGGTTTTCAAATCAAGCGAAGGGCGCGCGCCAAGTGCCCCACGTTCAAAAAGGAAAGGGCACACTTTCTTTAACCGCTCCTAATCCTTTGGGAAAGTGATCTTCACACCCTCTAGGTTCACTGAACCTAGATGTGGGCAGTTGAGGAAGGTACCAAGTGGAGTAACGTGGAGGTGCCATGTGATGTGGGGCAGCTAGCACGTCCAAAAACAAGGTCCACTTTCCTTTGTCGTCTCCTACGATTTTGGGAAGTGGCTGGCGCATTCTAGGTTCATTGAACCTAGACGAATTCAACTAAGGAAGGAGAGATTTCCACGTTTCCTTGGTGGGGGTCCCCTCTCTACATGTGGATGCTTCACCCCTCTCACCAGGCGACAATTTTGGCAAGTGGAGGACATGCGCAATTTTGGAAGGTATCCTTGGACAACCTGAACATCTGCAAGTAAGGAAACCGTCAATCACTCCAACCCTAATCGGAAGGAGACTTGGTCAATTACTTCGAAGAAGATCCATCCGCTAATTTTGGAAGGAGAACTAAGCACAAGGATGGAGGACAACTCAGATCCTAGCTGCTACCTTGGAGGAACTCGTCAACCCTTGGAGGCACACCAGAGAAAGACCATTCATCCGCCAAAATCTGACTAACATACCTTGCCGGAAGGAGCTCCGTCACCGGAAAATGGAAGACATGCACACGTTGGTGCTTCCAACGTCAGCCTCCTCCAATTGACGTCACTTCCTTGGGATTCACTCGTGTTTCTGGTGAAGTGCAATACTTGACTCAACTTTATTTTTCTTGTGGTTTGGACTTTGATCGCTGTTGACCCTTGCTTGTTTCAACCGGACAATCATTTGCCATGGCTGGTTTGGAGGTTGTGGGAGAGGACATGTAAAGGAGAAGAGGGTGCTGCCAGAGATAGTTGACCGGAAATTTAAGGTGCTTAACCTTGCGGGAAGCCACAATGTCTGTTGGCATATCCGACGATTGCCTCCCCCATTCTCTACAAAAGACAGGGGTTCATACGGTCTCACGGTGACGACTTTCCCTATCTTGAAGTTAATACCTTATTGATTTCTGATCTTTGATATTTGTTGGTTTTCGTCTGTATATCTTATAATCCAGCAAAGGAGGGTGAGGCATCAACTACGACTGTACGTAGAGTTGCTGCCCGAGAGAGAAGGCGTCCGCTGGGCAATATCGGTGATTGCATCCCCCAACACCATCTTGATTCAAGTTGGGATTAAACGGTAATCGGGTGATTAGATCCACTTCTCTTCCTTGCTGTTCATTTTGATTAGAGCTTGATTACTCTGTACTTTGCTTTAGTGGAGAGGTTCAGACATGCTGCCCGTGATCGTGAGAAGCTGAATTCTAAGGTTGTGGAATACTTCCACCGGCTTTCTCCTCTGGTGTGCACATGGAGTTCCCGAGCGAGGCCTCGGGAGGTGAGGATCGGTTCACCCTATAGAATCGAGGTCGGGTGTACTTGCTTTGAGCCCGTCTCCTTGACACACAACCGGCTGAGATCCCACTAAGGCCGTGGGCTAAGGACACGATTCCCGGGTTATAAAGCCTTCCTAGGGTTCAGTGTGGTTTGCTATGAATCAGGATTGCATGACAGAGTGAAATGAATGGATGAATGTATGATGAGTGATGAGTGTTTTGTAATCGCTTACGCTTGTATTAAGCCTCTTCACACCCTTAGTCGATTGTAGTAGGTGAAGCTGGGTTGGGGAAGCCTCTCTTGTTAAATTTGACGTACTTATTGGCGCCAGGGTGACTGTCCGACTGGGAAAACCATTGCTGTAATTAATATTTTTAAGTCCCATACCACTGAGCAGCAAGAAACCTCCTAGAACTTGGAGTAGGATCGGCCGACGACGTGCTTATTTTTGCCGCTGCAAGACCGACCCTCAAAGGGTGTTGTCTTTGCCCCTGACTTCTTGGAATGAGCTGATGCATGGCCGATGCCATTGAGAGGAGCAACGACAACCAGCACTTTTCTTTTCCATTTTTCTTAAATTCTTCTGAAAATTTGAGAAGCCTAGTGAGCTCGGTTGATGGCGATTACCGACCCACCGGTTTCATCAACCCTTGCCAGTGAGTTTTCTAACATTTGTTTCTATATAAAATATTTTTTAAGGGGCAATTTTGTATTTCAACTTATTAATTTAATGTTTTTAATAAAAGGCAATTCTTTTAGAATTATACTGGAAGGTTCAACATCAAACAATGCCCATTCTTTTAATGTTTTTCATTTATTTTAGAACCGTTGAGAGGGCCAGTAAGGGTCAACCGCTACCAGTGAGCCGCTGGTTAAGGTGGTCCTTAGTTTTTAATTTTATTTTGTAAATAATTCTTATGTGAAAAAACAATTTATATTTTAACTAATTATTTTAATGTTTTTTTAATAAAAGTCAATTCTTTTATTTTTTTAAATAAAAGGCAGTTGTGATAAAACATGAGAACAAGGCTTCAATGTTAACAGCATAACATGGAAAGTATGATGTATTTAACTATAGAAGTTGAAGGGTGAGACCGCTTTGTTATTATTCTCCTATTAAGTAGACCGTATTTTGTAATTCTTTTTGTTTCAATTAATGATGCCGAAGGAAGCTCTGCAGTTTATATGTTAGGGGAAGGCCGGGAGAGTGTCTTTCTCCTGCCTCAACCTCTTACTGAACTGGGCCTTAAACGCTCTCCCGTCTTCTCTTCCCATGACACGCAAATTTCCCTAAAGAAATGGTCTGCTCTTTGTGTTCAAATCTTTATGTGTATTTCCAAAATTGTATTTCATTAGATCTTTACATGCAAGAAAAAGGAATATAGATTATGCTTTTAAATATTATCACTTGCAAGCTTTTATAAAATACCTATACGTAGCAGTGGAAAAGCATGATACACAGTAATGGAGATAAATGGGCTCAGGCCATCAAAAGTTTCCTGAGAAAAATTTAAAATTATATTGTGATAGACTTAAAAATGACACGAGACTGTGTTTCCCGTATGACACCTGAGTTTGTGACTCAAGGGTCCCTTAATCAAAACTTTCTTGCGTCACCACTAATGATACATTTCTTTATCGAACATGTTATTCATGTAGTTGCCCTTTACGGTGAGCCATGACAAGTTCACTGGCAACTAAAAACCAAACAGGTTATATGCACCAACCCAATGCATGTGGGTGTCAAAGGTTGCCATATGGAGGACACCGGTATCATGGGTCAACTTATGGGTGTGATTGATTGTCTACGCATGGTTGTTGAAAGACGTAAATGCACGTATTTGGATTAGCCCCAATGGACATTAACACCCACCCTTGGCGATAGAACATGAGTCTCTCCAAGTATAAAGTAGTTGGAGAGGAGTGCCCTCGCAGAGCCAAACCACCAGAGTCCTCTTCACAAGCAGCCAATTCATCCATTCTCTGTGGATCGAATGGAACTTCCACCTCAACACTTGGTATGACTTGAACTATAATAAGATCTCCTCCAGCAGGTGACTTTCTAGGCATCTGCAATTTTTTGTCGATATCCCTCACTGGTGAGATGAATTTAAAATCGTGACTCATTTTAATCCCAAAAACTGCTTTCCTCATAGTTTTACTGCGCATAGATACAATTTGAACCATAGCTCCATCCTCTGATTCCGCTGGGAATGCAACCCAACCTCAAACAAACCTTGCACTCTTCAGACGCCAAGGAATTGCTTCTGCACAGGAACCTGTAGTAATCCTCACATTGGCGCCCTATGATATTAGCTTCAACCCTCAGATTATTTGAGGCCACACCCAACATAGATATGTTTTTGGCATTCCAAAGAGCCCATTTCAGCAAGTGAAATGTCACTTTGCAACACTTCACAGTCCATCCATATTATATCCGACAAGCAAACTGGATCTTCAGTTTTCTAACGAAAGATGAGTGGAGAATTCTCCTCCTCCTGAACTTACCTAATATTAATTACCATACTTTACAGCACCATTGCTTGAGAACAGGATGTGATCAGCATTCTCCTATGATTTCTTACACAAAAAACATATATTGCAATAGAGTAGACACATCCCTTTAGGCGGTCAATAGTCGGCAGCCTTCCCTCGATTCAATGAATATGAACCAGTCAGCTCTAGGAGAGCATTTACGAAGCCAACTCCATTCTTGCACGTTGTTTACTTCGTGAATGTTCTTCCACTCATCACAAAAATTTAATGCACTGAACAGCACGAGCATCAACTAGTAGTTCAGTTAAGGATCTTGTGCATTATCCAGACCTCTCTTTCTCGGTCAATAAAGTATGCCAGTTCATACATCAACCTACAAATGACCATTATAAGGCGATAGAAAGGTTCCTAAGATATGTTCAAGGCACACTTTATTTTGGTTTATATTTTCAGCTGAGCTAGGATCCTCTTCCTCTTCAAGCCTTTGCCAACACTGATTGGGCGGTCTATACAGATGATAAAAAAACCACTGGTCGTTGTGTAGTGTTTCTTGGCAACAATGCAAATCTCGTGGTACTCAAGAAAACAAAGAATTGTCGCCTTATCCAGCACTGATGCTGAATACAACTCACTTGATAGAGGGTAGTTGAATTGTTATGGACTCAATCCTTGTCAAAAAGAATTTGGTTTTCAAACTAGCAAAGCACCCATTTTGTGTTGTGACAATATTGGTGCTCTCTTCTTGGCCACCAACCCTATGTTCCATGCATGGACCAAGCATGTGGAAGTCAACTTCCACTTCGTTAGAGACCATGTGAGCAAGGGGCATATTCAAATCTAGTTTGTTTGGCC
The DNA here is from genome assembly GCF_008831285.2 of Nymphaea colorata. Lineage (NCBI taxonomy): Eukaryota > Viridiplantae > Streptophyta > Magnoliopsida > Nymphaeales > Nymphaeaceae > Nymphaea > Nymphaea colorata. The sequence continues at coordinate 22,661,497 of NC_045139.1, read as the reverse complement.
AAATGAGCAACTTGTGGATGGGTTGACCAAGCCACTTTCTGCTCATTCATGATCAGTTTCTCAGCAATCCGTGCATTTCCAATTTCACGGTCAGATTGAGGGGCAATGTTAAGGATAATGCTCAAGTGTGGGATTTCCTTAAGCACATGAAACAGAAACTTACAAGAACGATCAACAAAAACGAAACATGGAAAAGAAAGAGAGGCACACAAAAAAACTTCACTCCATTTCATACAAACCTACACCATGCGTGTTACACATATATAGCATTGGAGTCTCATGTTACAAGGGAAAAGGAAGCTGATCATTTTAATGTCATCATAAAGTGCCACTTCCTATAATCATGACCCATTATTATTTATTAATTTTACTGAAATTAAAAAAAACAAGGAGGCACTTTTGCACCATTCGTATAGATGCCCCTTCAGTACAACAAACATTACTATTGGCAACGGCTTTTGCCCTCGCCAATAGCCACAAAGTCATTGCCACTAACATTATTGGCAACCACCCTCACCTTAGGGGATAATCTAGGTTGCCATTGCCCTTTGTGGCTTTGGAAAAGACCATTCCCTAGAGTGTCATCAATTGCAAATAACGTTATTGGAAATGCCTTCCCCACATTATTGGCAAGGGTGGAAGTTGTTGCCAATATCGTGTATAGCAGTGCAAAATATAAGAAGTCAAAGCTGTTCGGGTCCGGTAAATCATTAATAATATGAAGCAGCATATGTCCATAAACAAAAATATAAGAATTAGTTGCCATCATAGAAAATGATTCAAATACAACATAGTAAGCCTTCCTAATTTGCTTGTGGAGGTTCCCATCCGGCAACTTTTGCCTTGAAAAAACATGATCAGTCTTTAATTAAATTAAAAATTCATTCACTCGACAAGGAAACCCAACTAAATGGAAACATACATTTCTCACTTATGAGCCACACATGCAAACATACGTACCACTTAACAAGCAAGACATACTTGCACAGACATGTGGCACACAGAAAAAAGAACTAAGAGATAAATCTACTTAATGCTCACAATAATTCTATTTATGTTGGTGTACATTGATTGAGGAAATCTTGATGAATTTTGTTCTACATATCCTGGAGTCACAGGTCAATGATTGGTCCAACCTAGAACATGAGGACTTTTAGGTGTGAAGCCTTACCTTACACATTTGACCATATAAGATGAGAAGAGAGTGATGTAGTGATTGGCTATAGAAATACGTTGAATAACATTTATGTTTGGTGGTGTTTTGAATATTAAATAGTTTTAAGAACAGCTCTTTATTAATAATTGTTTTATTCTTGGACTTTTTTTGTAATTTGTTGGTTTCACCCTAATTCTTTTTTAACATGAAATTAGGACAGGTTAATCAGTATTGAATTTGGTTTCTCTCTCTCTTTCTCTCTCTCTTGACCTCTTCTCTTCTCCCTTCTGGCCTCATGCAACATGGTATCATAGCCCAATCCTTCTTCGGATGATACCTATTCTTCTCCATCGCCATCCTTATCGTACCCATCTTCTTCCTCTTCTTGTATTCTATTTCTTGTTGTGGGTAAAACAGCTGGATCGTGCCTGTTGGGCTCGATCTAGGGTTTTCTCAACAAAAAAAATCAAAACCTTAGATCGATGCCTTGTTGAAGTGGACGTGGATGCAATGTAGTTAATTGGTCTTCAAGTTGGATGAACACCAAAATACATCAGTCGAGCAGCATGGTTCAGAATTCACGCCAAACAGGTGTCTTCCCTTGCTAAGTTCTGATGTCTCTCTTCACTCCTCTCTTTCCAACTGGTCTTCTCCATCATGGCCTCCTACTGATTGTGGACCAACAATAAGCTTTAGAGGAGTCAGATCATGTCAGTGTGGAATACATGATCAGACCCTCAAGTGGTGGCATGGCGTGGATGTTAGGTCTATTATATGTGATCAAACTGTCGTGAACTACATGTGGAGTTAAACAGAGCATGAAAAGTGACTGAAGATGAAAAGTTTTCTCTCTCTGAACCAACCTTCTATGTTAGAAAGAGGTATCTTTTTTTAAAAGCAAGCAGTTCGTAATGATCTACTGCTGCATGGGTCTTTTCTATATGTGGTAAGTACCTATGTACTACTGCAGCTTCTAGTAAGTCAGTGTAGTTCTGTCTTTTTGTGTTTCATGAGGGACCTTGGGTGACAATCTAATATGGTAGACAACACTAAGAATGAGTCTCATAATGAATACAAAGTTGTTGGGAATACCTTCTTTTATGGTTCTACTATGAAATTAGATGGTCACAACTATGAAATTTGGTCGTTGTTGTTCATGATGTCTGTGGTAGGACATCGAAAAGACCATGTAACTGAAGAAGATGAACCACTTGTTAAAACATGGAAATATACCACATGGAAAGAAGATAATAGTATTGTATGTCGTGGATTATGAATAGTGTGTACTTTACCCCAACCTTTGCTTACTACACGACTGCCAAACACATGTAGACATTCTTGAGGTAGACTTATTCATGACAAGAATGTTTCAAAAATTTTATAAGTTGAGGAGGAGTTGCTTAAACTGCAGTAGGGTGACCTGGAATTGTTTCAATATTTTGCTTCAATTAAAGCAACGTACAAACGAATGGAGGCCCTTCAACCTTCTTGTCAGGTATGCTACAAGATGCATTTTGAGCAGACAATGGTGGCAAAATTCTTAGCTCATCTGTGACCTAAGTTTGAGGTAGCTAAAATATAGATGCTTACTGGAGCAGAGATTCCAGATCTTGCTGAGGCATATAATAGACACAGTAGATTGACTGTCTCTCTCTCTCTCAGCCACAGAGTGAGGCTCCTGCTGCTGCCTTAGCTGTGTCTAGAGGGCGTAGACAAGCCACAAGGGGAAGGGGCTTAGGTCATGGTGTAGGGGGTAGAGGGAGATTTTAGTGTACATACTGTAGAAAATTGGGACATTTACAATATAGGTGTCGGGACAAACATTTTTATCCTGCTTCCACTTCTCAGGGTAGAGGATTTAATACTTCAATTGGTAGAGGGACCTTCACTTCTTAGATTCCTGTAGTTTCTACTCTAGCTATTACATCACTTGGAGAGACTCCCTCTATAATGACTCTTGGTAGCTCTACTATGACCATGAGCAAAGTAGAGTATAATCAGCTTATGGCTCAGCAGTCTCTCCCTGCAACGATATCTAGAGCTGCCTCCACTGTTGTGATGAATTCTTCTTTATCTATTGGTAGAGTTTCAATGAACCAGGTATCGCGTGGATTGTTGATTCTGGGGCTTCAAAACACTTCTGCAATCTGCATCACCTATTTACCTCATTGCATTGCTTTGCATAGCCTCAACGTGTTAGACTTGCCAATGGGTGGCTTTCTCCTATTATGGGAGTTGGGGATGTGAAACTCTCTAGTTTTGCCTCTCTTTGTCATGTTTTAGATGCCCTAGAGTTTGCTGCTAACATTTTGTCTATTATTCAGTTGATGAATGATATGTGTTGTAGAGCCATATTTGATCTTGGTCCATACCTTTTTCAAGTCTTGCAAACTGGAAAGATGATTGGTGGTGGCCGTGAGCACAAGAGAGTTTACATACTGTCGGAACCAGTGGAGATTGCAGCATCTACTACTCTATCGAAGCCAACCCCGTATCGCTAGCATCTCTGACTTGGTCATCCATCATTGACCAAGGTTTGTGGTGTCCTTCCTAATATTTTGTGTGAGTCATTTCAGTGTGAGGCCTGTCAATTGGGCAAACATACTAGAAGCAATTCCCCTTCTAGTATTAGCCCATCTAGTCATGCTGTTTTTGATCTTATTCATATTGATGTTCTGTGGCATAGCCAGGTTATAAGCCCGGCCATGTTTATGTATTATCTTGTCATTGTTGATGATTTTTCTCATCTTGGGTGCTTTTATTAAAAGACAGGTCTGAAGTTATTTGTATTCTTCAAAATTTTATTATTGAAATAATGTTTTAGTTTGGTTCCATTGTCAAAAACATTCACATTGATAATGTTCTTGAGTTCAAATCCAATACATTGCTGCACTTTTACACCAAATACAGAATTTGCCCTAAATTTACATGTCCCCATACTTTTTAACAAAATGTTATTGTCGAACGTAAACATCGTTAGTTACTTGATATGACTCATACTATTATGTTACATAGTTGTGTTTCGGCTCAACATTAGGGTAATGACATTCTCATTGCTTGTGACTTGCTTAATGATCTTCCGTCATCTTCTATTGGCAATTAAATTGCTAGTCAATTTCTCTATCCAAATAGACCTTTGATTTCTCTTCCACCCAAAGTGTTTGAGTGTACTTGCTTTGTTTACATCTTTGGCCCCAGTTGAGAAAAACTCGGTGTTCAATTAATTAATTGTGTTTTCATTTGCTACCCAAAACACCAAAAGGGTTATATTTGTTTTGACTTTCATGCTAATAAGCGATACATCCATGAGGATGTTACATTCTTTGAGTCACACCCTTATTTTCAGTCTACTTAACCGCTATTAGACATGTCATCGTCTATTCCTTTATTTGTACCACCATTTTACCTTTAGTTTACTCTTTATGATTCTCCTACAGGTGTCAGCAAATTTTATGATTTCCCATTGATTAACACCCACTGACATGCTTCTACACATGACTTCCCACCAGTTGGTTCTTAGAATATATGTGTACCTGACCTCATTGATTCTCCTCTTCAGGATGCTTCTGAAATATCTTTGGACTTACCCATTGCCTAGGCAACACCATTTTTCCTTCAGTTTACTCCTTATGATTCTCCTATAGGTGTCAGCAAATTTTATCATTTCCCATTGATTAACACCCATTGACATGCTTCTACCCATGACTGCCCACCAGTTCCTTCTTAGGATATATGTATAATTGACCTCACTGATTCTCCTCTTCAGGATGCTTCTAAAATATCTTTGGACTTACTCATTGCCTTACGCAAAGGCAAACAACATTATACTTTCCATCTTATCTCTAAGTTCATTTCTACTAATAGTGTTGGTGGTAGCATGCAGCAGTTTGTGTCTGCCTTGTCAGTGCACTCCATTCCCTCTAGTTACTAGTAGGCATTACTTGACCCGAGGTGGCGGTAATCTTTGCAGGATGAGATGGAGACTCTGCTGCAACACGAGACATGGGACTTGGTTGATCCCCCTTCTGGTTGTGATGTCGTTGGCTCCAAATGAAACTTCACCATAAAGTATCTGTTTGATGGCTCAATGGAGTACTGCAAAGCTCATCTTATAGCAAAATGGCATACACAAACATATGGCATTGATTTCTTTGAGACCTTATCTCCTATTGATAGGTTGGCGACCATACGTCTTATTATGTTAGTTGATGTGCATTACGATTGACCCTTATATCAATTGGATGAAAAAAATGCTTTTTTATATGAAGATCTTGATGAGACTATTTATATGCAGCAACCTCTTGCTTTTGAACGTTAGGGGTAGTGGGATAAAGTGTGCAGGTTGAAGAAAGCTATATATAGCTTCAAACAAAGTTTTCATGCTTAGTTTCACAAATTCTCCAAAGTTGTGTTAGAATGTGGGTTTAAGAAGTCTCAACTGGACCATTCGTTGTTCATCAAGAAAGGATCTAGAGGTACAGTTGTGCTAGTAGTGTATGTAGATGATATTGATTTAACAAGTAAATATGAGCAGGAGGTAGCACTAACAAAGGAATTTCTACAAAGACACTTTGTTACCAAGGATTTTGACCAGCTACAGTATTTCCTTGGCATTGAAGTTGCTCATAGTAATGAAGGTGTGGTGTTATCATAGAAGAAGTATGTTCTTGATCTTTTATAGGACACAGAGATGCTATGAGCTAAACCTACAACTCTTCTTATGAACCCACAACTACATCTATATGATGATGACTCTGAAGATACAACTTACGATCCTACAGATCGTTGATTGGTAAGCTTCTTTATGTGACGGTGACTCGGCCAGATATAAGCTTTATTGTGAGACAACTAAGCCAATTCATGAAAAGACCAAAAAGGTCACAGTGAGATGCAACTATGATGGTTGTCAAGTATTTAAAGTCCACCCATGGCAAATGTCTGTTCTTCAAAAAAGGTACATTTCTTGATGTTGAAGCTTATAGTGATGGAGATTGTGGAGACTCAGTTGATGATAGGAAGTATACCATGGATGTTTGTGTGTTTGTGGGAGGAAATCTCATATCTTGGAGAAGTGAGAAATATAATGTTGTTTTTAGGTACAGTGCAGAATCAAAATATCGTGCTATGGTTCAAACTACTGCCGAAATGACTTGGTTTAGACCCTTACTTGAGAGCCTTGGTGTTTCTACTTCTATACCTATGAAAATGTTTTCTGATAACCGGGCTGCCACCTACATCGCAAATAATCCTGTATTTCATGAGAGGACAAAACACATTGAAGTAGATCGCCATTACATCCATGACATGGTTCAAGGAGGAACTTCTCCACCATACTTGTAACCTCAGAAGATCAAGCAGCTGATATCTTTAATAAAGTGTTGCCTATTGTGGAGTTTTCTAGATGTGACAAGCTCAGCATGATTAACGTCTATGCTCCAGCTTGAAGGGGAGTGTTGAATAATATTTATTCTAGGTGGTGTTTTAAATATTTAATAGTTTTAGGAACAACTCTTTATTAATAATTGTTTTAGTCTTGAACTTATTTTGTAATTTGTTGGTTTCATCCTAATTCTCTTTTAACATGAGATTAGGGCAGATTAATGAGTATCGAATTTGGTTTTTTTTCTCTCTCTCTCTCTCTCTCAATCTCTTCTCTTCTCCCTTCTGGCCTCATGCAACAAAATATACAGGCATGTGAACATTATAGCAAGTTCATTGGTTTTTGCTCCATAATTTGTGAAGAAAATGGCCTGCACAACAGCCCATAGAATCACTGATATGAAAGAGAAATCAAGACTAAAAACTACACATTAGCTCAAGCATGGCAATGGCACAATAAACAGAACTAGTCAGCTGCTCAAGGGAAGAAAACTGGGGTAGGACACCCAAAGAAGCTTCTGTTATGACGACTATTTTCTGAAATATTGAAGCTGGTTGTTTTGGATCTGCTCAATGGAAGAAAATCCTAAAGGTGCAGTTCACAAACCTTTTTGGAACTTGGCTGAGGGCTTGCAAAGACGTCCCAACTGAATTTCATTGAATCCAAATAAAAGGTGTATCCAAAGATTAGAGTTCTCATATCGGTCAAGAGACCAGCAAAATTAGAAGCACAGGATTGGGAAGGCAAGAATTCGAAGACAAAAAAAAATAATAAATCTTTAAAATATTCATCACAAGAGGATCATTACTAAACACGACCAAATGAAAATAAAAAAATTTCAGAAATTTTCATTTCGGTTTCCAAAAAAAATCTAATCAAGAATTTGTGAGAAACGAGGACTCGTGGAAGATCCAGTCCATGCTGTCTCAATAAATTCCAAAAAAAGAGAGTGAGTGCAATTATTTACAAGTCTTTCAAGCCAAGGACTCATGAACGATCTGGTCCATGATGTCTCATCAAATTCCAAAAAAATAAAAAAATTGAGTGAAACAGTTTACAGGTCTTCAAGCCCACTATTTCTGGTTACTTCTTCCATTAAGACCTGATTTGGCCAAAAACGATACGACAAGGACTAATACCAAAAATCCTAGATGAAAAAAAAGGTTGATTGGATGATCAAAAGCCAAGAGGAGGCTCACAATCCAACAACTATCAAAGGGTACAAGAGATTTGAACGTTATAGCAGAAAAAAATAAATTTTGATTAAAAACAAATGAAACTAGATTAGATGAGTAAAGTAAAAGAAAAGACAAGTAAAATGCATAAGGAATCAGATGGAGACAAAAATTCAAGATATCATGGCCGACAATTGGACATGAATAGACATTTCTTCAGTTATGACATGCAAGACAAAAATTGATAATATCAATTATTGATGTTAAATTTGCATTGACGAGCTCCGCTTCCTCTAGAAAATTAAGAAAATACAAAATACTATGAAAATTAAGAAATTACGCACCCAAAATTAAGAAATGATGTACATATATATTATCTGGAAAACCAATATGATTATTTGTTGTCATGATTCACAATACGTAGCAACCTTTAGTCATTCTAACCTATAAAAAGAAAAGCAAAAGGCATCCTTTATTCATTCTAACATAGCCCACAGCAATAAAATGAAAGAAACACTTAGTCTGCAATAATTTAATTTGATGAAACTAAGATAAGGAACCAGTTACGTTCTCATGTTAAAAGAAGAAATAAGAAAATAAGAGCATCCACGAATAACCACTAATTCTAGAATGAAGCGTAGAATAGAATTAGAAGGGTAAACAAATTTCCTTGCGCAAGTTAAAGAAAATGCTGAAAAATCTCCACCCTACATTAACAAAAAAGACGCTAACAATCTATATTCTTCCAAATAGTATAAAGAAAATGATTAAAATTTCAAGGGCAAGTTCATGAATGAAACAGAAAAGGGAAAATCCTGAATTCCTTCTTATTTGCAAATTTTTGAACAATAAACGAAAGCAAAAATTGAGCAAGCAGTAGAAGAATGATCATCTTGAGGAACTAAAACTCTGAACACATAGAAAAAGGGAATACGAGAAAATCTGGAAAAGATTAGATTATTTGGAATTTTAATATTTTAAATATAACAACACAAAAAAAAAATGTTCCACTCTATCAAACTCAAACTAAATCCATTTACCAGAACAACCATGTTAGCTTCCCAAGCTCTACAAGAAAAAAAAAGTAGAAGCTCGCAGAGGAAGCATGTAGTTGACTATGAATAGGATGAGAATGCAATGAAGATAAACAAATACCTAACGCTGCTATATAAGTAAAAAATAAATAAATAAACAAAAAACCAAACCACAAAAACCAAGAACCAAACTAGTCCGACACTGGCAATTGCAATCCCATCAATCCTTTGTTGGGATTTCCCCATCTGGATAGTCCTGTGTCTATACGGGTCCATATCCGTTTCGGACCCTTAAGTATAAATACTCGTGTCTTGTGATGGTGTGAGACACATCAAGTTTTTACCGTCTGGGTAATCGGTCCCCTTAGCCATACGTGAATTGCCTGTCCCCATCACTGGGCTGCTATGGCTGAGGAGAGAAACCCATTGCCGCCGCCGCCGCCGCTACCTCCGCAGGGGAACGACTCTATGGGGACTGTAGTCGTTCTTCCCACAGCCGCCGACATTCAGTCGGCGGTCGCCTCTACAGGTTCTTCTTCCGCCCTATGAAACACATGAATCATGAATGTTTGTCTTTCGATTTCTGCATTTTCGTTTGTGCGCTATCTAGATTTCTAGCAAAGCTCCAACAATGGGTTATGGGCCCACACCACGCACCGCTGCGCGTTTCCCTTTGCATTCTGTTTTCACGCAAAGAGAATATGGCAGAAATGTGAAAAGAGGGCGACGGCCTCCATCGCGTGGGTGATGGAAGCCATCGGCTTCCATTGCAGCTGCATGGACACGAACAGGGACGGTCGGTTGTGGGCAGGCGTTTGTCGTCGAAAGCGTTGGACGGCCTCCAGCCCATCCTGGTTCGACCCTCTCCCCGACGGCTCCCTTGCGTCTGGGCAGCCACGAAAAACAGAAAAGGGGGAACGGGAATGAAGATCGCCGGATGCCTCCCCTTCGTTTTCTGTTTACAACATCAAAAGAAGAAGGGGCGTGGCGTTTCTTGCCCACCAGCCACTGGGAGTGGCCGGCGGTGTCGTCGGATGCCGGACGGCGCCAGGCGATGGCCGGAAGCCTCCCACGGCCGGTGGGAGAGCTGGTTGAAACGCCCTCGTCGTCCATGTTCTCTGCCGTTGGGCGATGACGGCGGGAGGCGGTTTTCGTCTTCCCCGAAACCGCTCGCTAGGTCGAGCGGGAGCCGATCGGGCGGAAGGCGGGGGTGGGTCGGACCCGGGTCAGGTCATATTGACCCGACCCGGATTCATAAACGTTTTAAAAAAAAAAAAATCTTCGTTACGCTTGACATCCGCCCGCCCGCTTTGGTTTCAAAACTTTCGGATCGGGTCGGGTTCGGTTGGACCCGATCCGTATCCATTCGGTTGATTTTATAAACAGAACCGATTCGGTTCGTTTCGAAACCGACACGGTCTGTTTCAGGACCGGTTCAGGCTTTTAGAGACCGATTCGATCCATTTCAAGACCGATTCGGGCCGTTTCAGAACCGGTTCGGGCATTTTAGGACCGATTCAGATCTTTTCTAGACCGGTTCAGTTGTTTTTAGACCGGTTCATTCAGTTTTAGAACCGGTTTGGGCCCTTTTTGAACCGATTCAGAGTTGTTTGAGACCGGTTCTTTCCCTTTTCGGACCGGTTCATCTAGTTTTCCACCGGTTCGGTCCATTTAGGACTGATACGAGACCGGTTCTAAGCTAGAGGAAGCTGGTATATGTGGTTGTATGCCCATTTAAGGTGTTTAATGGATTGGTTCGATCATTTTAGATCGATACGAGACCGATTTATTATGTTTTATGGAGCTTTAATGAATAATTTAGATAGCATTAAGTTGATTATGCAGAAATGATTCATGTGATTCGTGTATTTCATTTTAAATGTGTTATTGTGACATGTTATTTGTATCATGTTTTTGTTTAGGATTATGCTAGGGTTAAATTTTATTGCATGATCATAAAGTTGTACGATAACGCTAATGTAGGGAGCCTATGATTAGTTAAATCATGTTATACCTCACCAAAGTGACTACGCATGATTTAAAGGCACATTAGTGTTTCATGTTGTACTTATTCTCATTTGAAGTAACATAATTACCCAAAGGTAATGTGTTATGTTCAAGAGAATAAGTAGAGTAAAATAGGAAAATAGATCCTTACATAGTTCTGTCATTTTACACCCAAAGGTGTTATGCTTAACTATAGTTTGGATTTACATTTCCTAGTTTTACTAGATAAAGTTAAGACGGAATACATGTGCGTATTAGGTATATTACCAAAGTAGTATCCTAATGACCCCGGGTATTTGTCTTGGAAATAGTAGACATAAAGAGCCTTTTATTTGGTTTACTGTTTCATATGGTTTGTCTCATATAATGCATGTCAACTTATGGATGTCTTTTGTCGTCTGCAGTGCCTGGATCTATTTATTTTAATGGCTCAAATTATATCCCTTTACTTGATGATTCGAATTATGCTGAATGGAAAGAAAATGTTGTGTTTACATTGGGGTATATGGATCTGGATATGGCTTTGAGGCAACCTGAGCCACCACCTCTTACACCAGAAAGTACACATAATGAAATAGTGTATTTTGACAAGTGGGAGCGTTCTAACCGACTAAACTTGTTGCTTTTGCAATCAAGGGTCGCTAAGAACATACGTGGTGCTATCCCACCTTGTAGATCGGTGAGAGAGTTCTTGGATGCAGTTGAGGCTCAGTTTGTTAGTTCTCATAAAGCCAGAGCCAGTACCCTAATGTCAAAGTTAATATCTATGAAATATCAAGGAGGGGGTAACATTCGCCAGCATATGTTAGAGATGAGGAACATTGCTTCTCAATTGAATGACATGAAGTTGACTATTTCTGAATCATTCTTGGTATTCTTTACTTTGACCTCTTTACCAGCTGAATATACTCCTTTCAAGATCAGTTACAATACACATAATACTGAATGGACATTCAATGAATTGATGTCCAAGAGTGTTGAAGAGGAGGAAAGAATGAAGGGTGAGAAGTTGCAAAGTGCACATATGGTTTCTCACTCTGGGGCTGGTAAAGTTGGCATAAAGAAAAGTTCAATGAAAAGGAGTGCCAAGAAGAAGTCAACAGGACAAACTGCTTCTCAAACTGCGCAGACTAACTTAGCCCTTATAAAGTGTTTCTTTTGCAAGAAAAATGGGCATAAGAAGTCAGACTGCATCAAGTACAAGAATTGGTTAGAGAAGAAAGGTAACATGTCATTTGTTTCACTTGAAAGTAATATGTTACATGTTCCTATTAATAGCTGGTGGATTGACTCTGGTGCTACTGTGCATATTGCCAATAATTTACAGGACTTTCTGAGCAAAAGGGAACCAACACTACATGAGAGGAGCATTTTCTCAGGAAACAAAATGCACTCACATGTGAAGGCTGTAGGAGAATGCCAGATTAGGCTTGATACTGGCTTTGTTTTGGATCTTCATGATGTTTTCTTTGTTCCATCATATAGTAGAAACTTAATTTCTGTATCAAGACTGGACAAATTTGATTTCTGTTTAAAGTTTGAAAACTCAAAGATGTTGGTTTATAAAGATCTTGTTGAAATTGGTTCTGCTATTTTGTGTGATGGTTTATACAAGTTGAATGTGAAGATCCAATCTCCTGAATCGTTGGTTTCTAGTCATAATATAATTGGCAATAAGCGTAGTACCATAAAGGATGATTCATACATGCTATGGCACCGCCGTTTGGGTCATATCTCTGAAAAGAGAATAAGGAGACTCCTAAATGAAGGGATCTTATGATCTCTTGATTTTACAGACAATGACATATGTGTAGATTGCATAAAGGCAAAGCAAACTAACATATATAAAGAAGGTGCCGAGCGATGTACTGAAAAGTTAGGAATTGTTCACACAGATGTTTGTGGACCTTTCTCTCTTTGTTACACAGGCGAAAAGTATTTTGTCACCTTTATAGATGACTATTCTCGGTATTTGTATCTCTACTTAATCTTTGAAAAATCCGATGTGTATCAAGTTTTCAAAGACTATAAGAAAGAAGTAGAGAAACAAACCGGTGAGGTTATCAAGATAGTCAGATCAGATAGAGGTGGTGAATATTATGGTAGGTTCACTGAGATGGGACAAAGGGAGGGACCATTAGCACGATTTCTAAAGGAAGAAGGCATTGTGCCTCAATACACTATGCCAGGCAGCGCCTACCAAAATGGTGTTGCTGAAAGAAGAAATCGTACGCTTAAAGAAATGGTTCAAGCTATGTTAAATTACTCTACTCTCCCTCTAACCTTGTGGGGTGAAGCTCTCAGGATAGCAGTGCATATACATAACAGGGTTCCTACTAAGGCTGTTCCCACAACTCCTTACGAGTTATGGACAGGTAGGAAACCTTCTCTTTCTTATATGTACATATGGGGATGTCCTGCTGAAGCTAAATTGTATAACCCCTACATAAAAACCTTTGATCCTAGAACAACCAGTGGTTTCTTTATTGGTTATCCAGAAAGATCGAAAGGCTATAGGTTTTATTGTCAATCTCATACACCACATATTATGGAAACAGATAAGGCTAAGTTCCTGGAAGATGGCTCATTTGGGTTAGATGCATTACAAAACCTCAATTTTGAGGAAATACAGGATACTGAAAATAGACCTGATAAAGAAAATATAAATGTGTATGATTATGTTGTCTCCCAGGATGACATGAATGCAAATCATACAGGCAATGCATCAGATCCAGATGAATTAAGTGTAGATCATACTGATGAACACGAACAGGATGTGGACATACAAATTGAAAATGATCAATTACCTGTTCCTAGATCTACAAGGGCCAGGAGATCTGCCATATCATCAGACTATGTGGTATACCTACAAGAGCCTAGTGATTTCATAGATGTTGATGATGATCCTTTCACATTCATTGAAACCGTTGAAAGCAAACAATATAGACACTGGATTAATGCCATGAAAGAAGAGCTTGACTCTATGGCTAAAAACCAGACGTGGAGCCTTGTGACGTTGCCTGAAGGAGTAAAACCCGTAGGATGTAAATGGGTTTATAAGAACAAGAGGGACTCTAAAGGCAACATAGAGAGATAGAAGGCAAGATTGGTTGCTAAAAGATTCACACAAATGGAGGACATTGACTATAATGAGACATATTCACCTGTCTCTGCTAAAGAGTCAATGAGGATTGTCCTTGCACTTGTAGCTCATTTTGACTTAGAGCTACATCAGATGGATGTGAAAACGGCTTTCTTAAATGGTGATTTGGATGAAGAGGTATATATGGATCAACCTCAAGGGTTTTCTGAGAGTGGTAAAGATCATTTGGTTTGCAAGCTTAATAAAGCGATTTATGGACTTAAACAGGCCTCACGTCAATGGTACATTAAGTTTTCCGAAGTCATTACGACTTTTGGGTTTACAGAAAACATCATTGATCGATGTGTGTATCTTAAGACGTGTGGGAGTAAGTTCATAATTTTGACTTTATATGTGGATGACATTTTGCTTGCTTCAAATGATCTTCAATTGCTAACAGAAACCAAACATTTTCTTGCATCTCATTTTGAGATGAAGGACATGGGTGAGGCTTCATTTGTTCTCGGCATTGAAATTCGTCGAGACAGATCTAAATGTGTTTTAAGTCTCTCCCAATCAGCATATATCAATAAAGTTCTTAAAAGATATGGGATGGAGAATTGTTCTCCTATTTCGGCACCCATAGCTAAATGGGATAAATTGAGCCTAAATGATTGTCCAAAGGACGAATTTGAAAAGGCACAAATGATCAACATTCCATATGCATCTGCGGTTGGCAGCTTGCAGTATGCGCAGATTTGTACTAGGCCTGACATTTCCTTTGCTGTTGGCATGCTTGGTAGATTTCAGTCTAATCCAGGCATGGCACATTGGAAGGCCGTAAAGAGAGTCATGCGATACTTGCAAGGGACAAAAGATTACATGTTGACATATCGCAAGGTGGACCATTTAGAAGTGATTGGCTATTCTGATGCCAATCTTGGAGGATGTACCGATAGTAGAAAGTCTACTACTGGTTTTGTTTTCCTTCTATCAGGAGGTGCCATCTCATGGGGGAGCAAAAAGCAGACTGTGACTGCTGCTCACACCATGGAAGCAGAATTCATTGCATTATATGAGACTACATCGCAGGCAATTTGGATAAAGAACTTCATTTCACAGCTCAAGATAGTGGAATCTATTGATAGACCACTTAAGGTTCACTGTGATAATGAAGCTGCAGTGTCTTTTTCCAACAACAACAAAAGTACTACTTATTGTAAGCATATGAAACTTAAGTATTTTGTTGTTAAGAAAAGGACAGAGAATCAACTAGTGTGTATTCAACACATTGGGACTACAAATATGGTTGCAGATCCTCTTACTAAAGCGCTAGCATCTGGTATGTTCTTTGAACATGTTAAGAGGATGGGTTTGTGTAGTTCAATGTAAACACACTATTATACAAACATTTATGAATGTGATCACATATAGTTTGTTGATTCTCATTAAGTTTGTTGTCTATTTATTTCGTATTCTCATTTGTTTGTTGAGAAGTTTTGTAAGACAACAAGGTGGGACCTTGGAATGGATTTTAAGGCTAATCCATTCATTTTGTTTACCCTTGATATCGACTTGGACTAGTAGGAGATTGTGGGGATTTCCCCATCTGGATAGTCCTGCGTCGATACGGGTCCATATCCGTTTCGGACCCTTAAGTATAAATACTCGTGTCTTGTGATGGTGTGAGACACATCAAGTTTTTACCGTCTGGGTAATCGGTCCCCTTAGCCATACGTGAATTGCCTGTCCCTATCACTGGGCTGCTATGGCTGAGGAGAGAAACCCATTGCCGCCGCCGCCGCCGCTACCTCCGCAGGGGAACGACTCTATGGGGACTGTAGCCGTTCTTCCCACAGCCACCGACATTCAGTCGGCGGTCGCCTCTACAGGTACTTCTTCCGCCCTCTGAAACACATGAATCATGAATGTTTGTCTTTCGATTTCTGCATTTTTGTTTGTGCGCTATCTAGATTTCTAGCAAAGCTCCAACATCCTTGGCTAAGGGGTTTCACCTGTTGAGAAGGCATTCGAAGCAGAATCGGATCGGGCACGACTTATTCTGCTGCACATTCTTACGTGAGGCGGTTACATCCATGGTCTTCTGCCTGCACTGCAAGCCGAAAGCTTCCAATTTTCAGATAAGAGAGAGAGAGAGAGAGAGCGAAGCCCGACCAGAGATTGATGACCTTCAGGCGATCCTTCAACTCATTCTCTCTCAACCTTCTCGAACCATGCTCCCTGTCCATCTCTCTCGAATGTGCTCTCACTTTGTATCTGAATGATGACGCCCTCTTTTCTCTCTCAAATTCACTTTCGTTTCGATTTGTACGAAAGCCTCATCTCGCTTTCTCTTCAATAAATTAGCGCACAAAAATTCATGTAGAACGGTTGTGACTTGTTCAAAACCGCTGCTGCCGCAAGCGGCAGTCTTAGCGGATGAGTGAAATGGTTGTAGTGATTGTTTTGATTTCTTCATTACTCATACTTATTCTCAACCCTCTTTTTATTAATCATGGCACTAGTTGCACATGACAACCTTTCACATGCATATTTATGACCACTATCATGAAAACCAAAAGTTTTTTTTTAACTTTGTCATGGGCCATACAATAATTCTTCCAAAAGATTCTTGGTTGCCACATTTACTACCACTATACGAACATCAATTCACATTTTCTACCCCTTGAACTGAAAATTCTAGTACACCCAATAACTTTCTAAACTTAATAATTTTTTTATAGGGGCAAGGACTTAGTAAAAATGCTAGTAGTTTGGTCATTTGTGCTGCAGTGTTTGAGTGAGATGGTTGCAACCGCATGAAGAATAAAGTGGTCTTTCACTTCAATGTGCTCCATCCTACCATGCAACACTGGATTCTTTGCCATAGAAATAATAGCCTTTTTGTCGTAGAAACTTTCAGTTGATTGAATCTATTGAACCAACACAAGTTGTAGCAATTGCAGCCACATATTTTGCTTCAAAAGATGAAAGTGTTATAGAACTTTGTTTGCTTGAACTCCAAGGCACTATAATAGATCTAAGAGTAAACATGTAGCCACTTGTACTTTTTTTTATCCTCCATTGAACCTGCTTAACCACTATTAGAAAAGCCATACAACTTAAATTTAGTGGCTGGTTGAAACCAAATGCCAGAATTTAAGGTCCCCAAATATACTGCAGTATTTTTCTTGCAGCTCCAAGATGGTGAACAACTGGATTATGTCTAAATTTAGAAGCCAATCCCACTGCAAACATAATGTCAGGCGTGTATGAGTGAAATACATTAAGCTGCCTACAATGCCTCAGAAACATGACTCATTTGCTTTGGCTGTTCCATCATCAATTTCAAGCTTATCAACTGCATTCGTCGGAAGTACAATGCTCGTGTACCTCTAATTAAATTTCTTCAACAAACTTGCTGCAATTTCTTTTTTTTTTTAGAAATATATAGTCCATCACTAGTCTGCCTCACCTGAAGACCTAAAAAGTAATGCAACAAACCCAAATCTAACATCTCAAACTCTTTCATCATTTCCAACTTAAACTGATCGCACAATTTATTCAAAGAGTCAGTATAAATAATATCATCAACATAAATGCAAACAAACAAAAGCTCATTATTTTCCAATTTTTATACATAATATTGGCTCATTTTCACTTCAACAAAAACCATTCTGATGAAAATATGAGTCTAACTGGCTATACCAAGCTTAGGGTGCTTGTTTCAAACCATATAAGGCTTTCCTCAATTTATGCACTTTCTTTTTTTGACTAGCAACAAGAAAACCTTGAGAGTGATCAACATAAACAACTTCATCCAAGTACCTATTTAAAAAAACTGATTTAACATCAAGATAAAAAAACATGCCAACCCTTTTGTGTAGCCACTGCAGGAATCAGTCTAACAGTTTCAAATCTGGTCACAGGAGAATATGTTAAAAAAAAAAATGAACTCCATATTTTTGAAAATATCCTTTAGCTACCAACTTGGATTTATATTCTTTTAATTTTCATCCTCACTATATTTTATTTTATAAACCCATTTTAAACCAATAGAAGCTTTTCCATGTGATAAGTTTATTAGTTCCTACATATCATTTTCACGACGACACACAATTCTTCTTCCACATATTTTTTGCATTAATTATTTTCACAAGCTTCTTTATAATTCAACAGTTCGGCCACCATAAGTGCAAATGCACAATTATAAATATCTTCTAAAAAATGTACCTTTCTTGGTGGGTTTCTTCATCACTTGATTCTTCACTTTCATTGTTGGGAGATTCTTCATCACAAGCTTAGACTGTTCACTTGCATCAATCAATACACATGCAATGCGACAATAAAAATTTAAAATTACTTACATTGGACTTGCTCCTCTTCCATGCCTCTTATGAGATTTTGTTTCGAACCACCTTTGTTAGAAAAATGTTCAAACAATAAACTGATGTAGTTACTACTGCACAAAAATTTGATGGAAGATGCTTGACATTTAACATCCTACGAGCTATTTCCATAACTGTTCTATTCTTCCTTTCGGCCACTCTATTCCATTGGGGAGTCTTTTCAATCGTTAGCTACTTGTAAAATTTTGATAGTGCGATCATTTTGTTTTTCAACAAGAATTTTGAACTTTTTAAATTTTTAATAGTTTCAAATTTTTGGGAAAGGAAATAAACCCAACTCACATGAGAAAAGACATCATTATAACAAAAAGTTAACTGTTATTATTCATTGACTCACATAAACCAGCATGAACTAGTTCCAATGGTCGACAAGCACTCCAAGCTTTGCCAACTAGAAATGACAACTAATGTTGCTTCTCATACATACGACCTTCATGGCTCTATTAGGTGGCACAATGAAAGGCAACCCCAAAACCAATTTTTTTTTCTTTTACAATGTAATTTCAGCCCATTAAAATGCAAATGTCCATATCTTAAGTGCCACAGAGTAGACATATCATCAACCTTAGCAATTAAAGCATGATGATCAAAACAAGAAGGTTCAAGATGAAAGATGCGACTTTGTATCATATTAACTTAGCAATCTTGGTTCCAGCATTCCTTATCTCACATGCATCATCTTTCAAAATAACTGAGAAACCACTTTGTATAAGTTGTCCTACACTTAGTGAATTTTGTGCTAAGCCATACACATAATACACTTCTTCAAAGAGTTTTCCTTCACCAGATTTAAATGTTACTTCAATAGTGTTTTTTTCTCATAATCTGATTTTAATGATTATTACCAAGCCAAACATTTCATTTAACTGATTCATCAATGTTTTTAAATAATCTTTTGTTGCCAATCATGTGATTACTACACCACTGTCCAAAAACCACATGTTTTGGCTACTAATATTTAAATTTGTACTAGTGAGAAAAAGATTACTTTCTTCTTCTACAAAATTTGCTTGTTGTTTGGCTTTTTCAAAGTAGTTTGCTGCTAAATGGCCAAATTTTTTGCAAAAATAGCATCGCTTACCTCTTGAATTTTGGTTGTTCGAATTATTTCTCTCAGCATTATTATACCTTTGATAGTTTGACCTTCTGCGCCCTCTTCCTTGACCACGATATCCACCTCAATAGTCTGCATGTGCACTGCCTCTATTTTCATTTTTCTATTAACTGCAGTTAGCCTCCTTGTTATCCACTTTTGATGAAAAAGTATGTTCAATCATGCTTTTTGTACCGAAGTTTAATCGTTGTTCATGTGGCAACAAAGAGCCCATTATTCCTTCAAAGTATAGGAAGAAAGGTCAATTGATTCTTTTATAGTTGGAATAACATGATCAAATATTAGTGGCAAACTTCTTAAAACTTTCTTCACTACCTTTTGATCAGTAATAGTCTTCCTAACAATGATAGCAAGTCAAGAAAATAAAGTTTAAATGAGCACACCACATTTTGTAGATGTTTCAAATTCTCTCCGTAGAGTTTGAAGCTTATGCATATTTCAAATTCACTCAAAAAAAGAAAATAACCATTTTGACCCTATGCATATTTCATGATTCCAGATGAATTTTCTTCATTTGACTGAACCAGCCAATGCCAATGCTTCTAAATAGGTTTTGGTTAAAATCTTGTCAAAGTATTCCTCCTGAATTGCTCTAAAAATGAAAAACAAATTTTTACGAAGGTTTATGCGGCACACTTATAAAGAGAAACGAAGAAGGTCATAAAAATCTGATTTTTATTGAAATTTTATAGGTGGAGTTAAGGGTACATAGAAAAGCTAATAAGGACATGCTGAAAGATCATTGAAATTTTCTTTAATTTTGTAAAATTGAGCTCAACAACAATTTATAGAGTGTAGCAACTATTAAGAATGAGCTCCATGGCCGTCAAAACTAAATTAAATTGAAACCAAAAGAAATGAACTCAAACCAAACTGAGGTAATATTGATTTATACATGATAAACATAATCTCAACTCAGTTTTAGCTCACTCGATTGGAGTTAGCTCAAATTCAGCACAAACCCCAAAAAACATGAGAGAGAAAGCACTTGAAACTAAATTGAACTCAAATCGGAATGGATGAACTGAAATTGAACTAAAGAAAGCTTGATTTATACATGATAAGCATGATGTTAGCTCAGTTTTACTTCACTTTATTGGGCTGATCTCAAATTTAGTTTAAACCCTTAAAAATAGGAAGAAGAAAGTATTCAAAACTTAATTGAACTCAAACCAGAATGAATGAACTTAAATCAAACTAAAAGAAGATTCATAGATACATGATAAACATGGTCCTAGCTTGGTGTTACCCCACTATTCTAAATTGTGCTCAAATTCAGCTCAAATACCTAAAGGAGGAAAGAGAAATACCAGATTTGTAAGTTAGTATATGGCTGAAACTTGTGCTGGGTGACTAAAAAATAAGTGAAATAAAACTTTTTCTCCATTAAGGTGAACTTGTTTTGACTTGATTGAGCTAAAGAACACAATTTTAAGTTTCAAGAGTTGATTTGAGCTACAGGGGAGCAGGCTTCAGACTGGGTTAACCCTATTGTCCTGACTCGTCACTCCTGGGTTGTAAAGTTGAAATATTGCCTAATTGCTCACATGTTAGGTTTTTTCCAAAATTTTGGTGAAAAAATCATACTTTCCAAGTCTACATGTCAGAATGTAGAGGCAAAATGGTATATTTCAGCTTGAAAAACATAGGTAAATTGGGTTTATGTGTTTAATGTTGGTGTAAAAAGTACTTGTTTGGCGTAGAAATGGCCCTTTGTTTTTGAAATTTGTCTTTAAAAATGAATTCACAAATCACATTGTAAAGCGTAAAAAGTCATTTGAACTTGTCAAAAAATTTCATGTTCACAGTGTCCCTTTTTGCTAGAGCCAAGAATCGTGCTTAGTGGCAAATACCAAACACCCAACTTGAAAATGATGATATTTTCAAAATCAAAGTTTTGAAAAAGAATATATATATACCTTCATGTGAATATTGGTGTAATATTTGTGAAAATGTCTGAAAGTTCTTGTGAAATCTATGCATTGGAAAAATGTGCGTTGAAGCGTGAAAATCATACATAAAATGTGAGTGCTTGTGAAAATGCTTGTAAAATTTATGCAATGAAATGCATGAACTTGTATGCTTGTTTGCACTGGAATGCAAAAATATCACACAAATGTGAGTGCTTGTGAAATACATGTGGACTTATAAAATGCTTGTAAAATTTGATAAAATTCCATTGTTTGTACCTCTTGTATCATGTGAGCACTTGTATGATTTCATTTACTGTGAAGATAGATTCTTTTAGCCTATGTTATAAGGTTCATTTCCGACTACCATTCTCCCATTTCCACATGATAAGCCAGGAAGAATCACGTTCTATGTCATAGGGTTTCTTAGTGTAGCATTTGTCATTGTCTTCACTCCTTTGTAATTATAAGAAGTCTCATGTTCTTATCGTTAGGTAATTCTTTGACTTGGTTGCCCTTAATTTTTCAGGCACACATTTTGCTCATTTTGTTCTTAAGTTTGGCCATTTTTTGTTCGTTTGTTCTTGTTCTTGCTTTTTTGATATTTCAAGTCAACCTTCAACCGTTGGGGAAATATCTTACCATCCCAGAGGCTAATATGAGGCTTCATTGCTTGGATGGTCATGTAGCTTTGCCATATGCAATGTTATGTTTCTCACACTTTCTACTAAACTCTTGTGATGAGTTTGGAGTCGGTAGTTCCCAAACCAGTTGGCCTAGGGGTACTATGTATAGAACACCTTTCATACTGACTTGCTTGAGCTCAAAAGGCTTTAAAAGACATAACTAAGCAAATGTTCATAGATCATACAATTTTGCAAAAAAGATGCAAATCAACTTTACACCTACCTGTCACTACCGAGTAGTGATCTAGTGGAATGACTATATTTGCCTCGATCCCATTTATCAATGTCTCATTTATTTTATGTTCTGCCTATTATGCCTAGGCCAATTGAGCCTCTTTTTCATTGATTCTTGATAAGCTCTTGTTTTACGAGGGGATTAAAGCTAGTGACATTTCCTAGACTTTCGATTCCTTCTATTCCCTTGAGCTTTTTCCATGGCTTATAACATGGTCTTATAAAAATTTGTGTTTTTTTTTATGATTATCAAACTATTGGCTGAAATTTTCTTGTCCACTTTAGAGAAATGTCACTAACTTTAATCCCCTAGAGAAATGTCTCAGCATAAGGCTTTCGTGATTCAATGCACATAAGTCCCATGTCATTTGGTACTTGTAAGATACAATGCAATAACTTGTTTAGAATATTTATCATAATTGATGTGATTGTATATGCCAAACCACAAAAAGAATGTGCATCGAGATGAAAAAACCTGTGTTAAGGTGCATGTACTTATGTGCACTGAAGTGCGAAAATCTTGTGCTGAGACATGTTCCCTGTGGTGCACTGAAGCATAAAAATCTTATACTAGAATGCAAAAGTTCGAGAACATATGCAGACTGTACATTCACATGTGTGCACTGAAGCACATAAATCTTATATCAAGGCACGTTCACTTGGGTGTGCCGAAGTGCAAATCTTATACCAATGCGTGTTTATTTATGTGCATTACACGAAAGTCTTATACTAAAACATGGGACTTATGTGCACTGAAAAGAAAAAATTTATGCACAAGTATGTTCACTTGTATGTACCGAAGCACAAAAATCTTATGCTGAGGCACATTTACTTGGGAGTGCTGAAACACAAAATCTTATACCATAATATAGGAGTTTTGAAAAAGTATGTAAATTGGTACATTCATTTGGGCGTGCCGAAGCTTGAAAATCTTATGTCAGGCATATTTACTTGGGGGTGCCGAAGTGCAAAATCTTGTACCAATGCATGTTTGTATAAAATTTTTGTGTGTAGAAAATGTTGTGCCCAATTACTAAATTTTGAAAACTTGTGAAATTTGGTTGCACTAAAGTGTAAAATCTTGTGCGAAAGCACAAAATTTTAGAATACTGAGAAAATTTGAATGTGCCAAAGCACTCAAGTTGGAAAACTTGCATGTAGCAAAACTAGAAAACTTGAATATGATCAGAACACTTGTGTGCACTGATGTGTGACTTTAAAATTGTACACACATAAGAGCAAAATTGAAAATTCTTGTGTGCAGTGTTGTGAAAATTTTGGAAAGCTTGTTTGTGGCTAAAAAGCTTGTGGCCAATGAAATGTGAACTTAAAGAATTTGTATAAATTGAAGTACAAAACTGAAAAAAACATGTGTGCGGCCATTGGTGCAAACTTTGAGAGACTTGTGTACACTGAGGTGTGACTTATGAAATGTGAAGTTTGAAAGCATGCATGCTCCTAAGTGCAATATGCAAAATTTGTAATTCTTGTGTAAAATTTGAAGAGCTTGTATTTACCGAAGTATGACATTCAAAAAACTTTGTAGTACAAGTTTGAAAACTTTAAAGTTCTTGAAAAACTTCAGAAAACCTACAAGATTGGCATACGCTTGAATCTAAGGACTTGTGGAGTAATTGTTCTTAGATTCTTTAAAGCTTTGAGTTTTTTGAGTTTTTCCTTGTTGAAAAACCTTTTGTGGCCATTTCCTTGCAACTTGGGATGCTTTTTAAAAAAATGCCTCAATATGAAGGGTAACAGAGAGAATGCATTAATCAGATAGAGATCAAAGGCTAGTTTGGCCATCAAAAGAAATTATACTGATAGAGAAATTTTGATACAACTGGAGTATACATAGAATTTCTTGAAATGAAGAGCATTGGTAGGATCATAATATTCAACCGCACAAAATTTCTTTGACAACATAAGGCCATTCCCAATTTGGGGCCCACTTCCCATGACGATGATTCTTCCATGGGATGGTTGATCTCAACACTAGTTTATTGATTTTTAGACTCTGCTCGATTATTGATTTGGCATAAGGTAGGGATACCTTTGCTAATATGCTACTGTGTGTTTCACTACTTGCAATTTTTTCTCATTGACTAGTCTAATTGTCGCATCTACTACTTTTGATATTGGTCCATGGGTAGTTGAATGACAGATACAAACTTGTCAGCTGGCTTCTACACATGTAAAAGGAGGGCTATGTTTATGCCATATACTAGTGCTGCTAGGATATTATTGGTGAGAGTTCTAATTGTAGTCTTGTAAACCCATAAGGCATTATGTAATTTTTCATACCAACGTTCACCATTTTCGATGGTCTTTTCCATGATTTGGATTAGGATTTTGTTTGTTGCTTCCGCTTGGTCGTTTCCTTATGGATAGTGGGGTGCCAAAAAATGATTCTTTATCATGAACTTTGAGCAAGAGCTGCACACCTTTTCATTTTTTAAATGTGTTATATTATCAGACACAATATCATGTGGCACCTCGAAATTGCATAAGATGTTATGTGAATGAAACAGACAACATGTTTGTCTTCCACAATTCTCAAGGTGATGGACTCCACCCACTTGGTGACATATTCTATTGAAGCAAGAAAATATTTGTGTGCATTTGATGCAGGAGGATTAATGGGGACTACTACATCAAAACACTAACATTGAAAAAGGCCATTGTGATACAATGGGATGTAGATATGGAACAACTAAGGATCTGAAATCCTAAGATATTCAGTTCTAGCTGGCCTTGCTGATTTCAAACATTTGCACAATCATTCCATGTCATTATTCATTCAACATTGCACACCAAATTTTCATCATACACTGGACAAATTTTTCAAAAGGGCCTTTTTTTTCTTGTATGAAAATTGTCCATAGTTTTTATTTCCTATGTCATCTTGTAGGGTCTCTTCAGTCTATCAAGGTCAAAATTATCGTTTCAATTGGAACCTCTTATTCGGTCCACCCTGATGAGGACAATCTCATCACCTAGTTTGGCCATCTTCTATTTTATCTATTCATTTGCAGGTCTACCTTGACCTCTACCATATCATTTTGTCAATCACCATGATTAGGACATTTTTTGGGGGATACATTGTTCACTCTACTCTTAGAGGTGATCCAGACAGCATTTATATTCCCACAGATGGACTCATGCTAGACTGGTACCCACCGTGGTTCAAGCAGTTTGTGGAGGTCTTCCATAATTACCTAGATGCTTGTGGTCTCAAGGCAATTGCATTGTCAGCAGGTCATCAAATCAACAGTCACTTGACTCATGCACTGGTTGAGATGTGGAACCCATAAACGTCCACATTTTAGTTCTCCATTGCATAGATGACACCTCTCCTGAATGAGTTCACTTATATTTTGGGTCTATCAGTTCATCACCAGCATCAAGGCCATCAACTGCAAGGACTTGCTGTATAGACTCACAGGAATCAGGAATTGGGACCTCAAAAAAGAGGGAGCTCATAGTTTCCTTAGACTTGTAGATTTTCACGTGCACTTTGGAGGTAAGTAGATGAGTTGAGGGCCAGCCTGCCCAAGTAGCAAAATAGAAGCAGGAAGGTGATGATGATCTTCTCTACAAGACTCTTGATTTTCTCCAACAAATAGGGCACTATGGATCTATGCATTCTACAACTATTTAGGATGTGGAGAAACATCAAGACACGCCTTTCACTTGCTTTAGCCGGTCTTGCATTTCACTATTGGATCTTATCCAATTTGTTATGGAAGATTCTGAGATGATTGAATGACTACCATCAGTTTATGTACGAGTGGTTCTATAGGCACATCCGTTCATGAGGCTCAAACTTTTAGGCCCACTAGCGACAAATTCTTGTCATTACATGCATATAGGTAGATGATAGATGAGCAGGTAGAGGAGCCCATTGTCTAAGACTTT
Source organism: Nymphaea colorata (assembly GCF_008831285.2). Lineage (NCBI taxonomy): Eukaryota > Viridiplantae > Streptophyta > Magnoliopsida > Nymphaeales > Nymphaeaceae > Nymphaea > Nymphaea colorata. Next base: position 22,635,395 of record NC_045139.1, on the reverse strand, counting down.
TCTATAGCAAGGAGCAACTAGCTTGCTACACCTACTAAATCAACGGAACAAACATTCTTGGCCTATTCTTCATTATCTTGTATGATCCAGAGTAATGCATAGCATAGTTCTCTAAGAGGCATATGGATTTCTATATGATCAGAGGACACTTCATGGTGATGGAGCATGGCAGGGGCATCTATAGTTTGGCTGCTCAGGTTGGTTCCCAGGGAATTATCTTTATATATATGGGGAATCGACTGGGTCTAGAGTGTACAAACATTGGTGGAAATCTATCCATTGCACTCCATATTGTCATTGAGTTCTTGTCTTTAACAATGTTCTCAATTTATTGGCATTTTGACCTTTTATTCCCTACCAATATGCCAAATGGATATGCCTTATCTTTATTTTCAAAACCATGTCATTTTCATCTCTTCTCAAAGTAACATGTCTGTTTCAAGTGAAATTTTGACAAAGGTTTTCTTTGACTCCTTGCACGAGATTACAAGCTGAAAAAGAGCTTGAAGTTCATGAAGGGATGAAGATCCTCCTCAAATAAATCTAAGTCTTATGCTAGCTATTCAGTAAATGATGAATAAAGGAGCGATAGCTGAACCAAGTCACAAGCATTCAAAAGGTTCAACTCAAGCCCAGGAACTTGGGGTTTCTAAGAGCACATCCACCAGCGGCTAGTACAATATGAGTACAAGAATTTCTATGATTTGACTAAAAAAAGCTAACTATATTGAAACAGCCATCCGAAATGGTTATGCCCAAACTAATGTGATACAAAATAGTGGTGGCAATAAGAATGACAATTTCAAAAAGTCCAATAAAACTCATGTTCATGCTATTTTGTTCAATAAGAACTCGGCTGACACTTATCTCCATCTGCCAAATTAGCAACCACAAAACTACACAGGCCAATGAGACAATAAGAAAGCATCGCAGTCCGATTGCAAGGGTGAGGAACGTCCTACTTGGATGCAAGACAGGAAATTCACACACTTGGAGCAAAGAATGATGAGATCCTGGAGTATCTCCTTGGAGAAGGTCTTCACGATCTATCACATGTGTCAGATCTCCCAGAGATGAAGGGAAAAGGAAACATCAGTACTACAAATTCCACCTTGCTTTAGGTTATGACACTGAAGAGTGTATACCACTCAAGCATATTATTCAAGATTGTATTGACAAAGATCTGTTGGTTAAAGACACCACTCTTGAAGTCCTCAAGGATCCATTTAGAGACCATGGTAAGAATACTATGAAAGTAGTGGATAACATGTCTTTTTGTTGTCAAGAGCATGTTTGATCCTACACACAAGAAGAGATGGCCTTCACGGCTATCGACAACAAGTTTATGTAGAAACGGCTGAATTTTATTAAAGCCATTAGTAAGAAAACAGTGACAATGGATTCAGGCTAACAAGCCCAAGTCCATCAAGAAACTTGTATACAAGTTAAAAGAGAAGTCTGGTACTTCCCAGCCTCATCCCGTGGCGTCTCAATGATGAGTCAAATGGGAAGAGGAAAAAAATTGAAGATCAACTAGAGTCTTTTGGGACAGTAGAAGAAAGTGCATCCCAGTAGGTCCTCAACATCTCATTGAACATTTCTGTTATGGACCTGATCAACACTTCTGTGGTACACAAGACTGCTATGAAAGAGGTAATCAAGAAAATTCAGTTCCACTTGAAAACCCTGGCATCAATTTGGTCAAATGAATGCACCAATCACATTTTCAGATAATAATCTACCAAAGCCTCATCAATTCTACAATCATGCAATATATATTGTGATGAGGACTCGCGGTATGAATGTTCCTCACGTGCTAGTAGATGTAGGAACCAACTTGAACATGTGTCGTAGATGACTGCCAAGGCCCTGGGCCTCAAGGATGAGCATTACACACTGCATGATATGACCATATATGGATTTGATAGGAGTTGAGGAATAGTAAAAAGCAAGAAATATCTAGACCTGCACATCAACTTCACCATCTATACATAACTTTTTTTATGTAATAAAAGAATCCACATGTCCTTCAAATTAGGAAATAGGAAGAACCAGTTCCACATATAGAATGAGTGCAGCAAGGGGAACTAGCAGAGCCAAAGTTGGATCTGGTAGATTTGGCTCAACTATAGAGAGAGGATCAACCACCAACCTCAATAATCTCAATAAGAAAGTGAATATTGAAACCACAGAAGATCCCAAGATGATATATATTGGTGTCAACTTGGATCTAGAAAAAAAAATGAAAAACTAGTTCAATTTCTCAAGAGCTATAAGGAATTTTTCACATGGACATTTGAAGATATGTTAGGATTGGATCCAAAACTGGTGAACCAGAGGGTAATTTTCAAACCAAGGAGTCATCCAGTCAAGCGAAAACTAAGGAAATTAGATCTATGTGTTGAAGACAAGGTCAAAAAAAGGACTAAAAGATCTATTCATGGTCATGTTCATCATAACCATTGATTATCCTGAATAGCTTGTGAACGTATTGCTCGTACCGAAGAAAAATGAGAAGATTCAGATCTGTATTGATTTTGAAGACCTCAACAAGGCCACACCCAAGGACGACTACCTTTTGACTAACATCGATCTACTGGTGGACAATATAGTAGGGCATGCTATGCTCTCCTTCATGGAAGGATATTCCTACTACAAGCAAATCAAGTTGGCTTCAAAATATCAAACCAAACCATAGTTCACCATTCTTTGGGACATTTTCTGCTATATAGTGAAGCTATTTTGGATGAAGAATGCTGTAAGAGCCATGATAACTATAATTCATGGTCAAATGTATAAATTCATGGATGCATTGTAGATGATATTCTAGTTAAGTCAAAGATACACCAAGATGACATTGAGGTTTTGACCCAAGTTTTTGGTAGGTTGCTCCAATACAAGTTGAAATTAAATCCTCAAACATATGTGTTGGTTGTCAAATCAAGTAAACTCTTGGGATATATGATGAATCAATGGGGTATAGAAATAGATCCTACCAATGCCAAAGCCATCATTGATATGCCTGCTTCAACCACTTTAAAAGAATTATATGGTTTACAAGGTAGGATGTAAGCAATTTGGGAATTTATTTCCAACCTAGCCCTTAATGTGAGCCATTCAATCAATTGCTTAGAAAGGGCATCAAGTTCGAGAGGAATCCACAATGTCAATAATCATTTCAACACAATACGTAGTACCTGCTAAGTCCTCTGGTTCTAAAGCTGCCAATCTTGGGGTAGCCATTGTTGTTCTACATTTCCATTAATAACTTTGCTTGTGGAGGGTTCTTGGCATAATACAAAGAAGGTTGTAAAATAAAGCATGCAATATTATGTCAGCAAAGCCTTCTTCCAGTATGAAAAGAAGTATTCAATGATGAAGAAAGCTTGTCTCTCTCTTGCTTGGATGTGTCAGAAAATTTTTGACATTATATGCTCTCTTGTGAAGTCAAAGTAGTTCCAAGATTAAATCATCTCAAGTATATCCTAGAGTAGTCATTTCTCATGGGATGAATTTCCAAGTGGTAGGTGCTTTTTATGCAGTATGACTTGGAGTACAATTTCAAAAATTCATCAAAGGAAAAGCATTAGATGTTCAGCTAACAGATTTTTTTTTTGGCTGAAGAGCTGAAGGCCAATGATGATTTCCTAAATGAGCAAGTCTTAACCATTGAAACCACTCATTCCTAGACGATGTTCTTTGATGGCTCTAAGAACATGACCCTAACAAGTATTAGGATTCTCCTATTCACTCTCGAAAAGGAAATGATCGTTTATTTTCTTACGTTGGAATTCACATATACACACAACATAGCAAAATATGAAGCATTGATAGATGGGCTGAGAATGCTGTTTAGTTTCAATGTCAAAAAAGTTCATGCTTATGGTGATTCTCTGCTCATCGCAAATCAAATTAACGAAGAATGGAAGGTGAAAGATCATAAATTAGCACGGTACCAATAACGCACTCAAGTTTTGATGTCGCAGTTTGAGGAATTCCAACTATTTCATGTCAAGAAGGAGTTTACCCAATTTACAGATGGTTTGGCCAGCCTTAGATTCACTATCACTTTTAAGAAGATTGAACCATGCAGAGCTTTCGAGGTGGGAAGACTAACTCAACCAACATGCCACTGTCTAGAACAAGTAACCCAAGTAGATTCAGACAAAGCACCTTGGTATCAGAAAATCAAAGATTATTCAGAAACATGTGAGTTCCCTCCAAACATGTCCAAGAACGAATGGAAAGCAATACAACGTATATCATGCCAATATTTCATTTTAGTAGGGTTAGATTCATCTCAAAATATTCATGAGGTCTTGGCAAGTAGGAAACTCAAGAAATGATCCGAGAAACTCATGAATGAATTTGCAGAGAACATGCCGGATATCAAACCCAAGTCAAATAGTTAGTTTGGGTATATTGGCCAACCATGCAACAAGATTGCCACAAGTTTGTCACAAGATATATGAAATGTCTAATCTAAGTAGATTCACAAGCTATTCAGGATAATCAATGGTTATGATGAACATGACCATGAATAGATCTTTTAGTCCTTTTTTTGACCTTGTCTTCAACACATAGATCTAATTTCCTTAGTTTGGTGTGCAATGTTGAATGAATAATGACATGGAATGATTGTGCAAATGTTTGAAATCAGCAAGGCCAGCTAGAACTGAATATCTTAGGATTTCAGATCCTTAGTTGTTCCATATACCAGATACGCCAATATACATGAACTAGACTCCTTCAAATGTGGTTCTAAAAACTATTTGTTCTCCTTGATCACTAACCAATATACTGGGCTAATGTCTCAGTACGGGTGAGGGGAGTGCAAATCCCACTTCCAATAGGTTAGTCAAGCTGTTGGACCACCTTGTGCTAATGCATATAGGGAGTATTCCACGATGTGATGGCCAGGGCATATACGGGAGGAGAAATTTTGAAATGTGCAATCACATGTGCAGACAGTTGGCTTGAATGCAATGTGACTTCAGATGAGAGCTAAAATCGAAGAGAGAAGCAAACATTGTATCAAATAACTTCCAAATTGGGAGAGGTAATATGTAATCCATATCGATGTGACCATGAAAATGTATATATATATATATATATATATATATATATATCAAATGATGGAACCTAAATGGCTCTATGGGTTGGAGAACATTTAAGACCTAGAAAATTGGAACATTTTGTCTTGTCAGATAGTGACAATTCTCATCGTAGTTGCTTGTTTACATGTAAAATTTTTAATCTTACATATGGAAAAGTATAAATAGAACTTCTTAGTTGTACTTGCCTCTGTTCCTTGTGCGAGATTTTGAGAGATAGGACTTGACATGTCTAAACAAAGTTTGACCATTCCTGATGCCTTTACCAGGCGTAATCAGACCATAGACATGAGTAAACTGCTCCATTTCCTAGGTCTAAATGTCATCCAAAATCTAAGAAAGCAAATGTACCCTAATTTTGAAATTATGCATGTTTTAAAATCTAAGTAGATCTCATAATTGGACTGATGAATAAGAACTAATAATGAAGTTTGTTTATGTCTGAATCATTATAGAACAATGAAAATGAATGTCCTAAATCTAATATGATGCATACAGAAATTAAGTCATGTAGATCTGAAGTCTGGTCTCTACCATGACCTAGGAGAAAGCTAGATTTGAGTCCAAGACGTATAATCATGATCCAAGAAATTTTATATAGTTCTTGTCCTAAATTTGATATATATGATGTTGCAAAAGTCAAAATATCATTTCATGTTATTGATATTCATGATACAAAATCAAAGGATAAAGATCCAGCAAATTTGATCTTGTAATGAAGACTGGATCTTTTTAAGATCTAATTTTTTACAGGATAGATCCAAATCTGATTATTATAGGGTTCTAAATTTTGTATTTGAGTTTGATTCAATGGGGATTGAACCCAGATTTATGATCAAATAATCATTTGCTTTGAAATTAAATTCAAGATCCAATATTTTAATTATAAGATCCAAGATCTGAAATCAAAGATCCAAAATCTAAGGCCTAAAACCCGAAATTCAAAATCCATAATCCAAGATTTATGATTCGAGACTTTATGTGAAATCTGATTCAAAATCTGAAGTCTAAATTCCAGGATCTAAAATCTAAGACTTGATATCCAAAATTTGAAATCCAAAATCCATAATTCAAGATTCAAAATCTAATACTTGGGGCACAAAATCTAATACATGAGATCTAAATCCAAGTACATCAGACTTGGTTTAATGTCATGGTTTAGATCAGCGTAAGGTTTATTATTTGGATCCAATACTTTTAATTGAGATTCCAGATCCAAATGTGCTGGTGGTAAGTTGGTCAAAATGACTAGGTTCAAGCCTACACTGGGTGTGAATCTAATTGGGTTTGAGTGTAGCAAATGAGATTTGGTCTTACTCAAATCATGTGATATATGATATACACTTCATTCATTTTATATGAATGAGTGTTTACAGAAGTTTGATTAGACCTAGGCAATGTGACTAAGTTTATAAGTAGTAGGCTCTAGACCAGTTTGAACTAGGTCTTAAAGAAATGAGCTTGGTTTGGACTCCACGTATACATGACCTACAGTTTTTGAAATTATTTAAAAGATTGCTTTATAAAACATTTGGAAAAAACCATGGTTTGAAAATGGTTCTGGTATGAGGACCGGGGTAGATTTAAGTTTTCACATATGTAGGTGATACACACTAGGTATGCCAGTTTGTTGACCCAGCCTGGTTTCAAACAAGAGGTGCATGTGGGTACAATGTGGTTTTGTGCATGTCAGAATAGAGCTGCAATGCATGGTTAAAGAAAGCACGAAAGGAAAGTATATTCTATATGCATGACTTAAGTAAAACTACATAAGTAAAATAATGAAATTAAAAGAAAGAGAGGGACATACCTGACCCCTATGCGTACCATAAAGACATTAAAGTAAACTTAATTTTAAAATAAACATGTTAAACTAAGCAAGAAATAAACTAAACTAAACATGCTAAAAACAAAAAAAAAAACTAAACTAAACATGCTAAAAGCAAAAAAAAAAAATAAACTAAACTAAACATGCTAAAAGAAAAACAAAAATAAACATGCATAAAGAAAAAGAACTAAATTGAAAATAAGAAAAGAAAGAAGAGAGAAAACAAAATTATTTGAAGTTGGAGCCCTAGCTGAGCCCACTCCCATGGCCCCCACACTGAGTCTGGTTGGGTCTAGGTTGAGTGTCAATGCAGCATGAACCAACACTTAGATCAAGACTCTTAAAAATATAGGTTCTTTTTTTTTAGCTAGACCCATTTTATGAGTACCCAATTGAAATTTTACCAACTTTGGGCTTCTTAGGAATAGCTCAAAGTGTGTAGTGCTAAAAGAGAGGGAGGATGGCCTTTTATAGGAAAAAGAAGGCACAATCTCCCTTCTCCTCATTGATACATGACTAGACTTTTGCACACACTCTTTCCTCTCTCAACTCAAAGCCATAGGTTAAAAGTATATTTTCAATCGCATTTTAGAAGTTGTGATCTCGTTCAAACTCTGAATTTAATTCAGAAAAAAGTCACATGTGCACAAAGTGCTGATCGATTCTTGATAAAGTATTCAGATTAACATTGGGTGTAGAGATGAATGACGTGAGAATACGAAGAGGAGAAAGTTCACTTATAAACCTTATTCTAAAACTAGATATAAATAAAAAAAATGATTGTTTCAGCCACACACGGATATCAATTTTGATTTTGTCTATGTCAGAGTGCTCAACAAAGAATTCCATACGTTTCAAGTGCTTACATGTGAATTGACATTAACCATAGAGTGAGAAAATCACAATGCATTTTTGCTATATAATGTGCATTAAGCTCACATGTGGATCATGGAGATGGGTTTGATGCTGACGCCAAAATTTAGGTCCAGATCCAAACAAATTCTAGAAGATGGATCCAGATATGGTATTGAAATTTGAGTTATCTTACGATATCTAGGATCTAAAATGGGAATAATATATCTGGATTTATAAAAATATATCTATAAAGATAGATCCAATCTGAGACTTGAATATGAGATCCAGACATGGAAATATGACTTGGATATATGATCTGGATAAGTAATATGAAATGAATACATGAAAATAGCATGAACCTAGACCTATCTTGAGTTGGGCTAGATGGGTCCAAATTGTGTGACATGGTCTAGACATGATTTAGGTTCGGTTTTGAAAAACTCATTTAAAACTAGGCTGGGGGTAGGCTCAGCCTAGGTGTTGCCTTTGGTCAATTTCAATGAAAAATTAGAGTAGGCAGAGCCTGGCCTCATGCCTACCTGATCCAGTAAATGTATATAAAGAGCTAACTTAGGTTCATGCAGGTTATAAGTCAAGTTTTATGAAAATTATGTGCATGGTGACAAATGAACAAAATACTCATGTGTGTGATGTTGGGCTTGAATAGGCTCAAATAAATGGATTGGCCTGAAGTGAGGTTCTAGAAACAAAGAAATTCACAAACTAATGTATACAAGACATGCACCTTATGCTTGTGTACAAGACTATTGCTCAAAAAGGAAATGATCATTTTGCCCTTGTGTGTATTGTAGGACTTTCGAATGAATTTTCTTGATTTGACTAAACCAGCCTATGGCCAGGCTTCTAAATTGGCTTTGGTTAAAATCTTGCTTAAACTTCTAATTTGCTTTGAAAATCAAGCATATATTTTTACAAATCTATATGCAATAAATTTATAAAGGGAATTCAAAGAAGGCCACAAAAAATATGATTTTATTGAAACTTTCATAGGTAGAGCTAAGGGTACTTGGAAAACCTAATTATTTATAAAGACCTACTGAAGATTGGAGAAATTTACTTCAATTTTGCAAAACTAAGCTCGATAGAAGTTTAAAGCGTTTAACAAGTACTAGGAATGAGCTCCATAGCCTTCAAAAATGAATTAAACTAAAATCAAAAGGAATGAACTAGAACCAAAGTAAGAGCGTATTGATTTATACATGATAAACATAATCTTAACTGGGTTTTAGCTCACTCTATTGGGTTGAGCTCAAATTCTTAAAAATAAGGGAGAGAAAGCACTCAAACTGAATTGAACTCAAATTGTGATGAAGGAACTCAAATCGAACTAAAGGAAGCTTAATTTATACATGATAAACATTGTCATAGCTCGGTTTTAGCTCACTCTTGTAGGTTGAGCTCAAATCTAGCTTAAACCCTTAAAAATAGGAGAGAGAAAATACTCAAAACTGAATTGAACACAAAACAGAATGAATCGACTCAATTTGAACTAAAGGAAGCCTGATTTATACATGATAAACATGGTCCTAGCTTGGTTTTTGTTTACTCTTCCGACTTGAGCTCAAATTCAGCAAACCCCTTTAAACATGAGAGAAAAGGACCCAATAGCAATCTGCAAGTTAGGATCTGACTGAAACTTATGCTGGGTGACTCAATATATGTGAAATGAAATTTCTATCCATTAAGATATACTTGTTTTGACTTGGTTGAGCTAAAGATCACAGTTTTGACTATCAGGATCGTATATGAGTTACAGGAGAACTGGCTTCAAATTAGGATAACCTTGGTGAGCTGACTCTGGTTACTCCTAGGTCATGTAAAGTTGAGAAACAACCTATTTTCTCAAATGTTAGTTAATTCTCAAAATTTTGATGAAAATCCATACTTTCCTTATTGAGGCATTACGATACAAGGTCAAAATAGTAATTTCAAGCTTGTATGACCTACATGATCTGGGCCTAGGTGTATAATGCTAGTGCAAAAGGTGATTATTTGGCTAAAAAATGACCTTTGTTCTTGAAATCTTCATTAAAAATCAATTTAAAATCTCATTGTGAAGGGTAAAATGGTCATTTGGACTTGTGAAGATTTTGCGGGTTTACACAAATGTCTAACTTGGTATGGTCTATGTAATTGTTATGTTGATGTTGATTTTGTGGGTTTACATGAACGTATAACTTGGTATGGTCTATGTAATTGTTATGTTAAATTAATCATTGTCTAAGTCTTACATGTGGAGGTTATTTAAACACAATCATTAATGATTTTATTAATTTGTTTACAAACATATAATTTGGTATTTTCTATATAATTGTATATTGATGTTATTTATCATTGATCATTATCTAACTCTTATACGTGGATGTTATATAAACACATTTGTTAGTAAAGATTGGTTCGATTGAGTTGATTGCAAACATATAACATGGTATTGTCTATGTAATTGTTATATTGATGTTATTTATCATCGATCATTATCTAAGTTTATATGTGGAGGTTATTTAAACATATTCATTAATAACAATTGATTTGATTACAAGCATATAACTTGGTATGATCTATGTAATTGGTATGTTGATGTTATTTGTCATCGATCATCGTCTTACATACCATCAATAACTGCATCAAAAAAACTTTATGTAAGAACAAAGTAGAACATTTCTAGTTTTATATCGTGTGTGCAACGCTGCAACACAGTTGGCAAAGTACACTCCAACACACATTGGTTCTCTCACACTCATTCAGTTGCATTAAATCAAGTGTTGATGAGAGTATTCCAATTGTACTAAATTAAAGTTGTTGATAACTACAACAAAAACAATTGATAGAGCACATTCATTATACTCTTGTGTGTGTACCACCACCACTTGAATTGGCAAGGTACCATTTCAACAAATGTTGCACTATCACGTGCTCCTATTGTAGTAAAGTAGTGCCAATCATTATACTATTACATGTGGTTGCTTGCAGGTTCAATAAATGTGCCATGGCAGAATGAATTTAGACTATATTCCTACATAAAGGAGTCTCCAACATACTATTGCATTTGAGAAGGTGAGAGCTGTGAAAAAGGTAAAGTGAAAGCTGTTCAGTGATGAGATGTAGTGCATTGTCTATGAGCTCATCCCAAACAAATGGATAAGTAATATCATAAGTACTTTATTGTCATACTATAAGAGAATATGGTAGGTGGAACATTTACATCATTTGTCTTCTGCTCATAGGTTTGCATGATGCAATAGAGCTAATGTGACAAAGAGTGATGAATGAATAACAATGCATTCTCAGTCTTACTGTTATGGTTTTTTATATTATGTAATACATTTATTGCTTGCTTGTTATTAATACATTATTTGTGATCTTGAATCATACTATACATAGATGCCCTTTGGTTTTGGTTTTGTTTATAGTAGAAAGATGTTTGTGGACCCCAATCTATTGAACTCATTTGATGTGGTATATATTCAACTGATTATCAAACGGATCAGACATTCTCACACATTTCATCTCTATTTATGTTTGGTATTGTCTAATGTAGGTCTTAATTCTCACGTTGTGGGGAGAGTGCCATCATTGGGTATTCTATGTGGCCACATTGTTAAACTAAAATTTATTGAAAATTCCTAAACCAGTACATCTTGATTTGATGTTCATAAAGGAATTCTTAGAGAGTGAGTACATGATCAACATGGCTTTGTGGCACTTTTCATAGAAGAGAAGCTTCTTACCAGAACAATGAATACAATTGTTGTGTTTTCATCATCAAATACATAGAAGCAATCTACAATGACAGCGAACCGGCTTTTGATTGTGTAGGTAGCAGATAAACATCACATATTTCATTCAAGATGTTTTCATGTTCACAAACAAAATTGTTATTTTTTTTTTATAGAATGATATACCATAAAACAGATATGTGATGACTTGGTGAACTATGTTAATTCGATGGCGACAAATAGAAAACACATGAGGATAAAGAAAATGAAAAACAATAACATGAACAATGTATTTTTGCATCCAACAAAGTGAAGATGAAAACAAAAGGCAATGATATGAACAATGTATTTTAAAACTAACAAAGTTATTATTAACATTGAAAAACAATTATTATCTCAAACAATGAACATAGAGTCGTCACACCATTGTCAAACAATCGTTTTCTTACACAATTAACATACAGTTGTTATCCATACTATTAACATACACTCATTATTTAACACCATTAACATATAGTCCTTATCTCACCATTATCAGACACCTATTATTTAACACCATTATCTCACACCATTAAGAGACATTCATTATCTCACAACATGGACAAATGATCTTTATCAATTTTAAATAGTGGTTATCTCAAATCATTAATAGTGCTTTTTTATCTCACACTGTGGACAAACTACACTTGCCATTTTTAAATATTCATTGCTTTACACCATTAACAGACATTTGTTATCTCTCACCATGGATAGACGATCCTTATAATGTTTAAATAGTCATTATCTCATCTCACGCCATTAACATACATTTGTTATCTCACACCATGGACAGACGGTCCTTATCATTTTTAAATATCATGGTCTAACACCACTAACAAGCAATTGTTACCTCACACCATTGATTGAAAGCCTTTATCATTTTTAAATGGTCGCTATCTAACACCACTAGCAGATAGTTGTTATCTCATACCATTAACATATAGTCATTATCTTACACCATTAACAGATAGTCCTTTTCATTTTTAGAGAGTCCTTATCTCACACCATTAATAGACACTCATTATCTCATACTATTTTTAAAAAATCATTATTTCACAATACTAACAAACAGTAGTATTCGTCACACCATTGTCATAGTCATTATCTCACACCAACAAATACAATTGTTATCAATAATATACATTTGTTTAGAGTCATCATATTTATGGCATTTTGATTTTGATTGATTTTAATTAAATGTGTCAATTTGTGACTGAAAATGGCAATATGCCTAATGAACATGTTTATTGCTACTAACAGCTTATCTTCCCTATCAACGATAGGATGCTACCCTGTAGTCTCTACATGCTTAGGTTCATTTGCTATGGATCTACCTACCAAATGCTCCTGGCCTTCTTTGATACATATCTCCCTTCAACTATGTTCCACTGGTGAAGTTAAGTTTGTGATAGTGATGGTGATGATGATGATGATGATCATAGACAAGATGTGCATCTGCAGATGATGATCGAGGGGAATTTTTTTGCTGCTGCAGATGGTGATAGACGAGGAGGGAACTCGATTAAAGAGCTTTGGGGTCTGTGAGGATGCATTACATCCCAATACTGCTCGTAGTACCCTACCATGGTGCAACCCTTACTATCATAAACAATAACTGTCTCATTGTGACAAGACCAGTTATCTAGCTCCTTCTTAAACAACGATTTCTAGTCAACTCCAATTTCAAAAGCAGTTCTATTCATTACTCTCATGTAGGGTTAGAATGGTTGTAGAGTCTGCTGGCCTAGGCCGCACTGCATGAGGACTCAATTGTTGTGTTGTATTTCTACTTTGTTTGTATAGCAAAACTAGACATCTTTGCATGACAGCTCAAAGGCTTTTACGATGTTCCAATTGGTCTCTTTTTTAATGTTGTATCGTCTAAACCACATCTTCATATAAATGGAATGATACACAGTTCATAAGTATACCAACATTCTTATCAAGCAAACTATTAAAAACTATTTTATAAACATACCTTATTCATCAAAATATTCAATACTAGGAGTGATACCTCTCCACTGTACATATAACCATTGTGCTTTTGGAAGTGGATGGTCCACAATCGGGCTAATAGAAGGTATGTGCTCCCACGTCTAAATTATTTTATTTTTGGCAATCAAATAATTTAATGAACACACTATATATACATATATCAACAACCAAAAAAATCTTCCCATAGACACAACCCTACTCGTTAATCGCTCTAACTAGCTCTACGAATGCACCAGCACAGCTGCCCTCCATGTGTAGTTGTACACCTAGTGAAAATCTTCCAAGAAATGGACATACCACCAGCTTATCAAAATTGTTACTAAATAGATATAAGAATAGAGGACCTCAATGCTTGGTTTGCTTCTTGTAACCGTGCATCTTGTGTTACATGCCGCCATTTATGTTGTATCACTACCATGATGGTCAATGTCAACTTTTCCTTAAAGCCAACAACATTCTCGAAACTTGGACTTTGTTAGGCCTAAAAGATTATTGTTCTTCCCTCTTGATGTGTAGCTGGATGTCCCTAGCACAAGTTTTCTGTGAATTCTCATGTCAAATAGACTAGCAACATCTTCTAGGGTAATTGTCATCTCAAATGCATTGAACATGAATGTTTTTGTCTAATGATCCCACTTATGGAGAAAGGCATACAAGGGCCTCCATTGAATATTCAAAGAGCCATAAACTAGTAGCCTCTTGAATATTCAAAACATCATTGTCAGCACTTGCATTTCTATAACATCATACCAGTGTCAAAGACATTATTGAACACATAAACTTTAATTACAAAAAATTGAATAAAGATCAATTATCTTACAACAAGGGAGACATCATAGATTACTTACATCGATGTCACATATTTGCCACATTTTCTTCCCACTTCAACATTGTGCTGCATTGTTTAACATTGTCTAACACCTTTAATTTTTAGTCTAACTTCCTTATGGACATCTAGGCCTTATTGCTCTCCCACAATTTCCTCTCCATCTACTTTCTCTCTCCTCAAGGATGTGTTGCTCGAGCAGATGAAGATATCCTCCACCCCTTCCACCACCGGTTGCATGACTGCTTCCTTTGCTCCCTCCAATAACCCTCTGTTCTCGTCATCTGCTACCGCTACTCTTTGCATTTCATCTTCCTATCCTTCAAACTCTTTAAACATTTGATTATCATCCACGATCTCAAGTCTCATTGCCTCCATATTGGTCTTTTCAACCACTTCTATGAATAGATCCTCCTCATTTTGGTTTCCCCTTTTATTCTCATTCTCCATCTGTGCCGCGACGACAACTTCAACTACCATACCCTCTATCGATTCTGCCAATTGATTGTTCACACTGATCAATCCATCTCTTACCAAGTTCTCTATGTTTGCTCAAACGGGTTATTCAACTTCACACTAATAGATATCACACAATGGACAGTCGATGCGATGTTCTTCCATATGGCTTGAAGTGGACATGGCCAATTTGTAAAAAATAAAAACAAAAAATTAAGAGATAATGTCTTACTGTCTTCAATAAAGTGGGCTATTATAATGTAGAATGAAGGGAGACCAATCTTAGATGCTATAGCATGTGTTTTTATTAAAGACAACATAATATTTGTTTTCCATAATGTGTGCTATTATAACATATAACGAAGGAGGGGAACAAATCTTAGACACTATAGCCAGTGTTATCGAAGACAATATAACTGTTGTTTTGGTAGCGCGTGCTATAGCTTCTAAGATAACAAACCCCTTCCTTATCCCAAAGAAAATGGTTCGTTATCTTATAAACTAATGAAGGGGTTGTCATCTCAGACACTAAAGCGAAAGATGAACGTGTTATCAGAGATAGTATAGCACCTTGGATAATGTGTCCTATAACATTTGAGATAATGAACCCCTTTGTTATCTCAAGTGCTATGGCATCTAGGTTAACGAACCTCTTCACATTGATAGTGTCTTCGATAACATGCCCAATAGCGTCTTGGATAATGAATAATGAAACATTTCATTATCTCAAATGCTATAGTGTGCGTTATCGAAGACAGTATAGAGTTTTCAAGAACATGTCCTATCGCGACTGAGATAATGAACCTCCTTTGTTATCTTAGACGCTAAATCATGTGTCATTGAAGACAGTATAGCATCTTTGATAACGAAATGGTGAGATCAACCTAACTGCTATGTTGTCTTTGTTAATGCATTCTATAGCGTCTGAGATAACGAATGGGGTGGGAAACAAACATTTATGAAACCTCCTGAAGTTGTCACCATTGATGCTTTCTCCAGCCGGGGGACTCCACTCACTCTGCTCCGACAGATGACCTTTACTGCCTCTACTCCCTCTTCCTTGGTGACTTCACTCGCTTTGCTTTGACCGACAACCTTTACCATATCTGTTCCCTCCTCCTTGATGACTCCTATTGTTCTGCTCTGACCAGTGACTTTTGGGTATGTTGGCTATAATGACTTTGTCATACAAATTGACACGATAATTTCCACCTTCCCTCTAGGGCCATTCTTATTTATCAACTCCAAGCTGCTGATATGGCTTCAACACGATGGACTCAGGCAGAGTCGATTCAACTTCTGCCTGACACGTGGTAGATAGATAGCCAATGTGCATGAAATTTTTGTGTACCAAAGGTGTGTATACAACTTACTTAGGTGACACGTGGCAACCCAACACATGCATATTTATTACTACTACCTTGAAAACCAATTTTTTTTAACCCTTGCACGGACCATAACGACATTTCTTCCAAAAGATTCTTGGTTGCCACATTTACTGCCACTATACAAACATCAATTCACAACAAGATCTGACAATTTGAGACGTTTCCAAATTATCTCCAGATATCCAAAATTCAGTCCATAGTGTACAATCAATTGCCTACAAATATCCAGCGTGGAGTTAATACCATACATGATCTTGGGAAATCTTTTACAGACGTAACCTAATTGCTATCTTGGTGTTAACTATACAGGTATAGAAAGGATTTCATCCTCATATTGTAATCTCATCTTGTAATAGTTTTTGTTTTGTAACTTATTGTGAATAGAAGATTCACTATACACGTGGTGTGTATGAGGAAGCTTTTCAAACATAATCTTTGATACTGTTCTAATAAGTTAAACCTCTTTGTTTTGGAGGAGAAGGCGATAAATATTGTTAAGACTGCCATAGACCACTTGAAACTCTATTGAAAGTTTCAAATTCTTTCGCTTGAATAACAAAAGGTAGGAAAATATTTTCCCACTGATCTTGCCAAAATCTAATATTTCCTCTTCCTACTTTCCATGAAATAGAGGGAGGCAACTCCCATCCCCATCTAATCCCCTTCAATAGCTAGGATGCAATGCTACACGTCTTGAGCATCCAAAGACTACGAAACTATAAGTAATGACAGCAAACAAACTTAGTGCATAAAGTAGAAACACAGCTAATGTCAATTGCAAATTCAGCTAGACATGATCTGTTTAATTTGAGAATACTGTAAAGGCCAGCCCCACCCTCAAGAACTAGACTGCATATCCTTTTCCATGCCACGAGATGGACCTTCTTCTTGCTGCCATAGCAAAATTTAATTTCCTAAAAACTTGAACTGAAAGCTGAAAAACACAACACCAGAAGTATAACAATTGATACATTACATGCCTAAGTGAACAAAAATGCCCAGCGCTTTTTAGGCAGCGAGCTTTTTCTCTACTTTATGAACCAAATCTGTGCACCATTCACTCTTCAATTTCCCAATGAATAGGGGAAGTCCGAGACATTTCATGAGAAGGTCTGCTACACTCCATTCCATCAATGAGGCAACTCTACTGACCGAAGAATGGTCCATACTGAATGGAACTATTATAGACTTGAGAGGGTTCACAACTAAGCTAGCATTCAACTTTAAGTCTTGCAAAACATCCATAATTTCCATAAAAAAAGCAACATCATCTTGAGAAAAAATCAATCCTTGAACGAGAGAATAACGGAGCAGCAATTAATTCTTGGTGATATGGGAACTATAATCTTACGTCTATCACCTTTCCAATTTTCACTACTGCAACGAAAAGAAAAGAAGACATTGTGTAAAGGACACAAGTGCAATTGTATGAGAGTCTAGAGACTTCTAAGCTAATGCAAGACAACTGTAAATGAGCTGCATGTAACGGCATGTAACAAGAAAGTGTAAACCAAGTTATAAGTTTGAAGAAATAAAGTGAAGGCATACTTTTCTGCCCTAACCCTTGCTCTTGTCTCTCTCATCTTCGTTTTCTACTATCTGAAATCAGCGATTCCACTGTAATCATTGAAATCTAGCATGGTTTCAGAGATCTCAGAGAAGATCTAAGGGAAAACAAAGCTATCGACAAGAAGAATCTCATCACCGTGAACAAATCATTTGCATGAATATACAGAAGAATGATGGAGAGCTCAAGTCCTTTGGTGACAGCAATTAATCCTTGCTCTAATGTGAAGATGGTGATCAAGGAGTGAGATCTAGCCCTAAAGATCACCACATCGCCACTCAGTGGAGAAAACTATGTAGTTTGTGCAAAATTGGTCAGCTTTTATCTTTGCGGCAAGTCTTGAATCGGTTGTGTGAATGGGAAGATCAAAGTTCCAGAAAAAGAAGACCCTTCGTAAGGATTGTCATGTCCTGGCTTCTAATTTTCACTAGAGCCATGCATAGCCGAGGGTTTTTTGTTCATCGATTCTGCTAAGGAAATATGGGACTCCCTAGCAAAAATCTATGGTGAAAAACAAAATCAAGCATGGGTTTAACAACTACAATACGACATAGCCAAATTGGCTAATGGCAATAAGTCATTTTCTTCTTTACTTGACATAGTTAAAAGCTGTGGGATGAACTGGCTCAAAACAGATTGTTAAATCCAAATATAGATGTCCGGAAGCAAAGGTTTGAAGAAGACAAATTGTTCAAACTCCTCCCAGATTTGGGGCAAGAGTTTGACAATCTATGAAGTCAGATTTTGATGATGTATCCACTTCCGTCTTTGAACAACATATGATCAATAATCCACAGGGAAGAAACATGCAGAAAAGTTATGGTTGAGTGAAAGAAAAACAAGCACATATTAAGCATAGCAAGGTCCATTATGTTTCAAATGAATGTTCCATGCAGTTTTTGGCCAGAAGCCATAGCTTGTGCATATCACATAGTGAACTAAACAGTGAGCAGATGTTAAGAAACAAACCTGAAAATGTGAAACACTTCAGAGTTTTTTGATGCACATGTTATGTGCACATGCAAACACATGCCAGACACAAATTACAGCCTAGAGCTGTTAAGTGCACCTTCCTAGGATATCCATATGGGAAGAAAGGATATAAATGTTTTGATCCAAGTGAAAAAAAATTCTACTACTCAAGACACGTAAAGTTCTTAGAAGATAAGCCATACTACCATCAACCTGAAACAAACATATTTAGTAACGCGGAAAAGTTAAGCATTCCCCTACCACAAGTGAGTGATGGGGAAAATGTTGCAGACATAGTCAGTTCAGGAATGGATGTTGATCAGGAAGTTTGTCAAGGATTAAATGGTTAGGAAGGTGCTGAAACAGTGGGCAAAGACAATACGTGCCTAAGAAGAACCTCAAGGGTAAGAAGAACCCCATCATACCTAAGTGAGTTTTATACTGATCATACTCAGAAAAGCCCTGGTCAAGGAATCATCAGCAAAGAACTTCACAAAAATGTTGTCTAAAGTGAATGCTGAAACAGAACCTCAAACTTACGAGGAAGCCAAGCTGGATGAAGGATGGTGTAAAGCATACTTTTCCGCCCTAACCCTTGCTCTCGTCTTCGTTTTCTCCTATCTGAAATCTGCGATTCCACAGTAAGACACTTGTTTGATTATTTGGTTGTTATCATTCCCATGAGATCAAAACAAGATCTCTATTGTGCACAAAAGAAGTCACTGCAGAATCGTCAAAGAAATTGTTTTCACCATTTGGGTGTTGTCATTGGCATCATTAGAGAACTTGTCTTCATTGTTCGGCCAATAGCTCCAACTTTCAGTTACACTAGAAGCATTGTGACTGGCTACCTTGCCTTTGTAAGTTATGGGTAACATGCATGTTTTCTTTGTCCGACTAGTAAAAAATGTGTCCGCGACTCAGGTGGTGAGAAATGGGCGAGTCAGTTCTTAATTGTTGTATGATTATGATGATCATGTAAACAGAAGTGCGATTTAGCTTTTAGGCGAATTGAATTTAAAATAGACAGGGGCAAATTAGAATGGTGTTGGACAGAAGCTTCTTTCCCAGCTAATCGATTGGTCCATGTGTGGTTTTTTTTTGGCTTGTAACTTCTTTTGGCAACCTCGAAATTAGCGTAATTTGCTTGCGGCCATTGCAACATGATTGATATCCTGCAAATGGGCAATGGCAGAGGGGCAAGATATTTAGTGTATGCTCCGTCAGACCACCCAAAACCCCATCCATTTGAAAGGATTTTCCTTATTAAGTCAAAGCCAAATTGCGAGGCTATCTCCAATTCTGTGCTCACCTTAATTTTCTTATAGTGCATATCCTAGCAATTTTGACGTTGAACCTTCCTTTTACTTCAATTTAAATCGTTGTCAAATCAGAACTTCAAGATACTTCTTCATCTTGGTGCCTAATTTCTTGTTTTCCATTTTCCATTCGATTGAGCAACGGATGATAATATGCCTGTCTGATGGGTCCCTAGGAGTCATTTTTTCCTTAACTAGACTGCCTAAAGGCGTCGATCGACATTAGTTCTATTACCTCCAGTGAAGGAGTTAGTAAAGACACGTCCAACACTAGCGAGTTTTTCTCGCCAATATCCCACAAATATCCGTTCAAAAACAGAGGTGACTGCAGTTTACTTTGAAAATCAAAGGACCATTCTCATATTTATTAGGTCTTCCTTTGACTAGTTTAGGTCAAAATCTCCTTTAGAGGAAAGAAATTCCATGCGTGTAACCAGTAAGAATCGTGTTCTAAGACCATAGGACTTTCCTTTCCTCACTACGACGCGACTACATTTTCTGGTCAGAAGTAGCAACTTTCTGGCAGTGAGGACAACAAGGTGAGAGCACTGAGAGGTTAAAACATCGTCTTCGAATCTGACAGCTTAAACCTCACCTTACTTCGGTCAGAAATAGCAACTTGATGGCAGTGAGGACAACCGATGTGATCCAGAGAAAACCGGGGCCACTTACAGCTATTGCTGCTTTTTTATTTTTTGTTTCTTTGGAACCTTGACACAATAATATGGCTGGTTTAATTTCTATTTATGTACTGACAAACATGACCACAGAAAAACTTTGACTCCATACTTCAACAACATGGACATTTTAAATTTTAATCACTCGTGATGGAAGGAACCGTTTCCTTCAGTAAAGTCGAGGACAAGCCATTGTCACTTTTTGTCAAGTGCACCA
Source organism: Nymphaea colorata (assembly GCF_008831285.2). Lineage (NCBI taxonomy): Eukaryota > Viridiplantae > Streptophyta > Magnoliopsida > Nymphaeales > Nymphaeaceae > Nymphaea > Nymphaea colorata. The sequence goes on along the minus strand of NC_045139.1, from coordinate 22,614,405 downwards.
ATTTGCAGCAGTCAATGTTTTCACCATTGTTTCTGATATTGCTTCAGATATGTTGCGTGGCCATCACGATGCGCTGAAGCCTGAAGGCATGATATGGGGAAATCCATCACTATATCTTCGTTAAGTATAGTCGACGATCTGTCCTTTTCTTCCCGCATAAGTCATGCCCTTTCTCTCAATAATTTAGAGATGAAATAAAAAAGGATCTCGTGCAAGCTAGTCGTTTATCTAATTCATTTCCCTTCTTTTACAAGCCATGGGTCATAGATTGGCAAAACTATCAGCCAAATAAATGAAAGAGAAGTATTAATAAATTAATGAATCGGTGATGTAATAGGTCATGGATTTATGGGCAAGTTGCAGCTAGGTGGTTGGCTCTACACTTTCTCCATTTTATGCCACTGTTGAGCCAGCACCCTCCCAATTAATTATGATGCGGTCCCCTTCAGCTTTCTAAACAACCACATTGGTAGTACCAAAACATGTCCCTCTATCAAATTCGCCATCGAACGCACACAAGGATTATTGAACTAATAAGTCCTATTATGTTATCAGGGCTGCTCTATGGAATTTATACTTTTAGGCTCGAAACCACAAAGTTAATAATGGAATCCTAGTCTAGGTTGGAAGCTAAGACATGTAATTGGCGAAGTAGGTGAGCTAGAAGGATGCTGCTAATCGGAGATGCGCCAAGATGAAGCTCATGAATGCACAACAATTTATTTTGGCCTATATATTTAATAATTTTGCAATTTTGTCACTAGTCCAGTATGCCAGGGGGGAAGGAGAGAGAGAGAGAGAGAGAGAGAGAGAGGTAATGGAACTTCTTTCACAAAATTGGGCGACAAGTTGTCACCGAGTACCAAATTAAACAAACAAAAAAAATGAAAAAGAAAATCATAAATGCAAAAGGTATAGGGAATGACTCGAAGAAGTTTCCCTTCCTGAAAGGAAAGTAGGTACCTGTTAATTAGAGACTAACCTATGTACGAGCTGGCTCATATAGGAAGAATATGGGTCATGGACTCATGGGTTGCACGTATACGTCAGAAAACCTGACGAGATAGATGAGTGAATCTTCAGCAAATAAATCCTGACATATTGGTTTATGACTTTTCTTTTACTTTTGTCGTGCCGTACGTTGCTCCCTGACAATCTTTTGACTTAGAGGCTCCAATGGTCCGCTTCCGTGCCATGTTCACGAACTATTGAGAAAACTGATCTAGCCTTCGTCAACCTATGACATCATTCCACCGCAAGGGAGCATGCCTTCCATTATTTAAGTCCCCAGTTCACATTATTTTATGCTCTTAAGATTCAAACATGGATGTAGAAACACCGCCTGCATGTAGAAACATGTATATATTTACACCGCCGACGGAAGGGCGGCAGCCGCAAAATAAGGAAAAGCGCATTTGTGGGGAGACTGGTTGCCGTTTGACATCATGCATGCGTTCGAGTCAGAAAAGGTAATTCTAATAATGCAGGTTAAGTTACTGGATGTGGGACTTGATGACAAGGTGCTAAAAGGGCCGCAGAAAGCGAGAAACGAAAAATGATACTCACAAGGTGCCTAAAAATCCAAAGGCAAGAGTCAATTGCAACTGCATGGTGTCAACCGATAATGTTTGTCCCATACTTAAACAAGTCCCCTTTTGAGTTGACAAAAGAATAGGTTTCTTACATCTTCAATGACGGACGGGAGTCAAACCTGATTATGTTTAAATATGGCGTACAGACTGATGGCAAGGGTAGGTTTGATTTCAAACTCACGCAGGATGGAATTCATTAATTAATTGATTTCCTTTAAAAACGAATTGCCGGCAGAGCCCTTGCAGCTAGCAAACCAATTATTAGGTATTGAAATAGGAGGGACTATTGAGGAAGGTAATATTTATCTCCAGCTAACGCCTTCACCCTGGCGCGCGTGCTCATCATAGGTTGTCCTCCATAAGTCTCATATGGCTCCACATGACCTTCACCTACCCTTGTTGAACACCGACTGCCCATATACTCGTTGATTATAAGTACTTCTCTTCTCTGAGCGGTACTGATATAGAATTTTGTCCGGCTTCCCCTTGTTTTCTTCTCTCTCTGTCGATCGCTTCCTTTCAGGTCATATTTTCAGGAAATGATTCAGGTGATGAAGGGATCTTATCACTACGCGAAAGTGCAGGCTTACTACGAAAGTGAAGAGGAGAAAAGGCATCGCAAGGCACAGTTCCTGATCTACAAGATGATGGAGAAGGCAGACTCCCTGAGCAAGAGGCCGCCCCCTTTGAAGGTGAGAGTCTGCAGGCTGAGAGTGAAGATTGGGAGGAAAATAAGGAGGCTGAGGAACAAAATGCAGTTTGCAGCTTATTTCATAAAGGTCGGCATCTGCGGCCAACTGGTGGGGCAGCTGAAGATGGTGAAGCGGGTTCTCCTTGGCCGAGGAACCATTGCTAGTCTTTCCCCAGCAAGTTACTAGTGTACTGATCCTTTGATGAGGGCTGTTAATTCCTCGCGTGGAAGAAAAGACGATGCCTGTAGATTCTTTCTTTTTCTTTTTTGTTTTTTCTTTTCGTTTGTTTGTTCCGCTTGATTTCTTTAGCCTAGGCTTAATGGTTTCAGTTGGAGAGAAAGGAAGTGCATGCGGAAATTCTTCTCTTTACTTTTTAGGAGCAAAGTTTTGACCAAATGAAAAGAAAAAAAAGGGATTGTCAACGAAGTTTCTTCAATTATTTGCCCGTGAATTCTACTATTTCTGCAGGTAGCTAGGTAAATTTCTTCCTCGCCTTTTACTTTGCTTACTTTAGTTGGAGTGAGAGGAATCTTGCTTATCCCTTTCTTGCTGTCAGTGAAGTGAGAAGCAGTAGATGCATAACCAGTAATCTTTTCATAGCATTTTATTCGTCTTGGACGTTTTAGTTTTTTAATTCCTCTAAAATTAAACATTTAAAATTTGCATGTTGAGCTGCCACTAGAAAGCATTTTTACAGACTTTGTTACTCGCCTGGGACATAAAATCCCAAGACCATTCTCACCCCTATGGTCCTCCACAAAGCTAAGCACTCCTGAGATTTTAACGAACTGCCTAGCAGCTACTGGCCCAACCAGGTGTGCCAATAAACTCCTCCAAGCACAAGCATTACTTTTTTAAAATCAAGTTATATGGCAGATTGCATTCAAGTTAACTCTACGAAAATGAAGCAAATTAAATGTTTCGGCAATAAATTAACATTTAATCTTCGTCCGGGGCCATGCTTCTGGTTGGTCGAAGACCCTGACCATGTAGTATGGGCAATGCAATTGCATTTCTTCAGTCCAAATTTGCCATTAGTTTTTTCCTTTTCTCAGTGGACTTCCGTCTCACTATTTCTTAGAGTTTTTCCTAACTATTCCTTTGCAGTTTTCCCTTCCTTCTTCGACTTCTTCACTGGACACACTCGTTCCTTGGAGTTTTGTCATCGTTTTTTCACGTCTTCACTTCAGTATGTCTCATTTAACTTTTGTTGGAAGTGTTCCCTGGGGCGGTGTTAGAATTTGTTTTAGCAAGCACTATTATGTGTTTTACCAAGTGAAATTCTCTTTGGTAAATTCTATATAGTAATTTTTTATTTTTTCAAAAATTAAGGGAGGCGATGGCCCTGCGAACCCCCTGGCTCCACCGTTGTTCCTGTTGTTTCTGACTTCCGGATTGGGATTTGCTCTGCTTTGCAGCCCTCCGTCACCATCATTGCCATGATGATAATCTCTAATGCCATTAAATGGTGTTGGACTGGGTCCCAAATCTTTAACGTACCCTACCTTAGGCAGTCAAAAATTTGTCTCCTATCTCATTTGATATTCATCTTTTGCCTTGGTTAGCGATCAACAGGCACACCTATTCTTGGAGCATGATTATATAATTAATTGTAGTGCATGTTTCTTTAGGGTTATTAAAATGCACTTAATCAATGATTGTGACTGTTAACTTCTAGAGTTAATTTGCATTCAGTTTGAGACAAATGGTTTATAAATTTTTGTCCATTGTGGAAGTGATTTGTTGGTGCTTAAGTCACTAGCAATAGCACGAAAGTGCCATTCATAATTATTGTCTATATCAATAAACGTTGTTTCCCACAACTATACAAGGCCTAATCTATGTCGATTTATAAGGCCGTGTTTGTTTGCCTCAAATCTTAGATCCAAGGTGGATTTGAGAACCTCAGTTCTAAGATCAAAGGTTTTAAGATCTAGGGCGCCCCTAATCTTAAGTTTGATAGGTCAAATGAGCACCCCAATCTCTCTCTCTCTCTCTCTCTCTCTCTCTCTCTCTCTCTGTGTGTGTGTGTGAGTGTGTGTGTGTGTGAAAGTTTCCCTCGATCAATGGAGGGTTTCAATGTGCTCTCTTTTCTATCTCTACTAGCAAGTGAAGGATGGAAAGATGCGGCCACCCAAATATTAAGAATTTGTTGCCGTCATTGTTGGATGGTGGACACCACCTCCTGCATAGTTATGACCACGACTGCCACTTCCTCACTGCAGAGAACTCTCATGCCCTTTGCATCCCCAACTTGATCCACAAATTAATCAAAGAGAAGACTTGTACCCAAGGATTGAGTTTCCCCCAACTATCTTCTTGCTTTGTGGAACAGCTTTCAGTAAAACTAATGAGATCACTAACATCAGCATCATGGGTTCGGAGGGCTTTAATGGCCGATACCTCTATTGGTTACCCACAAGACTGTATGAAGGGGGTCAAGAAGCTGCAGAGACCCCATCGAATTAAACTACAGATCTACAAGCAATAGCACTACAACTAGAACTAAAGAAGGAGAACAAATGGTGGTTAGATTATTGCCTTAACAGATGCATATGGGCATATCGACATCCCCTGAATCTTCCTCCAAGAATAGCACCAACAACACCTCCCTCCTCTCCTTTCTCTTTCTCTGACCTTTTTGCGGATGAAGGGTTTCAACCAGGAAACCACCCTTCATAGTAGGAGGCCTCCATGCAGACTGCAGATACTCCGACTTGAAATATGTGGATTTCAGGTATTTCACAGATTTCAAATCCTTGGATTTCATATTTTTCGTTTGACAAAACCTCAGATTTCAAGAAAGATCCATGGTAGGATTTGAGGTCTAGGGCTATCAAACGCCCCCAAGATTTCATCTATTGCCTGTTATGACTAAATCACTGACTATAAGTACTTACAATATGATAACCTGCTTATCGATTCTATGCAAAACATATGCAAAGTTTAAATCAGTATGTTATTGTTGAGTATGTGCAATCACTAGTATGTGTAAATCGTTAACATAAATCATTGGTGAATACTGTAATTGTCACTCGTGTAAATCACCAATGGTAGTTCATTTTCTAATGAAAAAATCTAGTAATAATTTAATAGATCATGTTAATAAGTATTGTCATTAGTTGGAAAATAATCATTAGTTTGTATAGATTTATATTAATTGCATAAAATTGCACGTCTTAGTTGTAAATTGTCAAAAAACTCTAATCATTGTTGAAATTGCTACAGAGAATTATATTAATTGCTTTTGTGTGCATGACAATGCTAGTGAAAATGACACCTCACTCATGTTACACCGATTACCAAGTCCATGCATAAGCATATGACAACCTTGAACAGGTTGAAAGTATAACGTAGTTTGTTTTACTTCTAGAAAAGATAAGTTTAAAGATATTTTTGGTAGAAACCAAAAGTTTAAACCTAACATTAAATAGTAAAAATTATAAATAATTTCACATGATGGCAAGACTAGGTTGAACTTAAGAAGTGTGGTTAAGGCCTCCATACAAAATTCTAGGAATTTTTTAGTTTATTACTACATAAAAAAAATCATACTATTGAGAGTTAATTAAAGTCAACTGAAAACAAAAACAAGAAACCAAAATAAAATCCTAAACTAATGCTTATGGTATCTTTTCTAATTCGATACTAGAATGTCTTGATGCACCCATCACAGCCCCACCTTATACATTTGTACCAACGCTACCAACAATAAAAGGACAGATCAGGAAAGAAGGCACAATATGACCTAAAGGTACACTATGTTATCAGTCCTTATTAAATTCATTTCAAGACAATATAACTTGTAATAATGTAAATCTAAATGCATATGTAAGTATGCATGAACCAACATGTTTTTCAAACCAATCTGAAAACTTTTTTTGTGGAGACACTATATGTCATTGGAATTCTTCACACATTGTTTGTTAATTAACCTCAAATGTTGCTTATATCATAAAAGGTTCACGTGATACAATCAATATATATTGCATGAACAATGTATTATACATAAGTGAAGTTCATGATATTCTTACATAATATATGTTAGAACAACCTCATGATTAAATCACATGTACATATGCACTTAATGGCAAGTTAAGTTGTCCATGGTCACTAACTTTGATGCACCTAGTAGATTCCCCACTCTCTCCACACTTGATTCATCTTATGGAATAACAATAATGTCTTGGAGATTCCTTTCAGGTCTATTCATTCTTGATTTAATACCCCGATAATATGTTGAACAAAAGGTCATACATTCATATGCCAAGTAGTTCATTGCAATTAACTCTTCAAGTTGACTTTTATTACATATATACTTCTTTAACTTAAACAAGTGCCTAGTACAAGAAAAAAGTAATAGTGTGAAGACAAGTACTATGTTTACAACTTTTTCAAACAAAAAACGTGTCTCTCAATTGGACATCCATCGATATTGCACAGGTCCACCAATTGAACCTCATTTGTTAAATGAATTGTCAAATACACCATTACATTGAAAAAAGTTGGTGGAAATATCATCTCTAATTGATAAAGTATTAGTGTAATTTGTTGTTTTAATTCTTGTAACTTAGCATCCGTTATGACCTTCGCACACAATTTTATGAAAAACTCACAATATTTTATCAAATGAAGAAATTGTTGTAGGAGTATATCACAATCATGGCTCTTCAAATTGGAGATCTTGTTTCCTATTATAACTACTTTGCACGATATGTTACTTGAATAACCATCTAGAACTATTAAATTCTTTGACAAAGTTCATTCTAACATTCAAATGATATTTTGATTTGCTGCGTATATTTAATAATGTACCAATGATGTTGTTACAAACATTCTTTTTATGTGCGTAACATCTAAATTGTGACATAATATGTTATGCTACCAATACGACAAAGTGAACAAAATACTCTTTTCATTCGATTACCGTTGAGCTCTTTCTCTATATCTTTGTTCAATGCCATATCATGCAATAATTCTAACCTGCAATCATGTGTCGATGAGCTAGTCTTAATTCCACTTTACCATCAAACATGTATTAATTTTTCTTATATCTATGAGATAAAAGAGGCTAACGATGATGACCCATGTAATATATCTTCTTATTATGCTTTAATCTACAACGGTATGTTTCTTCATAACAGACAAGACAAGCTAGTTTACCATTCTTTCTCCAAGATGATATGTATGCACATGTTCGAAAATCATGTATAGGGTGCAATAAATCTGCACACATTGAAATTGTTGTCATGTATGAAAGCCAACTATATGTAAACCTTCAGTCCATAACATATTCAATTCATCAACCAAACGGTTGTAGGCAGACATCCATGCCAGTTGTGTTTCTAGTTATCGGTCTGAAGATGATTAATGATAACAATATATAGAGTTGCTTCATGCACATTCAACATAACAAATTATATATCACCAACAAAATAGGCCATATCTTTTAGCTTGAACCTAAATTTTTAAATGGGTTGAAACCATTACTACCTAAACCCAAGCATACATTTTGTGCTTTTAATGCAAATGACGGGTGCATCTCATCCAAGTTCTTCCATGCTGCAACATCTACTGAGTATCTCACCAAAAAAACTAGGATATACCTTAAAACATTGTCATAACCTAAAACTATTCACAAATAACAAAACTTAACATTAAGATGGGGGAACTTACTTTTGTACCATTTGCATGTCATTGATAAAGAACACATGGAATCATCAAAAAACGATGGTAACCACCGGTCAGAAGAAGAGGGAGGAGAAAGGAAAAGAGAGAAGAAGAAGAGGCGCTCGGCTAGAGTTAAGAAGTCAGTGAAGCCTTTACCAACGCATGAGAAATGTTGATAAAGGTACTACTTAAAAATGTCAATGAAAATATTGCGATAACTTTCACTGATGCATGTTGGACATCAATAAAAGCCTTATTGGCAACCTCCATAGAAAACACATCGATGAAGTGGAAATTTATGCCAATACGAGGGTAGGACATCAGTAATTCTTCATTGGAAAACACTTACACCGACACGAGGATGAATGCGTGCCAGTGAAAAGTAAATGTTTACCAATGTCCTCACTTTGGCCGTCGGTAAAAGCTGAATTTCAACAACATTTTCCCGACATGCATTAGTGAATGCTGATTTGCATCGATGTTCACCTCTAGACTCGATGAAACGCGATCTTCATCAACACAGCCACCTGAACATCGGTTAAAAAGTACTTTCATCTACATCTGCCATTCCACACATTAGTGAATCTGCTCTTTTTTGTAGCGATAAGAAAATCTATACCAGAATTAATTTGACCCGAAAGAAAAACCTAAATAACTTGACACATAACCAGAACGCAAAGTATCAATCTCAAAAAAATGAAAACACTAGCCTAAGGTAGGTACCCCAAATAAATATAATGAGGCTGGCTGGTAGCAAATAACTTAATATAAAATTCTAGAAATTATACTAAAACTAATTCAACACCAATGAAAATCAAACTAGAAGAAAGTGACCCACAAATAAGAAAAATTGAAAAACTAGTTTTAAAAAATTTCTATGAATTCCTTACTAGAACAAAAGCCAAAACCAAAACTTTTAATTAAAATCAACCTATGGGTAATACCTCACCTACCTACAAAACAATATCAATACAAAGAGATCAAAAGAAAACCAAAATCAAATTAAAAAACAAGAAATGTTAATATTATCTGCCTACAACTAAATTAGTGAACATGTAATAGAAACACACTTTCTATTAAAAACTATACTTTATCATATAAAAAAAAACTTAATGATCATCATAAAAAAGCATTCCTTTCATTCTTTAAGTTCTTCAGACTACCAACACCCTAGACCCAGCTTTAATCCAAAGGAGCAGCTAAATATTTAAGGTGGAACAAGAAGAATGAACAAGCAAAAAATGAACTTTAACACGTATGGAGATACAAGTGCTATAATTGAGAAAAAAGAGACTTGATAAAGACAATAGGCCTTAGGAAAAGATACATATTTCACCACTTTCGTGGTGCATTTTCTCTTTCACCATAATTGATTATTATTATATGAAATTGTAAATCACACATTATTACAACCACCACTTACATTGGATTTAAAGCAATGCCATAACTATCAACCAATTCACTAAATGGCTACATGCACCTTTGTTACTTCTTGATATAACCTTAAGAAAGTAAAGTACATGTATCTGCCTATTAATAGTTGTATTCATTGAAGAGAAAGCAAATACATACACTGTTAAGAAACCTTGTATCTTAAAATTATTCTTGCACCAGATCCACATCTAGAGGTTGAGGTTCTCCTTTTGGTTGAATAATTGCTAGTCTTTAGCTAATCACATTTGGAAAAAATATTTGTCTTTCTCATATAACACCTTCTACATTTTTATTCCACAAGATTTTTATAATCTTCAACACATGGTTGAATGCACCATCATTATAAAACTTGTATGTCTCATCTTCATATCACTGAATTATAAACCTACATATGTTTCTATCAAAGGCTTTTTATTTGCTTCATTCTTCTCACTTTTGTCTTTTTTGCATTTAGACAAATTCACCACTATATTCATAAATCATCTCTAGACATACAAACAATTAATGTGTGTGTGTGTGTGTGTGTGTTTTGGGGGGGGGGGGGAGGGACAAATTCACCACTATATTCATAAATCATCTCTAGACATACAAACAATTAATGTGTGTGTGTGTGTGTGTGTGTTTTGGGGGGGGGGGGGAGGGGGGGGGCTGAAAATTGCTTTTTTATGAAGTATAAATTTCTATACACTGCCATTGATATTTTCCCTATAGATCATTATTATTGTTGCATGAATCTCTATCCTTATTGTGATCATTATCGATATGTGCATTGGAAGTCGTTATTTTGTTGGTGTATATTGATATTCATGGTGTAAATCATTATTGGTGCTCATTACTTTGTAAATAAATTGTGATTCATTTAACTTGTGGTGTCATACACAAAATTCATTATACATATAACACTTACAACCTCATAATTTATAGACAATACTTTTATATATATGAAAATGCAATTATAGTGATTTACAACACTTTGTGACAATATCTTTTACGATTAAATCACTAAACAATTCTTCCATAACAATTACTTCCATCTAGATGTTGTAGAATGTAATAGGTTTAGTGGGAGAAGAGTGAAGAGATATTACTTTTAATCACACAAATTTTTAATTACACAACTTTCATGTTTCTAGTTACTCATGTGTTTATTGCATCAGTAAATGTTTTTGGAATAAAAAGACAATGCATTACAAACTTTTACTTAAGCAAAAATGCAGGACTGATGGTCAAAACCAATAATAACACAAAGTTTGTGTTATTCATTCTCCATTAAATAAACTCATAGCTAAAGTCAGATTTTTACATTTACATACAATACAGTACAATCTCACAGAGAAACAAATTTTAAAGAAAAAATTATATATACTTGTTGCTTCTATCCAATATTTAGAATGTTCTATTGCATGTGAGTTTTGTTTGCATGTCTACAAACTCATGAGGCAAAAACTAACGAGTTTTTAATATGAAGTCATGAAGGTATGTGCACAAATATAAAACATGAAATATAGCTACTTTTATTGGTTTTGACAAGAACGTTACATAATGGCAAAGAATGGGAGCTTAAATGAGTAATTATGTCACATTTATGACCCTATAACAGCCCTAAAGATATTGAAATATTGGGATTAAGTAAAAAGTAACAGGATACCTAATAATACTATTGAAGATATAAAATGTGTTGGACTCACCAATGATTGGTTTTGGTTTCTCAACAGCTCTATTGTGCACCATCTCCCGTTGGCAACAACAAAAATAAATTGTTCTAGAATAGGAGTGCCTTGCAACACTATCTAACAACCGCTTAGAATCTTTAGACACCTTGAAGCACTGCAACACTATGCAAGCTTTTCAGTTTGATTCTTGACTTTCCGAGCTTAAGGAGAGAATGGTGAGAATAGCCATCTCAGTTTGGGAAGCTTTTTCTTTCATGTAATCTGGGCTTTCTCCCTTTTTGAAGCTTTTAGACTTGAAGAATTTGTTGATTGGAAAATCCAACTTTGTTTTTTATTGTAACTTGTAGTCATTTGATACCGTATTCATTAACCATTCAAAATGAAATCTTTAAGATGCTTTCAACTTCAAAGTCCTCAAGGAATTATTGTTTACACAGAAAATTTGATCACCATGAGGATGATCGCCTTTTCTGAAATGGAAGATTGGTTGTGGGCCTGGTCTGTCGGTACAAGGTTTGGTTGTTCTTAGTGCCTTTATCAGGGATAACCAAATGAAGGACTAGTCTCTACCTATCTACCTATTCAGGAAACTAAATGTCATCATAAATGCAATGCAGATTAAAGTAAATATGCCCTAATTTTGGAAATAATTTTTTTTTAAGGAAAACCTAGTTTGACATCATAATTTATGGATCTTGAATAATAGGAAGGGGAATTATATGTCCTTGTTCATCAAAGGTCATGCAATTATGACCCTAATCTATATGATGCATGATTAATGCAAATGTGATCTAGTTTTGCAAAATGCAGGTTTTGAAAATATAGGTGACCTGAGATTGGTGGTTTAATAGGATAAGAGGGACTTCATCTCTACCCAGCTCATCATCAGCCTTGTGGATGCATGAGCATATTATATGAATGCAAATCCTACACTACATGAACGTGAAGGTGCTACAGTTTTAGGGTGTTCTAATATTTTTAGGTGGGTTTAAACTAGGATCACCTATAGACATGGATGGATTTAAGGCTTGTTTAAGGTAGAAGGGAATGACATTGAATCTATGGGATTAGCTTTGGTCCAATGTTGTGTCACTTAATTCACGCCTTGATCAGGTTGATTACTTGGAACAAGGTTGATTTATAACTAAATGCCCTAAGTTGTGTAGAAGTGGTATATAAGTTTTGGTTTAACTTGGGCTAATCTCACCTATGCTCAAGACTTACCCCAATTAATGAACTTGGATAATCTGAGCTAGGATCGATCAAGTCATGATTGGGTTTTACTAAGACTTACCTTGATTCAGACATAGGGCCTAGGCTTGACACCGTGTAGGTTAAAGACCTCGAACCATGTTAGTCTTGGTCATAACTGAGACAAGTGGGCTAGGTTGACCTTAACTTGATTTAGTCTAACCTTTGACCTAGCTCAGGTTAGACGCCTCGAGCAAGGTAAGTTAGTTTTAATCTCATCAAGCTTGGACCTGGGATTTTAACTTGGAGCACTCGAGACTTCTCACGATCAAGTTGATAACTTGGAGCATTCGAAAATTTGATCTTGTGAAAAGACTAGTGTGCTGCGGGTTCTGTGGGGTTCTAGTTGGACATTCACCGGAGCTTGAACCCACTCATGTTCAAGACATCAAATGGATCTTGCTGGATTTACGTCAACACGGTTCAGCTTGATTCAATGCAGAGCTTAGACTGAATTTTACTTAGGTTACCTCAAGTAAGTTCACATGGATTCTTTTATTGGATCAAGTAAGCTATACAGTATGCGACTAGTTTAGCATTGTTTGAGTCTTAGTATAAATTGAATCTAGGTTTTAAATCTCAAATTTGATCAAGCTAAACTCTTAAGCTAAACATGGTTTATGAAAGGAGGTGGTTTGTCTATAGGGAACATAGTCTAGCCAAAGCAAATCTATAATTCTATTAATCTCTGACTATCTAACTACCTGATATGTTGCATGAGCATGATGAATTATAACTAGAGAGAGATAAAAAAAAAAGCAAGTCTAGCGTGAACTACATTATTGAATTTAAATAAGAATGAACAAGTGTACATAGACAGGACAACTTGGAGAGGAAGAACTTTGGCAGAGCAGCAGTGCCATGGCTGTAGGACTGACCTATTGGTACTAGGTCTAACCATTCCTAGTGCCTTTACCAGGAGTAACCAGATCAAGGACTAAACTAAAATGTTCCATTCTCTAAATCTAAATGTCATCCAAAACCAAAGAAAGTAAATGTACCCTAAATTTGAAATCATGTATGTCTTAAAATCTAAGTAGATCTCAAAAATGGACTAATGAATAGAAGAAAGTAACCAAAAGTCTGTTCATGTTCAGATCATCATAGATCAATGCAAATTGAAATCTAAGATCTAAAATAGTGCATGCAAAAGTAAGTCATGTAGACTAAAACTCCAGTCGCTACTAGAACTGGAGTGTAAGACATGGAATTATTAGGGAAGAACTAGATCTAAATCCAAGAGTTAGAATCATGATCTAAGAAAATTTATGTAATTCTTACTCTAAATTTGAAAAAGGAGATGTTGTAAAAGCCAAAATATCATTTCATATGATTTATACTCATGATCCAAAATATAAGTTAAAAGATCCAGTAAATTTGATTTTGTATTCATGATTGGATCTTTTAAGATCCAAGTTCTAAAATGATAGATTCAAATTTGATTACAAGGTTTAAAATCTTGCATTAGGGTCAGATTATGTGACTATCGACCTAAGATTTAGCATCCAAAGTTCATGGTGTAAAATCTGATCCAAATTCCAAAACTTGATATCCCATATCCAAAATCTGAAATCCTAGATCCAAAATATAGAGTCTGAAATCTTATCCAAATCCACAATCTGATACCCATAGTCTGAGTTTTGTGATTTCAGTAGTCATACGTGAAATCTAATTCAAAATCCAAAGTCTAAAATCCAAGATCCAAAATCTAAGACTTGAGTTCCAAAATTTGAGATCCGAGATCCATAACCGTAGATCCAAAATCCAAAATTCGTAATTCAATATTTAGGTTTCGAATCTAATTGGGCTTAAGATCTAGGTTTAGATCAGCAAGTCGTTTATGATCTGCATCCAATATTTCGAATTGAGATCCAAGATCCAAATGAGTGAAGGGTTAGTTGGTCAAAGTGAGTGAGTTTAGTTTTACCTAAACTGGGATCAATCTACTTGGGACGGATTCAACTGTAATAATTAGGTTTGGTCTTAATCAAACCATGTGTGTATAAATTTCATTCGTTCCATGTGAATGAGTACTTAAAAAAGTTTGATTAGACTGAGTCTATGGATTCAGTTCACACGCAGTAGGCTCTAAAACCAGTTTGAGATAGGTATTATACATTTGAACTAGGATGGGAGACCATGCCTACATGGTGTAGGGTTTCTGAAATCATTTGAAAGAGATTGATTTTCGAAAAATTTTAGGGAAAACTATGATTTCCAATGATTCTTGTATGATGACTAATCTAGATTTAGGTCTTCATATACGTGGGCTGATGCACATAGGGTTTGGATCCAAATTTAAACCAATTAGTTTCAACAACAGGTGCATGTGGTCCTGTGGATGTAAGGTGGTAAAACATAGGTGCAATGCATGCTTAAAGAAAACACAAAAGAAAACTATATTTTATATGCATGCTAGGGTGTCAATGCAGCCCGAACCAAGACTTAGACCAACACTCTTAAAATTTTAACTTGTTTGTAATCCTTTTTTGAGAACCCAGTTGAAATTTCACTAACTTTATTAGGCATCTCAAGGAAAGGTCAACTGTGTATAGTGAGGGAGGGGTGAACCCTTATATATAGGAAAGAGAGGGGAGCTCTCCCTTGAATCCATTGATACATGACTAAATTTCTCTCCCCTTCTTTCTCATCTCTCAACTCAAAACCATATGTTAAAAGTATATTTTTAATCGAATTTTGCTCCATGCGATGTCATCCAAACTCTGAATTTGATTTGTAAAAATCCATGCACGCATGGATTGACATTGAGCATGGAGGACAAACAGCATGAGAAACGAAGAGGAGAAAACAGACTTTTAAATGTTATTCTAAAACTTTATATAAATGAGAAAAATGTTCGTCCTGGGCATTACGGATACTGATTTTGATTTCGTCTACACTAGAGCACTCAACAAAGAATTATGCATGCTTCAAGTACTTCTGCGAATTGACATCAAGCATGGAGTGAGAAAATCAAGATACATTTTTGAGATATAATGTGCATATAGATCACATGTGGATCCTCGATCTAGGTTTGATGTTGACATACTTATGTGAATTGGTCCAGATAAGGTTTTGGAATTTAGATTATGATTTGATATCCATGATCTAAATTGGGAATAATGGATTTGGATCTATAAAGACAAATCAGTTCTGAGACTTGAATACGAGATCCAAACATGGAAATGAGACTTGGATACATAATATGGTTCTGAAATATGAAATGGAGATATGAAAATAGCATGGACTTGAACTTGGCTCAAGCTGGGCTAGTTGGGTTCAAGCTATATGGCATGGACTGGACTTGGGTTAGGTTTAGTTTTAACCTAGGCTAGGTGAGTTCAAACCTAGGCTAGGTAGGCTCAGCTTTGTTGTTGTTTTTGAAAAATTCTGTATTAATGAGAGATTATAGTAGGCTAATTGTGGGTTTAGGATTACTAGATCTATGAAATTTATACGAAAAGCTAACTTAGCTTCATGTGGCTCTTAAGTCATGTTTTATGAAAAATATGTGCATAGTTTCAAATAATCAAAATACATTTGTGTGTGAATTTGGGTTGAAATGGGCTCAAATAAAGGTTTGGGCTTGAACTATGGTTTTAGATAAAAAAAAATAAACCAAGACATATGTGACCTACACATAAGAACATAGCTCAAAAGAAAATGACCATTTTGTCCATATGTGAATTCTCAGAGTTTCAAATGAATTTTCTCAATCTGACTAAACCAACTTGTGGTCAAGCTCCTAAATAGTCCCTAGTTAAAATTTTGATGAAAAATTCATCTCGAATTGCTTTAAAAATCAAAAACAAATATTTACCAAGCCGTATGTGGCACACTTATAAAGAAAAATCAAGGAAGGCCATAAAATTCATATTTTTCTTAGAATTTTAGATCGTGGATCTGGAGTTGGGGGTACTTGAAAATGCTACTTACCTCTAATGATAAGCAGAAAGATAAAAAAATCCACTTTGATTTTGTAAGATTGAGCTCGACCTTATATAGTGTAGCAAGTAATAGGAATGTGATCCACATACTTCGAAACTAAACTGAAACCACAGGAAATGAACTCAAACGAAAGTAAGGGAGTATTGACTTACTCATGATAAACATAATTCCAACTTTGTTTCAGCTCACTCTATCATGTTAAGCTCAAATTCAAGTCAAACCCTTGAAAATAAGAGAGAAAGCACAAAGAACTGAATTGAACTCAAACTGAACTAAATGAACACTGATTTATACATGATAAACATGGTTCTACCTTGGTTTAGCTCATTCTTCATGTTGAGCTCGAATTATGCTCAAACTCCTAAAAATAGGAGAAAAAAAGTGCTCGAAAATGAATTGAATTCAAACCGAGATGAATGAATCAAACCAGTGGCAGAGCCAGAAATTTTTGGCTATGGGGCACTATTATAGAAATTCTCATTTCTGAAGGGACACAACATATATAAGTAAGTAAATAATTATAAGAAATCTATGTATAAATATGTAAAAATAAATAGAAAATTTTGTTGTTGGTGTGGGCAACTGCCTATGCCAGCTTATATGTAGCTACACTACTGAATCAAACTAAACTAATAGAAGCTCGATTTATACATGATAAACATGATCCTAGCTCAATTTTAGCTAACTATTTTGATTTGAGCTCAAATTTAGCTCAAACCCTTAAAAACAAGAGAGAAAAAGACCCAGTAGCAATCTGCAAATTAGAATATGATTGAAACTTGAGCTGGGTAACTCAAAATCAATGAAACAAAAACTCTCTCTCTCTATTAAGTATACTTGTTTTGACTTAGTTGAGCTAAAGATCACGATTTTAAGTTCTAGGAGTTTATCTAAGCTATAGAGGAACTAGCTTTAAACTGGGTGACACTAGTGAGCAGACCCTAGCAACTCTAGGGGTCATGCAAAATTGAGAAATAGCCTAATTGCTCAAATGTTAGGCAATTCTCATAAAGTTTGGTAAAAAATTCTTAACATTTAGGTCGAGATGCTAGTATATAGGGGCAAAATGATAATTTTTAGCATCTACGACTTAGGTGGTTTGAGTCTAGGTGTTCAATGTTGGTGTAGAAAGTGCTGCTTTGGCTCATAAATGGCCCCTTGTTCTTGAAATATGTTTCTTAAAAAATCTATTTAGAAATCTCACAATGAAAAGTAAAATGGTCATGTGCTTGTAAAAAATTTTAGGTTCTCACATATGCCCCTCTTTGCTACTGAGTTGGTGTCACACCCCAAACTTTTGACCCTCAAACAATTTTTTTCTTTTTTTCAACATAAAACATTGAGGTACGACTACACAACAATTCAAAAAGGAGGGAGTTATGCCATTCGAAAAAACGGGGCAACTTCCCATTATATAATCAATTTCATTCATACAAAAATCACGTCAGTACATAGGACAAAACTGCCTCAATCTAAAACTTTGATGCCTAACAAAAACAAGACATTAAAGACACCAAGACATGATGCATCGGCATTACAAAAGACCCAAAACCTCCCCAGTAGGATGTGAGTTCAACCATCTGATCAACCTGTTGCCCCGGGTCCGCCAAAACTTGAAAAATAAAACAACAGAAGGCTTAGCCTTCGTAGTATGGCCACAAGCCAAGTAAATCCCCAAACCTTTTAGGTATGAGCTCAAATATGAGATAATCACGATTATCAAAGCAAATCATCATCATGTCGTGACAGGGCATAGTCACATGACTTGACAAGAAGGCCCCTCACATAGACCACGACATATAATGGTCACTCAATGGCCACGATAACGCAATTCCAATTTACATGCAAGCCATGCACAAACTTATCATTTTCATTCATTTCACTCACATGCACATCATTCACATACATCTCATTCATATTCTTTTCATTTTCATTAGCTTCAGTGAATTGACAGTTCTTGTGGGTGCAAACACAGGCACGTGCCGACCGCAGGTGGCCTACAACCGAGAGACAACCCTCGTGGTGACCCGAAACAATATGGATCCATTCCCGAACAAGCGGTAGAGCACTCGTCCATGGATGTGTCAATTCCAGGGAAAGATACTCAACCTTCCCTAAGACACCCAGTTTGGGAAGGCGGGAGCCCAACGCTCAAAGCACATCACACAACAATACCCTGGAGCCTTGCGCCACCTGAACTTCGAATAAGCGAGACCAGTGGCGAAGGCGGGACAGCTCTCAAACATAATGCCACAACTCATTGGCCTCTCATCTCTTATTCTTTCATTCTTAACATTATAATTGCACATTCACAAAATGACTAGTTAGCTCATGAGGTTGGTTCACTTCATGAGTGCACTCACACCTCCAATTGCCTCCACACAAGGGCTACACATATCATTAATATTCTTAGCTAGCCGTCATAACAATACGGGTACAACTATCCTTCAATCTCATTCAATTCTATTTTTACCCATGGCAATGCATATGCTACACATCACGATATTCATTTTGATCAAACATATTAATCACATCTTTCAAAACTCAGCCAAAGCACGGAGAGTAGTCTCGATCCGTGATTGGCTCGTAGCTGTCCTATGCAGTTATCATTCTACGATGCTTTCCAATGCATAATCGGGGTCGATGAGATACTCGACTCGATCCCCTACCTCATCTGTCCTAAGCAGTTATCAATTCTAGCATGCCAATGCAATTGTGTAGTACCTTTAAAAACAAAACTAATCACATGACCATTTAATCTCATGCACACATTCATTCAATCACATGACACTAATTCAATGACATCACAATCATGGGATCCAACGATCCTCAAAACACGCATTCAACAGTTGGCCCCAGGCAGGGATTTGCCTGGGATGCCTCCATACCTATCGCACATCCACAAAACACCCAAAACACATCGATCTTCATATTTTGTTGCTCAAGGTCTACTGGACGTGCCCGGTGTACTCTCAAACATAAGCAAGTGATAAGATTTCTACTTATTTCGCTTTACAATCTATACAAGTGTAAAATGTAATCATTGAAGCATGTCATCACCTCAAGAGGGTGCCGACGAATAATATCGACTCACAATTCCCACCAATAGGTCTCTACCCAAAAACATTAAGGTTGTCACCCAATGATCTATGTTTCAAGCTTTCGATTCAACCAATCACTAATACACTTTTTTCTTGCTTTCATAGTTGAGGCAACTTCCCAATAGTTTCACCCAACTCACGTATTCTATCCCAACTAACGCCACAATTCACATATTCACAATAGTATATGTCACATGTTCTCGAAAATGGTTCTTAATCTTCTCAACCACATCAAATCTCTACCATGTTTCCCAATCGCTTGGAAAATCAACCCATCTTGCTAAAGAGATAGATATACACGTGGATTCTCGTCCTTCTCAAAATAGCCCTACACTTTTTCCAAAATAGTAACATCGCCAAAATGCTTTCTAATTCATCAAGTATTAAGTCTAGCATGCTCAATTAATAATTATATATGCTCCAAAAACAAATATTCGACAATTTATGCTCGATTAGGCCTCGCTCACCCCAAATTAAAAGTCTAAACTGTTGTAGTACTCTCGATGGCCACCTCAAGAGTTCAATCAAGTGCCAATGCCAATGATTGCTCGTTGTTATCGCCAACCACATGGCCTGATTGCTGGTAAGAGGGGGATGACGGACTTCCTTAGCTGAAATCCAACCAAACGGCAATCAATATGATGAGAAACAACGAAAAAGTGGTTTAAGAGAGGGGTTTGTCGTTAGAAGAGGCCCATAGTAGTCATGTGGGAGGCTGACGACGAGTGAGAGAGGGGGAACGAAGGGTTTGGGTGAGGGAGAAAGGTCTGGCCCAAGAAACAAAGAGAGAGCACAAAGGCTCTCACGCGGGTAAGTTGTGAGTCCGGGTCTGGACCCGCTCCAACCCGACCTACAATGAAAACAAGCATTACATCCTACCCTCCTTAAATAAAATTTCGTCTTCGAAATTTAGATCATACCTCATTACAAGAACAAGTGTGGATACTTCTCTCGCATATCCTCCTCAAGTTCCTATGTGCTCTCCTTCAACCCATGGTGTTGTTATTCCACTTTCACTAAGGGGATTCTCTTCGTGCTAAGCACTTGCTCTCTTTGATCCATAATTCTAATAGGTTTTTCTTTCATTGTTAAATCATATTGCACCAGAATACCTTAAAAATCAATCACATGCGTAGGATCTAGTACATACTTTCGAAGTATGAAAACATGAAAAACATTGTGAACATGACTCAAGTTAGGTGGTAGTGTCAATCTGTACGCCACCTCTCCAATCTTTTCTAATATCTCAAATGGTCTGATGAACCTCAGGCTCAATTTTCCTTTAATACCAAATCAAAAAATGCCTTTAGTAGGTGAAATCTTCAAGAGCACATGATCACCAACCCCAAAAACCAATTCTATGTATCGATTGTCGGCATAACTTTTTTGTCTACTCTGAGCAATCAACAACTTCTTCCTTATCAATTGTACTTGGTCGGTTTAATGTTGCAATACTAAAGAGTTTTCGATCTTACCATCACCCATTTCGGTCCAATAAGTTGGCAATCTGCATGGTCTTCCATACCAGGCCTCAAAAGGCATCATTCCAATACTATAGTGGTAACTGTTATTATAAGCAAATTTTACCAATTTCATATGTTTATCCCATTCTCTTTTCCAGTCCAAAACACAAGCACATAACATGTCCTCTCAGATTGTCCATCAGTTTGAGGGTGGAACGTTGTGCTTAGCTTAAGCTTGGTACCCAATGCCTTTTGCAATTTCTCCCAAAACCTAGAGGAAAAACGTGGGTCTTGATCCGCAATGATAGATTTTGGTACTACATGTAATCTCACTATCTTGCCAATGTATAACTCTACAAGACTTTCTAATGACTGACTGATTCAGATTTGTAGAAAATGAGCGGACTTCGTAAGTCGATCAACAATCACCCATATGGCGTCATGCTGTCTCCTGGTATGAGGCAAACCAACTATGAAATCCATCGTAATGTCCTGTCATTTCCATACTGGAATATCGATTATCTGCAACAACCCTCCTGGTCGTTGATGTTCTGTCTTGACCCGTTGGCAAACCAAGCATTCTGCCACAAATTCTGTAATTTTGCACTTCATTTCAGGCCACCAAAAATTTCTTCTCATATCTTGAAACATCTTTGTACTACTAGGGTGAATGGAAAACTTAGATTTGTGAGCTTCATCAAACACATGACGCTTCACCTCTTCATCTCTAGGAACCCACAATCTTCGTTAAAACCACAATGAATCATCCTCATATTTATCCCAAAGAGAATCTTTCTTCTTACTTTCTCCCATAATTTTAGCAAAATCAGGATCTTCCTTTTGCTTCAATATAAGCTCTTCCTTCAAAGGATATCATATCAAGGCAGTCATCGTTGTTTTGTTCTCGACATAAAGGGGAGGCTACCAAGCGATCACATCTTGCAATAATGTCTAAGAACGAGTCAACATACTGTACAGTGTTGCCTTAGTATGTCTGCTCAAAGCATCAACCACCACATTCACTTTTCCTGGATGATATGATATCTTGAAATCATAATCTTTAAGTATTCAACTCATCTTCTTTGTCTCAGATTGAGATCCTTTTGGGAGAATATGTACTTCAATGACTTGTGATCAGTAAACAACTCAAATATTACCCCATAGAGATAGTGTTGATCTTTAGTACAAACACAACCACTCCCAACTCCAAATCATGAGTGGGATAATGTTTCTCATGTGCCTTCAACTACCTTTATGCATAAGCCACTACGCGATCATGTTGCATCAATACACAACCATAGACAATTCCTAATGTTTCGGTGTACACCACAAATCTGAAATGACCCGATGGAAGCGTCAAAATAGGGGCAGTAGTAAGCTTGTCCTTCAGAGTTTGAAAATTCTTTTCACACTCTTCATTCCAAACAAAACTCACTCCTTTTCTCAATAGTTTAATCATGGGCATAGCTATTTTCGAAAAGTCCTGTATAAACCTGTGATAATGTCCTACCAATCCTAAAAAGCTTTTAACCTCAGTTACATGGCGTCTTCCAGTTCTGTACTGATGAGACCTTAGCCAGATCAACGGAAATTCCATCCTTTGATATCACATGACCAAGAAAGTTTACCTTCTCTAACCAAAATTCATATTTTGAGTATTTGGCATATAACTTATGCTTGCGCAAAAGACCCAACACACTCCTTAAGTGATCTCTATGTTCTGCCTCACACCAAAATGTCATCAACAAAAAAATAACAAATCGATTCAAGTAGTCTTGAAAAACCCGATTCATGAGGTCCATAAACGCTACGGGGGCATTGATCAACCCAAAAGGCATGACCCTGAATTCATATTGTCTATATCTAGTTCGAAAATCAGTCTTAGAAACATCTTCCTCTCGTTCAAAAATTGATGATAACCTGTCCTCAGATCAATCTTGGAGAACACTTTTGCATTCTTGAGTTGATCAAACAAGTCTTCAATTCTAGGAAGTGGATACTTATTATTGATGGTGACTTGGTTCAACATGTGATAATCTATACACAAGTGTATTATTCCATCCTTCTGCTTAACAAACAATACGGGTGCTCCCCAAGGTGACACACTAGGTCGAATGAAGCCCTTATCCAATAGCTCCTGCAATTGCTTCTTCAATTCTTTTAAATCTGCTAGTGTCATACGGTATAGTGCCTTAGAAATAGAAGTTGTCTCTGGTAACAACTCTATCTTGAATTCAATTTCTCGTGTTGGAAGCAAACTCGATAGCTCGTCAGGGAACACATCGGAGTATTCACTCACAATGGCAACATCCTGCAACCGCACCGACTCGGTCTCATTGGTCAACACAGTGACCAGGAATACAACAATCGTTTAGCCTTTAGTGTAGACACCAATATCTTATCAGTTCAACTGGCTCTTCGTGCTTGGAATTTCACTGGTTTCATCTCATTAGTCAACAATTGTATATGTTTCTTTCTGTAATCTATGTTGGCATAATGTGTGTATAGTCAATCCATGCCCAAAATGACATTAAACTCACTAAGTCTTATAATCACCAACTGTGCAGGTAAGTGATATTGATGAATCTTCACTTCTACATCAGGTCGATACTGGCTACACGAATCTTGTACATGCATAGGGTTGACCACTTTTATGACATATGGCATCATCCTAGCCGACATTTCTATTGATGTTGCAAATCGACTAGATATAAAAGAATGAGTCGCCCCTACATCAAACAATACTCTTGCATCTTCTTGTTTCTGGCATGCACTGGAAAGTAAGTGCTGAAGAAGGAATCTCTGAATTGCTTCCATGAGATCGACTGTTGGCCTGCAAACCAGATCTCACGGGTCAATTGCCATCATCTCTTGGCATCACCTTTCAACAAATAAGAGCCATAATTCATTTTGTCTCCTTCTGGCATCTTCAGAAGCTCAAAGATGCGTTCAACCTCTCCAATCCATTCCTTTGTCTTGTCTGAACTGCCATCTCCAGTAAAGACAGGCGACTGCATTGACATGAACTACTTGAATGACACTACTGTTGCTTTCTCCTTAGGTAGTGTGGTGATGTCGCTTGTAGGAGATGCATGGCTTCTGTGTTCACTAACCATCGACTGAACTAGAGAGGCCAGTGTCTGTTCACTAACCATCGACTGAACTAGAGAGGCCAGTGTCTGCAAAGTTGTCAGTAGTATAGTTTGCTTATTAACAGGTGGAGTATGCCTCGGTCGGGTTTGGGCACCCATACTAGTCTGGGCGTACTGTTGCCCTGACATACTATGGGGTCTTCCCATAGCTCTGACACCAAAGTTGTCACACCCCAACCTTTTGACCCTCAAACAAATTTTTTTTTTTAACATAAAGCATTGAGGTGCGACTACACAACAATTCAAAAAGGAGGGAGCTATGCCATTCGAAATAACGGGGCAGCTTCTCATTATATGATCAATTTCATTCATACAAAAATCACGTCTGTACATATGACAAAAATGTCTCAATCCACAACTTTGATGCCTAACAAAAATAAGACATCAAAGAGACCAAGACATGACGTGCCGACACTACAAAAGACCAAAAGCCTCCCCAGTAAGATGTGAGTTCAACCATCTGATCAACCTGTTGCCCCAGGTCCGCCAAAACTTGAAAAATAAAACAACAGAAGGCTTAGCCTTCGTAGTATGGCCACAAGCCAAGTAAATCCCCAAACCTTTTAGGTATGAGCTCAAATATGAGATAATCACGATTATCAAAGCAAATCATCATCATGTCGTGACAGGGCATAGTCACATGACTTGACAAGAAGGCCCCTCACATAGACCACGACCTATAATGGTCACTCAATGTTCACGATAACGCAATTCCAATTTACATGCAAGCCATGCACAAACTTATCATTCTCATTCATTTCACTCACATGCACATCATTCACATACATCTCATTCATGTTCTTTTCATTCTCATTAGCTTCAGTGAATTGACAGTTCTTGTGGGTGCAAACACAGGCACGTGCCGACCGCAGGTGGCCTACAGCCGAGAGACAACCCTCGTGATGATCCGAAACAATATGGATCCATTCCCGAACAAACGGTAGAGCACTCGTCCATGGATGTGTCAATTCCAGGGAAAGATACTCAACATTCCCTAAGACACCCAGTTTGGGAAAGAGGGAGCCCAACGCTCGAAGCACATCACACAACAATACCCTGGAGCCTTGCACCACCTGAACTTCGAATAAGCGAGACCAGTGGCGAAGGCGGGACAGCTCTCAAACACAATGCCACAACTCATTGGCCTCTCATCTCTTATTCTTTCATTCTTAACATTATAATTGCACATTCACAAAATGACTAGCTAGCTCATGAGGTTGGTTCACTTCACGAGTGCACCCACACCTCCAATTGCCTCCACACGAGAGCTACACATATCATTTATATTCTTAGCTAGCCGTCATAACAATACGGGTACAACTACCCTTCAATCTCATTCAATTGTATTATTGCCCATGGCAATGCATATGCTACACATCACAATATTCATTTTGATCAAACACATCAATCACATCTTTCAAAACTTAGTCAAAGCACGGAGAGTAGTCTCGATCCATGATTGGCTCGTACTTGTCCTATGCAGTTATCATTCTAGGATGCTTTCTAATGCATAATCAGGGTCGAGGAGATACTCGACTCGATCCTCCACCTCATCTGTCCAAAGCAATTATCAATTCTAGCATGCCAATGCAATTGTGTAGTACTTTTAAAAACAAAACTAATCACATGACCATTTAATCTCATGCACATAATCATTCAATTACATCACAATCATGGGATCCAACGATCCTCAAAACACACATTCAACAGTTGACCCGAGGCAGGAATTTACCTGGGATGCCGCCATACCTGTTGCATGTCCCCAAAACGCCTCGAGCTTCACATCTTGTTGCTCAAGTCTACTGGACGTGCCTGGTGTACCTGGAAACATAAGCAAGTGATAAGATTTCTACTTATTTCGCTTTACAATCTAAACAAGTGTAAATTATAATCATTGAAGCATATCATCGCCTCAAGAGGGTGTCGACGAGTAGTATCGATTCACAAAACCCTCCAATAGGCCTCTACCCAAAACATTGAGGTTGTCACCCAATGATCTATGTTCCGAGCTTTCGATCCAACCAATTACTAATACATTTTTTGCATGCTTTCATAGTTGAGGCGACTTCCCAATAGTTACACTCAACTCACGCATTCTATCCCAACTAATGCCACAATTCACATGTTCACAATAGTATGTGCCACATGTTCCCGAAAATGGTTTTAAATCTTCTCAACCACATCAAATCTCTACCATGTTTCCTAATCGTTTCAAAAATCAACCCATCATGTTAAAGAGATAGATATACATGTGGATTCTCATACTTCTCAAAATAGCCCTACGCTTTCCCCAAAATAGTAACATCGCCAAAATGCATTCTAATTCAAATCTTAAGTCTGGCATGCTCAATTAATAATTATACATGCTCCAACAACAAATATTCAACAATTTATGCTCAATTAGGCCTCGCTCACCCCAAATTAAAAGTATAAACTGTTGTAGTGCTCTCGGCGGCCACCTCAAGAGTTCAATCAAGTGCCGATGCCAATGATTGCTCGCTGCCATCGCCAACCATTGGCCTGATTGCTAGTAAGAGGGGGAAGACGGACTTCCCTAGCTGAAATCCAACCAAACGGCAATCAATATGATGAGAAACAATGAAAAAGAAGTTTAGGAGAGGGGTTTGTTGTTAGAAGAGGCCCACAGTAGTTGTGTGGGAGGCTGAAGACGAGTGAGAGAGGGGAAACAAAGGGTTGGGGTGAGGGAGAAAGGTCTGGCGCAAGAGAGAAAGAGAGAGCGCAGAGAGTGTTTGGTTGAGGGAGAGGGCTCGAGCAGAGAGCATGGGCAAAGAAAGAGTAAGAGAGATCGCAAAGAGAGAGATGCGAGTGTGGAGCGTGAGAGAAAGAGGGGAACTCGACAGAGAATAGTGGGGATTGAGGGAGAGGCATCAGAAGAGGAAAACAACGAGAGAGGGAGGAGGAGAAGAAAGAAGAGAGGGAGACCGACGGGCTTACCTACACGCCACCACCGCCGTCGCCCTACACCTTCGCTGCTTCTGCTATCTCTTCTGCCTCCTTCTTCTCTGTGTTGCGGTCATCGCAGAGGAAGAGACGAAGAGGAAGAAGAGGGAGGCACTAAGGAGACTGAGGGAGAAGAGCCCTCGTGTCAGGCTCTCACGCGGGTAAGTTGCGGGTCTGGGTCTGAACCCGCTCCAACCTGACCTGCAATGAAAACAAGCGTTACAGTTGGGTCCATGCTTAGTAGCAAAGACCAAACACTCATCCTAAAAGTGATAACATTTTTGAAATTGAACTTTCGAAAAGAAAATGTTATTTTGAAATATATATAAAAAAAATGACCCAAAGCGAATACTGGTGTGATGCTTGTGAAAATACTTGAAAATTCTTGTAGAACCTATGCATTGAAGTAGTTGTTTGCATGTGTGCTTCGAAGCGCAAAAATATCACATATAATGTCCCTTGAATGTTTTTACTCAATTGTCTCTTACATTCAATTTGCACTTGCTTGTTGTCTCCAATTCAAACTCGTTGTATCACATATTCATGATGAAACAAATATTTTTTTCCTACAGTGTGATTACTGCAACCACTATCCAAGAACTACATATGATCAATATTTTCTTTTGATTCTATATGAGTAAAAAAAAAAATTACTGTCTTTTGTTTTCTATTTTACTACATTGGCTTCTTGTTTTGCTTTATCCAACAATATGCTTTAGTATGACTATTTCTTTTGCAAAAATCACATTATCTGCTTTGTGGTTATGCTTTTGATTGTTTTTGTCACTACCTTTTGACTTCTTCCTACCTACCTCAAATCATCCCCATCTATGTCTATGATAGACACCCCTATTGCATCCGCAACTTGCATGCTTTCATTCTTTATTACCTTCTTTTTCTTTGCTAGAATCATCCAACTTGACTTGGGCTTGGAATGCTTGTTCCATACGTTTCACAATTGTCATGTTCATTCTTTGTTCGTGGGCTAAAAGATAACCCATAATTCATTAGTAGAATATGAAGTCAAGTCCTTAGACTCCTCTATATCCATAACCATATGACTTAATTTAGGAGATAAATTCATTGATATCTTCTCTATGATTTTCTGACTACTAATAATCTCTCCAAAAGTTTCCATTTGATGTGTAGTAAAAGCTCTTGATAAAAATTCTTGGACAGATTCATTCTTTTCATAGACAATGTTTCAAACTCTATATGATGGGTTTAGAGTTTCATTGTCGTTACCATTTTATCATTGTTATATTCTAGCTTGAAAATAGTCCATGCTTCATTTGAATTAGTGGCACTATCAATCCGAGGAAAGATGGTCTCACTTACTGCTGCTTGTTGAAGAATGAGTTTGGCCTTTGAATCATTTTTCCATTTCTCTTTTGGTTATGATGCATGTTCTCCTTGATTAGAGTTCTTTGCACTTTCTATATAACAATTCTCAACTAGATCTCAAAAGATCTTGTTGTAAAAGCAAGTTTTCATTTTTACACTCCAAAACTCATAACTGTCTCCATTAAATATAGGTATGAGCCATTGGAAAAAAGTTGAGTGGTCATACCCTTTTCCATAATGAAAAGTTTTCACCGAAATTTTTTCGAGCAGGTTATGTGCAGACCTGCTTACCTTGCACACTTCTATGCTAATTTGACCTAAGCTCGTTACCATATGGAACGGACCGACCTGCACGTTCCCTTCTTCCTTTTGTAAAGTTCCCAATAAGATAACATCCCACAGAACACGAGCTTTATATTTTAATTCATTAGTCCATTACATTTCATATATCCAAACGAGAAATCTAAAAAGTGGACATAAAGAGGAACCAATGGAACCCAGTCGTGTCTCATTTTTGCCTTGCGTCAACAACCCATCCTCGTAGGTGAACTACGGGTCCAATTAGAAAAATGAAGCATCGTCAACATAGACCAAATGGATATTTTTTAGATGCAGATTTGCGAATGCTGTGCCAAACGCACCTCCTTGAGATCTCCATTTCAGGATTATCCTTCCAGACCAGAGTATCCCTGCATGAATGTCTGGGCGGTGGAATGGGGAGGTCAATGGCCACTCACCGACATAATTGACTCCCTCTCCTCCACGAATGTCTTTGAAGGAGGAGTTCGCAACAGGCACCCATTCTACTGATTGGCTGCACATTCCACCTCCATCGGACCCATCATCACGTCTTGCTCCTCCATCGGCGACGCAGCCGAGAGAAGGGTCCCGGCGGTCGGTCACAGCTGAGACGCAAAAATCGAAGCGCCCTCTGGCCTAACCCTAGCAGAGCCCTTCTCCCAAGTTCGCGAAACTTTTCTCCTTCGCACAGCTCAAAACGTGCTTTTTCAGATTCGGATTCGAATATGAACAAAGAAAAAGTCAAATCTAAATCTAAATCCAAAATCCGATCGATCCAAATCTGAATTGTTGAAAAATGTAATAGCATTAGATATATCTGGATTCACATCTGAACTGGATTAGATATTTACATATAGCTGAATCTGAATTCAAATCCGATTCGATATTATGTCCTAAATCCAAATCCAATCTGATTTCTTAATGAAATATTAATTTTTTTTTTTCAAATCCTCAGAGTTGCGGCTCGACTAAGAATAATGTGCATGTACACGGCCCATGAGATGCTACAAAAGCCGCTACAAAAGCCACAGAAGCAAGCCACTCTCTGCAGGAATTACAAGAATCCATCATCTAGAATAATTTACATATGTGCAGGTAATGTATGACTTTTTTTTTTTTTTGTAATTCTTGCTGTGAATACATAATTTGTTGAAATAAAGTCGGGAGCCTCCTCCGAGCAGAGATTCATTGGAACAATGACCAGAATATGCCGCTTAGGGGAATCTATTTTCCGCTTCCAATGGAAGGAATGCGAAACCTTTTTGCGAAGTGAACTTGAGGATGAAGACATCCGCAGCTTCCACGAGGCCCCGAAGTAAAGCATAGCCTTTGCCCCAAATTAATGTGCGTTGCATTCAGACCCTAGAATCAAGTGTTCTACTCTCTAAAACCAGAACCACTAATGGAAATTCTTTATTAGTAGAGATGTTCTGTAATGGAAAAGAAAGCAGCATTATGAGTTTGCTTCAAGCTACTTAATAAAGGGTTGTGGGAGATGGGCTCATCTCCGATGCAGGGGCTGCACGTATACCGACCACCTTTTAAACGCACGTATACCGACCACCTTTTAAAGGAAGACAGGTCAACGTGCCGAACAAGTAGAAGGATGCATTAAGACAAAAAATTTGGCGACAGGAAGTCGCCTCTTTTACAAACATCGGAAGCACAAAAACAAAACAGAAAGGGGAAGCGGAAAATGGTCAAAGTGAAACACCGCCTGATCTTAATTTTTCTCAAAGGGCAGATTTTATGTTTGTACTTCTGGTGGGGGAAGCCGCCGATATGCCTAATCCCCGAATGCGCGATGGAGGGCGATTTCGTGAACAGCAGATGATCACGTGACTTTCCCTGCCCACGAAAACGGCCAACGAGTTTTCCCACTCCCCCGCAAGGAAAGTGGGGCACAACGCACACACAAGAGAAGGAGACCAACAGAGACAGAGAAAGAGAATGGCGTTATCGGTGCGATTAGGCGGCTTCGCCGTCGTGGCGGCGGCTGTGGCTGTGCTGTACGCTTCCGCGATCAGCAGAAACCCCAGCAGGTGGAGCAAGGAAGAGGTTCTCACGGCGTTCAGGGGCCTTTCTGACAGGTTGGGTCTCTGGGCGATCCCTTTGTACGTGGGAGTCCACACTCTCACCATCTCTTTGTGCTTACCATACGCCATCTTCTTCGAAGCGGGGCCTCTCTCCTATTCGGCTTCTTCCCTGGCATCCTTTGTGTCTTCTTCGCAAAGATCCTCGGTGCCTCGCTCTCTTTCTCGGTCGGAAGGTCAGATTACAACTCTATTCTTATTGTTTCCTTTTCTCTTTTCTCTTTTTTTCCATCGCCTATGCTTCATTGCATTACGGTACTTGCTTAATTTTTTCTCATGCTTTCATGGGATTGGGGAAGACAGTCACCCGTATCCTGGCAGGAGCGGTCTCTTCTGGTCGTCTCCTTCCTAGCTTTCTTGCCCGTATAATTTATTTGGGCGATCCCTTGTTTTGTCTGGTTCCAAGGATGACACCTGATGGAAATGTCAGAAATGTAAAAGATTTGAACTATATCGTGCTGTTGATTTGTAAATATTCACATGTCTACGACAATTTTGTTTTTAATTGCTTCCGAATTTTGATTACTTTCAAAGGTGCCCGATGTTATTGAATCTCAAGCGATATGTGGCCTGAATTCTGAATATTTTTCTACTTCTTGGAACCCCTTTTGATCTTAAAGTTCTACAAGCCTCGTGTTTGTCCCCGCAGCCCGTTGTGTAGTTTTCATTTGCTTTATTTTGAAGGAAGAAATAAATGGATATTTTTCACCAGTCTGTCATGCGTTTTCCCCTTTATTTTTATTAGATTTCTCTTTTCTTGCTGATCATGTGATAAGGAAACAAATGTTTTCATCTAAGCAAGTTCACATGCGTTTTGTTTCTACCTAGTGATGTCCTCTCGGTTTACGATGAAACTCGTTATGATGCACGATAACCAAATATTTAGCAACCTTGAAAACAACGAAAGAGTTGGCCCCCAAAGTGGTAAACTCCTGCTATTTACTGTGTCCTTGAAGATTACCGATCAAAATGGGAATCTTTTAGATGAATGCAAAAATACACATGGTCCTCTTGGAATCTTTCAAGGCTTGCCGTTGATTGCAAAAGTATCACGCAACTGCAGTGGTCATTGCTACCCTGGCTTCTCCTGTAACAAGTAATACTCAAAAAACTGACGCACGCGACTCCAAGTAGAGCTATGCTCACCAGAGTGCACAAATTGCATTGCCATAATGATCCCGAAATTCTATGCCTAACCCTATTTATAAAGCAATGCAGGGTCTGCTTAACGACCCGACCTGCAGCTTAAGTCCTTGTCATGTTTCCTTCCTCAACTATATATATTTTCCTTACGAGGGCCCTCTTGAAGAGGGGCGACTGTCAAATTGTGTTTCGGACCCGACCTGCTGCTTAAGTCCTTGTCCTATTTCCTTCCTCAGCTATATATATATTTTGCTTATGAGGGCCCTCTTGAACAGGGGCGACTGTCAAATTGTGTTTGTGCTGCTTACTTTCTCTATTTGGTCGACCAAAGCAAGACACATATCTTTTACTAGAGAGGTGCTGCTGTGCTTTTACTTTTTCGTCCTCTTTAAAGAAAGGTCCTCTTTTTTCGCCCTAGTCATCTGGTATCCAGCTTATTTTATTCTGCTGTTTGATACTACAGGATAGTTTTCAGGAGTTCAAGTTCTGCAGTGGAATGGGTACAAAGAAACAAATATTTTCACTTGCTGGCTAGAGGAGTTGGAAGAGACGGATGGAAATTTGTCCTTCTAGCTCGCTTCTCCCCAATACCATCTTATATTATCAACTATGGTTTGGCTGCAACAGATGTTCATTTCTTCATTGATTTCCTTCTCCCAACAGTAATTGGCTGCATACCAATGATCTTACAGAATACTTCTGTTGGCAGCCTCGCTGGTGCAGCCATTAGTTCAACTTCCAGACCTCAGAAATCTGGGATTCTATCCTATAGCTTACCTGTTCTGGGGATTGTGTCCAGCATTGTGATCTCATGGAGAGTTAAAAAATATTCATCGCTGATCACTGTAGTTGAAGATGATAAATCTTCAAAGGAAAATTTCTCTCCAACTAATGCCAACAATTCTGCAGCTTGTCAAACTTTATCTGGCAAAGCTGGTTTGGAGAAGAGGCAGTAACTGGACTTGAGTTTTTCCTTTGTGCGGTTTATTGGAGGGAAAGCATTCATGTGTTACATCTAGAAACAGTGAACTGCAAGTTATATATACCAAAAGGTTCATTATTTGATCTTTCTGGTGCCTGATCTCTTTTTGATAGTATGCCTTTTCTTTTCTAGTATAGTTTGGAGAAAGGTGGACGCGGGACATGCTTCTTAAGGTCCTGGAATTGATGATCAAAAAACTGTACTTGGGTGTTCTTAGACTTTAATACAATCATACATCCCTTTTGGAGCAAAACCTTCGGAAATTGGTGAATGATGGGATTTTCTACAAATGCTCACGTATCTAATTGTCAGATTGTGCCAGCAAGAAAGCTTTGGGAAAGGCACGTTCACAGAAATCAGCAATAAGTACGTATTTTCTAGTAAAACTTGTTTCATTCCGTGTGCCTTCTTCAAATAGCGGCAGATTAATTTGTGGGTCGATCCTGCGGGTCCTGCCCAAAGCACAATGTTTCCATGGATGAGTAAAGGCACTTGATACTCGTTTGAGTACTAGATCCGTCTCTACTCAGCTTAGACGTGTCCCTTTTTTTAATGGTAACTGCTTTATTCGAAAAATCAAGAAAGGGCAAAATGAAGCACACCGCGCTCCTGAAACCACAACGTGTATGCATGAGGAACAAGAAACACAACCATGATCATGAGCAAGAAGTATAAGCACCGGATTGGTTTTATATTTCCATAGATGGATCTCTTTTTGCTTATATGTTAGTTGTCATGCTTATTCTTGTTTTGCTTCAAGGATGATTTATTTGAAAACCTCCTCTCTATTTTTGATGAAGAGGCAACTGATCTCATTTCTGAACATGAACTTACTTTTCGGCACTATCACCATGTGACCAGACTAATCAGGATCTGTGGCATTAACACGAAGATTACTAATGACAGTTCGAAAGATGTTGAGGATAAGACATTTTCTCTAGAGGATGCGGAGAGGCCAAAATCTTTTTTCACATTATTCTGATAAAGATTAGGGCCTCAAGTAGGTGTCACTGAGCATGACCTTGAGTGCATTTTGCTCGAGTTTCTATTTAGGTATAAATAAAGGAAAAGTACTGAAAAATCAGGCGTTCGTATATTCTTCTCTTCACACCAGTTTTCCTAGTGGTTAAGCAGTTCGCTTGCATCGGAGGAAGGCAAATATTATTAGACCTTAAAGCAGCAGTATATGACTACGAGAATAGCACAACCTCATGTATACTATATTTCCAATGGGAAAGTATGCTGGGAGTAATGCTTCCTGATTTATTAACAAAATATGATATATACAAGAGGATACGAAATGGGGGATGCAGAGCATCAAAACCAGGCTATTTAGAGCCAGACCAAAAAATCAAAAACTGCTAGACTTACCAGCACAAAAGACAAGCCAGAGGGCCAACCGATACCCGAGAGAAAAAACCAGATAAGCAGGACCATCTAATGAGCAATAGAGGAACACAAAAGAACTGCTACAGCTTCTCAACCTGTGTCACTCCTTCCATCGTGAGCCCCATACCTGCTATAGGTAGCACCAGCTGCAGCAGAAGGCCAAACAGACAGGAGGCTGATACTGTGGAGGCTCTTTTCGGTTGCCTCCCATTTTGCTGGGATCTTCCTTTTACCTGTAATCAGGTGGGACAGGTATTTACGCCATCAGTGATGATTTTGCTCCTCCCTCTAGTGGGATGGTGGTCTAAAAGCCAGCTGTTCAGAAGTCACAACCAGCACTGATTTGCTCGTCCTGTACCGAAGAAAGGCACCACGTGAGGGAGTCTTCCCCATGGTCTTTTCCACAAGCTCATTCTTCACGCAAATAACTCCTGTCGTGAGCCAGATACTGAGCAATCTGCATTTATATAGTGCCCAGCGCATGCTTGCCACACAGTGGCATGAATCATGCCAATGGTGTAGTTTTCAGGAGGCTCATGCAAAAATTTGTTCCTACACCACCAAAGCTTCCAACGGACAATTTGGAAGCAAACCCTCCAGCAGCTTTGAAACGACTTGGGTTTTAGCTGTGTCTTACACCAGACCTGAAACTCGCAGATAATGTTAGACCAAGGGGCTCTAGATCTACCAAACTTGTTCACCATATAGTGCCAAACATTTCTAGCCACTTTACAACCCAGCAACACAAGGTGGTTGGATTCCGCTTTAGCTTGACATAGCGTACATCGATTTGCAAGGTAGAGCCCATAGCTCTTCAGTCTATCAAGAGACAGGAGTCTGCCGTAGCATGCCACAAACAAAAACCAACTGGCTCTCTGAGGGGCACGACTACTCCAGATGTTTCTTCTCCAAGGCTGCTTTACTCCCTTGACTCTCATAGAGTCCCAAACTTCTCCTCCACTGAATCTTTTGACTTCCCCTGCTAACCACACAAGCTGGTCCCTGCTATCATCCCATTGAATTTGGCCGTGGGGTACCAAGGTGGACAGCTGAGGTGGCGGACCCTGATAGGAAGCCATAGCTTCTCTAACCGATAAGTTGCTGTGCTTACACCAGTTCACCTGATTCAAGTCTGGGGCGCAGGTATACAGGAGACATTGCTGCCACTTATCCACCCAAAACTTCGCACGACGGCCGTCTCCAATCTTCCAACTCACCTTGCTCTCGATCCACCCCAAAGCCCAGCCCAGACTCTTCCAACACCAGGACCCTTTCCAAGGAGATTTAAGAGTCCAGAGGCTACAGAAGATGCCAATATACTTGTCACACATCCACTGGGCTGACAGAGTCCCTGGTGATCATTATCACCAGACGAGCAGCGAGGAGGAGTGCTTTATAGAAGTCCACGTGGGGTTTTAGGCCGACTCCACCTTCATCCCTCAGGCAGCAAAGATATTTCCAGGAGATCCACCCCCCCCCCCCCCCCCGTAGGAATCTGGCCATGCATTGCTCCAACTTGGATACAGTGCTGCATGGGAGATGGAGTGCCATCATCCAATGATTGGCAATGGTGCTAAGATTATGCCTGATTAAGCAGGCATAATTTTCCTGCGTAAGAAAGGAGGTTACAGTTCCACCTTCAAACCCTTGCTTCAAATTTGTTTAGGAGGGGAAGGAATTAGCTCTCTTTGATATTACTTGAAAAATAAAGAAACACCCAGATAAGTAATGGGCAAGTGAGCCACACTCCAATTAGAGATGCTTGCGATTCGTTCTCTCTTGCGATCGGCAGTATTGAAAAAGACGAGCTGTTTTGTCGGTATTGGTCAGCAGGCCCGCATTCAACTCCAGCTCTTTAAGGAGGTGAAGGATGCCACTGAACTACTTCAAAGTAGCTTTACTGAATAGTAACACATCATCCGCGAAATGGAGGCAATCCAGAATAGGGACCTTGATTGAGTGCCTTGGAGGCGATATAATGTCTAGCCGTTCATTCCCAGAGAGGTTACTCGCAAAGATGTCCATGGTTAGAATGAAAAAATAGGGGGACAAGGGGCCCCTTGCCTCAAACCCCTCCTGCTACTGAAGCTTTCTCATGCAACACCATTTATGAGAACAAAGTAAGAGGAAGACGAAACACATCTAGAGACCAAACCAGCCTAGTGGAGGTGGAAACCTAGTTTGATCATGCAATTTTAGAGATCATCCTGGTAGGGGTCGACTCCCTCTTTCAATAAGAATGAACACTACAAACCTAGCGCTCTGATACCAATTTGTTAATGTTTGTTTTCACCAACAACTTTGTTTCAAACTTATAAAAGAACTCACAAAAATGGGTATATTCTTGTAAGAACAAATTACCCTTGCAAATGAATACTTAGGAAGACAACAACCAGCCAATTTCAACACTAATGTTGTCACCAACGCTCTCAAACTTCAAAAATACATATATCCAATAATTACACAACTAACAAAACCTTTAGTATCAATATAACAGCCCAAACTAACTAGTTCAATAATAGGAAGTGCACAAAACTACTCATACCAAGTTCATGATTATTATAATAGATACAATGCTGAAATTTCAATTATAAATAATATATTGTAGGAATAAAATAGCAGAAAAGATGCACACCAAATATACGTGAAAAAACCCTTAATAATAGGATAAAAAACCGCGGGCAAGGAGACTTTATATATATCAAAGGAGACCAAATAACCAACAACAATATCTCTACTGTTTTAAGAAAAACAGAGAACACGAGAAGAATAGTACTCTCTTGTACGAATGGAAGAAAGAACCCCAGAAGAAAGGAGAAAGAGATCACCCAATGAAGACTGTCTTCATTCCCTCTTCTTTGTCTCTTCTCTCTTCTTGACCTACTGATCAATCCACGCAGCCTTGCTGCGTTTTTCTCCTCCTTCTCTTCTTGCCATGCAAGTCAGGTCCTCACTTGAGGCTAGACCCGACCCAACAAACTCCCATCCACCCTCATGAGAATGATCATACTTGAAAAATGGACAAACTTAATGCAATGCCTTAAAGGCAGTCACCCCAACTAGGTCTCTACACTTGTCATGTTTCTCTTTAGGTAGAGACTTCGCCATCACATCCATAGGATTCTTCTCTATATGTATCTTTCCTAACTGCATTAGATTTTACTCAAACACATCCCGAATCCAATGATATCTAATATCAATGTGTTTGGTTCTTGAGTGGAAAACTGAATTTTTCATCAAGTGTATAGCACTTTGGCTATCACAATGCAATACATGGGTCTTTTCGCTAAAACCTACATGAAAAGAACTCTTCATCCATAACAACTCTTTACAAGCTTCAGTAGCTGCAACATATTATGCATCTGTAGTGGAAAGAACAACACATTTCTGCAACTTGATCATAATACAACTCTCCCTGCAAAAGTAAAGACATAACTAGAAAGAGACTTTCTAAAGTTCAAGTCAACTGACAGGTCTGCATCAACAAACTTGTATCTTTGGGTTAGATTACCAAAAACATAACAATAATTGAAAGTATTTTTAAGATACCTTATGATCCACTTCACTGCTGCCCAATGTTCTTTGCATGGATTTGACAAAAACCTACACACTTCACCAACTGCATAAGCCAAGTCTATGCATGTGCAAACCATATCATACATGAGACTTCCTACTACGGAGGCATATAGTACATTCTTCATTCTTTCTTTCTCATTTGCTGATGATGGACATTGTTCATTTCTCAATCTAAAATGTGCTGCTAAAGGAATATTTACTGTTTTCGCATCTTTCATACTGAATTAGCTAAGTATCTTCTCAAAGCATTTCTCTTATGACAATCACAGCTTCTTAGCCTTCCTATCACGAACAATCCTCATGTCTAACAATTGTTGTACTAAGTCTTTTATATCAAAGAACTTTCTCATGTCATTCTTTAATTGGTTAATCAATTGGCAGTCTTGTCCAACAATGAGCATGTCATCTACATATAATAACAAGATAATGAAGTTACCTGATGAGAACCCTCTTATGTAAGCACATTGATTTACGGCTGACCTGCGATATTTTTGATTTATCATAAATGCATCAAATGTCTTATACCACTGTTTCAGTGTTTGTTTATATTTATACAAAGTCTTCCTTAGCTTGCAAACCATGTGCTTCTTCCTAACAACTACAAATCGTTCTAGTTGTGTCATGTAGATTTATTTCTTTAGATCTTCATGAAGAAAAGCAGTTTTTGCATCTAACTGCTCAAACTTCAAGTTTAGATGTGTCACCAAACCAAGTATTACCCTGATAGATGACATTTTAACCACATGAGAGAAAATTTCATCAAAATCAATACCGCTTTCCTACTTAAAACCTTTCACCACTAACCGGGCTTTGTATCTCAACTTGCTTTGGCCTTCATTTTTAAGCTTGGAGATCAACTTGTTTTCCAACACTTTCTTACCTTTTGATAGTTTTACCAAATCAAAAGTGTGATTCTTATATAGAGAATTCATCTCTTTCTACATAGCTTGAATCCATTCATTTTATGCGTATCTTCTAGCATCTTTGCATGAGATTCTGACTCTCCACTATTTGTAAACATAATATATTCATTAGTAGAATATATAGTAGACGGAACATTCAATTGGTTCTAAATGAGAAGGAAGTTCCTCCTCTAACTCATGCTCATAGTTAGTTTGAGTCTCCATAGGACTATCATCTATATACTACTCATCTATCTCTATTTTCTCTTTCTCTATATTTTCATTAGTCTCACCATACTCAAATGAAAATTCTTCAGGTTCTACACAAGTTGGCCCATGAAAACACTAGCATTCAAACCTAACTGTTTGTCTCCCATGACATCTTTAATCGTTTGATCCTCTCTAAAAACAACATCACGACTCATGTAAATTTTGTCATTCTTTACATCCTATAACCTATAACCAAATTCATCATCTACATAACCAAAAAATATTAGAAGAATAACTTTATCATTGGTTCGATGTTTTTTAGGTGCATGCATGAAAACTTTGCAACCAAAGACTCTGAGGTGATCATATTTTACCTCTTATCTGACCAAACTCTTTGTGGAATATCTCCATCTAGAGGCATTGAAGGAGATCTATTTATTAAATAAACTACAGTGTACATTGCCTCTCCTCAAAAGTATTTAGGCAACTTAGAGCTAGATAGCAAACTTCTGATTCTCTCAACTATAGTTCTGTTCATCCTTTCTACAATTCTATTATGTTGTGGAGTACAGGAAATTGTCTTTTCATGTCTAATACAATGCTTAAGACAATATTCTTGTAGAGAAGAAATTATGTATTCACCACCATTATCTGTAAGTGGTCTCTTCATCTTCTTATTAGTCTCATGCTCAACCATTATATAAAAATTCATGAAAATATTACTTACTTGACATTTATTTTTTATTGTATAGGCCCACACCTTCCTTGATGCATCATCAATAAATGTGACAAAATAGGATGATCTACCTTTAGATGTCACATTTATAGGTCTACAGACTGAATAAACTAAATCTAATACATCTTTTGTTTTTAAAAAGTGCTTTTTCTTAAAAGAGATTCTATGCAACTTTTCAACCAAGCAATGATCACTAGGAGATAACTATGTGACATAGCCTCTTATGTCATAATTCTGACAAAGTACTATCAGCAATTACATTACTAATTTGAAACTTCATACCATACAAAGAGCCAAATCTGCTACTTTGAGCCAACACTAATGCCCATTTTGTTAATTTCTGACTCGTCTGACTAAAAAAAATACAACATCTATCTTTATTTAGTTTTCCTGTAGAAATCAGTTTCATTCTAAGATCTGGAACATGTCTCATATCTCTCAAAATCAATTTGCATCTTGAGCTCGTTTCAATGCAAACATTTTCTATCCCAATAATCTTCGAAGTACCACTGTTGCCCATGTGAACTACTCTAAGATCACCTGCTGTGTAGGATGAGAACAAATCTCTACATGGTGTGGCATGATAAGATGCCCCAGTATCTAATATTTGTATAGAATCACCATTCTCAACTATAAGACAATCATTTTCCTCAGATAAAAGTAATACTACCTCATCATCTAAAGCAATTGCAGTGTATTCTTTTAGTTTCACACTCTCTTGACTCTTCTTTTTTTGTTATTTTTCTTCTTTTCATTTCCTGCAATCAATCTTTTTGTGACCTGAAATACAACAGTGAAAGCATTTAGTTGTCATTTTGGGCCTTGATTTTGACTTATATTTTGATCTGACGTACCATTTATTATGGTTCTTCTGTCTACCCCTGTCTCACATCACTAGTACTTGTAAGCTAATAGTACCAAGTGGCTTTCTCTTTGTCTCTTTATTTAAAATACTGCTGGTTACATGTCTTATCATTAGCACACCATTTGGAGTGGAGTTGCTCAAAGAAACAACTAGAGTCTCCCAACTATCAAAAAGAGAACTGAGTAAAAAAAAGTGCATGTAACTCAACATCTAACATCATTTTTATGACTGAAAACTAATTAATTATGCTCTGCACTTCATTTAAGATTCCCTATCTAAGTTTGAGATTTACCAATTGTTTGATCAAGAAAGCATTGTTTCCAGTTGTTTTCCTCTCGTAAAAATCATGCAACTTCTGCCATAATGACTTCACGCTCGTCTCTGCCAAATGAAAGACACTATCATATAACTATTGTCTGATGGTGCCAATGGTTTTTCTATCTAATGGCTTTCATTTATCATGTCATATTTGTTGGTCGCTTGTTCTCAATGGGTGCATATAAATCTTTATAATAGAGCAAATCCTCCATTTTCACTTTTCATATAGTCCAATTGTTTTCATTTAAAGAGATCATCTTGGTGGAGGTCGACTCCATCTTTTAATAAGAATAAACACTACACACCTAACGCTCTGATACTACTTTGTTAATGGTTGTTCTCACCAACAACCTTG
The DNA here is from genome assembly GCF_008831285.2 of Nymphaea colorata. NCBI lineage: Eukaryota > Viridiplantae > Streptophyta > Magnoliopsida > Nymphaeales > Nymphaeaceae > Nymphaea > Nymphaea colorata. The sequence goes on along the minus strand of NC_045139.1, from coordinate 22,573,255 downwards.
TTTCAAACGTCTAAAAGAACTCAGAAAAATGAATATATTCTTATAAGAACAAATTACTCCAGCAAACAAATACTTAAGAAGACAACAACCAGCCAATTTCAACACTTAATGTTGCCACAAATGCTCTCAACCATTATTGGGCCTTGATTTTGACTTATATTTTGATCTGACGTACCATTTATTATGGTTCTTCTGTCTACCCCTGTCTCACATCACTAGTACTTGTAAGCTAATAGTACCAAGTGGCTTTCTCTTTGTCTCTTTATTTAAAATACTGCTGGTTACATGTCTTATCATTAGCACACCATTTGGAGTGGAGTTGCTCAAAGAAACAACTAGAGTCTCCCAACTATCAAAAAGAGAACTGAGTAAAAAAAAGTGCATGTAACTCAACATCTAACATCATTTTATGACTGAAAACTAATTAATTATGCTCTGCACTTCATTTAAGATTCCCTATCTAAGTTTGAGATTTACCAATTGTTTGATCAAGAAAGCATTGTTTCCAGTTGTTTTCCTCTCGTAAAGATCATGCAACTTCTGCCATAATGACTTCACGCTCGTCTCTGCCAAATGAAAGACACTATCATATAACTATTGTCTGATGGTGCCAATGGTTTTTCTATCTAATAGCTTTCATTTATCATGTCATATTTGTTGGTCTCTTGTTCTCAATGGGTGCATATAAATCTTTATAATAGAGCAAATCCTCCATTTTCACTTTTCATATAGTCCAATTGTTTTCATTTAAAGAGATCATCTTGGTGGAGGTCGACTCCATCTTTTAATAAGAATAAACACTACACACCTAGCGCTCTGATACTACTTTGTTAATGGTTGTTCTCACCAACAACCTTGTTTCAAACGTCTAAAAGAACTCAGAAAAATGAATATATTCTTATAAGAACAAATTACTCCAGCAAACAAATACTTAAGAAGACAACAACCAGCCAATTTCAACACTTAATGTTGCCACAAATGCTCTCAAATTCAAGATTGCATATATCCACTAATTATACAATTAACAGCTGCTTTAGCATCAATATAACAAGCCAAACCAACTAGTTCGGTTGCAGGAAGTGCACAAAACTGCCCACACCAAGTTCATGACTGCTGTAATAAATACAATTCTGAAATTCCAATTATAAATGGATATATTGTAGGAATAAAATAGTAGAAGAGATGCACACAAGTATGTGTGGAAAAACCTCCAATAATGGGGTAAAAAACCACAGGCAATGAGACTTTATATATATCTACCAAAGAGGACCAAATACACCAGCAGCAATATCTCTACTGTTTAAAAACAAAAACAGAGAACACAAGAGAATAATAACACTTTCTTATATGAATGGAAGAAAGAACTCCAAAAGAAACAAGAAAGTGATCACCCAATGAAAATTGCCTTCATTCCTTCTTTTTTCTTTGTCTTTTCTCTCTCTTCTTGACCTGTTGATCAACCCATGCAGCCTTTTGCTTTTTTTCTCATCTTCTCTTATTGCTTCCTCCTTTCCTTCTCGATTTGTTGTGTGAGAGCAAGAGGGAAGCCTTCTCTTGGTTTTTTTTTTTGAAAAAAGAGAGTCGAACGAGAGAGAGGATAGGGCACCGTCTGGTGCCCATCCCTTTTTCTTCGCCCACTCACTTGAGTGAGCGGACGGGTCAAGTCCTCACTTGAGGCTGGACCCAACCCAACAAAGTCCATGACACTCTGTCATAGGCTTTAGATAAGTCGATCTTCACGCAAATAGAATCATTTTTGCTCTTGTTAAGGCTATGGATGATGTCATTGGCCAGTATGAAAGCTGCTTGGGAGGCTCCAACAATGCACATAAGGATAGGCTGCATATTTGTTAATTAGGATTTGTAATCTCTATTTCATAACGTTGTAACTAACCAAACAACGTGAACAATTTTGTTTTCATTTTTTGGTTAGTTCCTATGATCAGATAAATACTTTGTTTTTATTTCAAAGTTATAGTTAGATAATCATTTGCTTAATAGACAGAACTAATGCGGTCTCTTTATTTTCGACGCTTTTGGCTTAATGACATTAGTGGCGGAGGTAGGAATTTTTCAATGGGGAGCCAAATTGTGTTTTTCAAAATTTTCATATAGGCTAAATTATTTTTTAAAATTATAAGTACGATTTTTTTTTCTGAAACCCTGAGGGAAGGCCATGGGGCCAGCAAGGCCCCATGGCTTCACCCTCGAATGGCATGTTCTGATGTTCATGGTTCTTGATTTTTCATTAGAAACTGAATACTGGGTACCAAAAAAAAGTTATTTGCATTTATTGATAATGAATGAAAAAATGCATTATATTTTTTATGTTATTTGCATGCATTTTATTCATGTTTTTACAGTTTAAATTGTGTTTATGTTGTCTCGTGTGTCAATGAGCTACAGTCGAAGTTTCATCAAATTCATAGTTAAAATGAGGATTTTATAGGCATTCTCATATATCTGAGGGATATCTAGAGATAGATCCACTCTCTAATCAATTTCGTGCCTGGAAGCATATTTAAATGGTGATTTAAGCATGAAAATCCATGATCCAATATAGAGATCTGTCGAAAATTGCAGAAATACCTCTCTTTGGAGTGTCCAGAATAGGGATGCAGTTTTAGTAAAATTATTGGCTTATTTTGCAATATCATTAAGTCCATCAAGTATTTGGCAAAAATTTCCGCTGCAAAGCCTTTCGAGGATCCTTTTTTTATTAACAAAAAAAATGGTTATATACATGGTTTTTGGGAAAATGTTTACGGGGAAACACATTCCAACACAACCTTGACTCCAAGGAGCATGGCTTCGAAAGCAGGGAAATGACATCAATAGAAGGATTAGAGTTGGTAAGAAATAAACACACTTCCTACGACAGTGAGCAGTAGAGAACACCATGGAAGCATTGCACGGATAATTCCGAATAGATCTGATATGACTCCTCCATCTTTTAGGTCCCACCACGAAAGCACTACAATTATCCAATGAAGGAATCGACAAAATGATATCATCTAAGATAAGTTAGATAACGAAACACAGCTCCAATGGGAATGGGACCACCGGGCAGACAGACCAACTGCCAAAACTTGGTGAGCCTTATGGAAAATTGCAAACAAAACCTTGATTAGGCAAAGCAAGACCTTGCTTCTTGCACCGATCAAGCGTTAAAAGTCTTCCCTTGGCTGTAAGGAAACTGAACCAAACAGCACTAGGGGAGCTTTTGAAGCCCACAGGAAAGAGTTCCAGTCCGTGACAGGTCTATGCACTCTTATATGAACACAAATATCGTTACATGATAGTGCTGAAGCATAAGCGTCACCCCACCAAAGCTGGTCAGGATTGTCATTGAGCTGCATAACATCTAGAGCTTGATACATCCACGGGAGTCTAATAGCACCACTGACCTGAGCCTCCCTTCGAAACGCGTCAGCCACAGAGATGTCAAGAAGATCCTCAATACTCCCAAAGTCATCTGCACTGAGTAAAAAAATAAAGGATACCCCAGCTCCATGAGTCAAACCAGAGCTTTATGTGATTCCCATCTCTCAGATTCCAATGAATTAAGTAGGCAATCTACTTCCATGCCCAGACGATGCCCTTCCATGCAGCAGACTGATGGGAAACTCTTTTAGGTAACCATAGGCTGCTACGGTGCAAATATTTCTTCCTAACATGTGCAGCGCACGTAGAATCTTCCCATAACGTTTTCACTCCCCATTTAATCAACATAGCTTTGTTGAGAGTATTGATATCAGGGATGTCAATACCTCCTTCGTCCACCAGGAAGCATAAACTCTAATGAGATGGGAACGGTGTTGATCCACCGAATCACCCAAACAAAACCTGCCATAAGTCTTTCTAGCCTTTGAATGGTGCCCATAGAGAGTCTGAAAGCACTGCTCCAATAGCGAATGATTTGTGAGAGGATATTCTTCATTAAACAGACACGTCCCGCATAAAAAAGCATATTCCTTTTCCAGTCACTTAGTTTATTTTCTACCTTTTCTAGCAGGGGGTACACATGCCTTCACTCAATTAACAACCTGCGGGAGGGAAAGGAAAGAAAAGGGATGGGTGAAAGGGAAAGGAAAAGAAAGGGAGGGAAAGAGAATGGGAAAGGAAGGGAAATGAAAAGAAAAAGATCATTATAAAGCTTGTTTGGATAGAAAGGAAAAGATGATAGAATTTATAATACTTTACAATAATACCCTTAACATTCAATTCTAGTAAAGCTTGTTTGGATAGAAAGGAAAAGATGATAGAATTTATAATACTTTACAATAATACCCTTAACATTCAATTCTAGAGGTATACAGGGAACACAATGAACAGCGGCAACCCACTGTCCAATGGCAGCGATGGTCAGTATGGTCTGAACGGGGAAGATGACCCTCCAAGTCTCGAGCAGTTGTGGGAAGGGGGAGAGAGACAGACCCGGCACCCGTCAGAGTCTTGACCAGCAGTGGGGGGGAGAGAAAGAGTCATGCAAGATCAATGACATACATGGTAGAAAAGGATAGACTTTTCCTTTCCTTCCCAATCCCTCCAATTTTGGAGGGATTCAATTTACATTAGAGCATCATTTCCATTCCCTTCCTTTGCAACCAAACAAATTTTTTACTTTCCTTTCCTTTCATTTTTTTTTAATTAGTCAACCAAAAAGAATTGATTGTTCAATCCTTCTCTTTCCCTCCCTTTCCCTCCCTCTATCCGAATAGGGTGTTAGTTCTACAAAACAACAGGATATCATCTACATAGGCGAGGACTGTGGGAATTGAGTAAGATCCATGGGAATTCTGAATTTCTAGGCAGCCCATAACATCTCCATAACAATAAGGAAAAGATGTGGGGAGAGAGGATCTTTTTTATGTAGCCTCCTTTTCCCCTCAAAATATGTGCCTTCTCTACCATTTAAAAGCACTACTCACACAAGTAATAATTTTCTTGATCCAACCAGGCGGGATGCGAAGTCATTCCAAAGCCCAAAGCATGGTAAAGGAAGACAAAATTAACATGATCATACGCCTTGGAGAGATCAAGTTTTAGAAGAATAGATGCACCATTATGTCAATCTAGGCTGATGACCAACTCATGGGCAAGCAAAATCTGGTCATAAATGTTCCAGCTAGGAAGGAAGGCTCCTTGTTCATTACCCAGAATCCGGCCCAAAATCCCCCTCTCTATCAACCATGATCTTGGTAATGAACTTATATACGGAATTGCAAAAAGCAATGGGGTGGAAGTCTTTGATATTCTCGGCCCCTGAAAATTTGGGGATCAAGGCCAAGTGAGATCTATTAATCTTTTTCACCATCCTACCTATATGAAAGAAATCCTTGACCTCCTCTACCACATCAAGACCCTCCATTTCCCAATAAGCTTTGAAGAAACCATTTGGGAAGCCATCAGAGCCAAGCACCTTGTCACTGCATGATTCAAACTCTACCTTTCCAACTTCTGAATCCTCCAAAGGTCTCTCCAACCAAGCTGCTTCGTCTTGGCTAGCAACAGGGCCCTCAGAGCACCCGTCCATCATCAAGCCGCTAGAAGAATCAAGGGCAAAAAAAGCTGCAAAATAATCAATACATAAACTATGGATATGTTCTGAATCTCTGGCTATGACCTGCCCAACTTTGATAGAAGAAATAGAATTCTTCTTGAATCTTCCTTTTGCCTGGGCATGGAAGAACCGGGTGTTTTTATCATCATCAATAAGCCAATAATTTCTAGCCTTTTGTTTCCAAAAGACGTAATCCTCTTCAAGAGCCTAGTTCAGCTCTTTGCAAAGGAGGATCTCACAGTTCCCATCAGCCGCCCAAGATCCTTCAGTCTGAGACTGAATGCGGTCAACTCTTTAGGTTGGAAAATGGAGCTCTACTCTCCCAAACACCATGGAATTCCATTGAGCCAATGCCCTACGAGTGGATTCCAACTTGAGAATTAGTCGAATCATGCGGCAGTCTCTGCAGTTAGTGTTTCATGCTCTCTGAATAATTTATGCGACACCCTTCCCAAGAGGATCAAAAATTGAAGAATTTGAACAAAGCTTTACCACGGGGAAAGAAAGCGCTAGTTTAGTTTCGACTTTCGAGCGATTTGGATTGGCCTTGTGTGATGCCTCGTTTGAGTTCATGCTTTGGAAGTTTTTCATATGTCGGTTGAGGTCCACTTCAACTTCACCGTCCCTTTCTTTTTCTTTCTCATGCCTCGTGCCTAAAAGCCCCCCTTTGGGGTTCAAGAATCGATAGAAGCAGAGGGATGTGATCTGAAGTGGACCTCAGAAGAATTTTAAGTCTTGCTAGTCGATAGGGAATGAGATCCCAATTCGGATTTAACAATGCCCAATCAAGATTACACAAGACTAAGCTATCATTCACATAGTTATTGCTCCAGGTATAGACCGTTTGTACATTATCCACCACGTGAAGCCCAAACTGACAAATGAAAGAACGGAAAAGCTCATAGCTTTGACGGTGCCCTGCCCATTTTGTCGCATGCGTTTCTCATGACATTAAAATCGCTCATGAAGCATATATGGGACCAAAAAAATGAAAGATGCTGCAACTGAGGCGATGAATATCCAATCGACATATGACATGATTAGAATGAAGATAAACTCCGTACAAAATAAAGTTGACACCTGATCGACGACACTTGCAATCTACTGCAATCCATGCCCTATCACAATTGAGCAAACTGACACTCACAGCAGGTTCCAGCAAAGGATGATCTACGCTACATCATCACATAGAGTAGCATTAGAGAAAAATGCAAGATGTGGATAACTGTGTTTCCACAGTTCAAAATGAGTGATAGACAGTAACGAGTCAATGAAGAAACAAAGATTAGGAGAATGGTCTTGGAAAATCAGGTTGAGACCCACTTGGTAGTTGTCCAACCAATTTTTGAACATTCCACGCAATAATTCACATCTACTCAAACGGGAGGAGGCGGGTGTCTAACCTCAATAGCCTACTGCATGGTGGCAGACTCTGGAGAGCCTTGATCATGCGAACTCTAGTGATTTACATAGGTTGAGGTCTAAGGCGCCCCCACTGGTTTTCAACACTAAGCCATCCCCTTCATCTAGCCTCACACTTTGATCCAGCTGATCCCAATCCTCTCGGCATTGTCAATCGTATCCATAGAAGGAGGAGATGCATTGATGCTTTGGTTAGGTGAGCAAGCCACTCGCCGATTGATATCTTCAAACAATCCTTCACATCTCACAACCACACCTGAAGAGGAGGTTGTGTGAGTATTGTTGAGACACAACTTTAACCCTTCATGGCCTTGCGACCAGAGAATCGGTGAAAAGTTTGTAAGATTATCCAGGGGCTTCCTAGCCCTTTTTTTATTTCTCTAACCCACAACTTCTACCTCATTGTGTTGGCCGGCTTTAGAGCCTCTGGAGCTTAATGGGCCCATCAATCAGAATTACATTGAGCTCCCTTGTTTAGGTGACCGCTTCAAATCGTACAGTGATTTATCCAACTTGTATACTTTGTCTTTATTTTCTTCAATGTCATATCCTTGTGGTTGAGTCATATATATAGTTTCTGTTAACTCACCATTCAGAAAAACAGTGTTTACATCAATCTTACAAACATCCAAGTCATATAAGGCTGCGATAGCTAGAATTATTCTGATTGATGCAAATTTTGTAATTGGTAAATATGTTTTTAAATAACCAATTCTTCTTTTTGGGAGAAACCTTTCGCCACCAGTCTTGCTTTAAATTTCTCGACTAATCTGTCAGCTTTATATTTTTTCTTTTAGCACCCATTTACACCCAATGGATCTTCTATCCTTAAGAATCTACTAATTCTCAGACTTTATTATTTTCTATGGATTTGATTTCTTTATTCATAGCATTTACCCAATCTGACGATTCATGCAAATTTATTGTTTTATCATATGTCAGATTGTCTAACATTTCTTCAATATCTGTCAAATAGCATAACTCTTCTGCTAGATATACAAAGTAATCATTCAAATATGAAAGAGGAGCTCCAAGTCTTTTATGACCTGACAAAGTCTGAAAAGATGAGGTACTTGAATCGGTTGGTTCATTACTAAACCGTTCCTCAATCAGTTGATTGTCAGACTATTCTTTTGAATAAATTAGATCATCAAGTAGATCGGTTTGATCTCCCACTAGATCATTGTCATTATTATTTACTTATTCTAGGAACTCTACATCCCTACTTTTGATAAGCTCCATAGCCTAGTGATATAATATGTAGCCTTTGGATCCTTTTGGATATCCAATAAACAAAAATTTTACAGATCTATTATCTAGTTTATCCATTTTTTTATCTAAAAAATTTTATATGGGATATAGATCTCCATCTCCTGAGATGTCTCAGGTCTGGTTTTACACCAATTCATCTCTCATAAGGAGGAGTTGTTGAGAATGTTTTGCAGAGCACTCGATTTACTGTATACATAGTTGTTATCATAGCTTCATCCCAAAATATTTTGGGTAATTGTGCACATGCCAACATGGATCTTATCATGTTCAAGCGGGTTTTGTTATACCTCTCAGCAAGACCATTTTGTTGTGGTGTTCTAGACATTGTTCTTTGCCTATTAATTCCAAGGTCTTTATAGTATTTGATAAATTCATTTGATGTGTACTCACCACCTTTGTCAGACCTTACAATCTTGATGTATTTTCCAAGTTGTCTTTCAACTTCATTTTTGTATTTTTTGAATTTTCAAATGCTTCATATTTATCTTTGATCAGATAAAGATAACCAAATTTTGAAAAGTCATCAATGAATGTTATAAAATATAACATGTCACTATGTGTTTGGACCCTGAAATGTCCACAAATATCTAATGAATCATCTCTAATAGATCAGTGGCCCAGATTACTTCAGAAGGAAAGCATTTTCTTGCCATTTTTTTATATAAACAAGACTGGCATTCACGAAATCACTTATATTTATATCAGGTATTATACCTTGTTATGATAGAGTCTTTTATCTTGTTAATGTTTACATGGCTTAATATTTCATACCATAATTTCGCACTCACACTCAATGGACAATCAATGTAAGCAGAACCTGAAGCCATATTGATTTTGTTAAGCTTAAACATGTCATGTTCTTTTACATATTTCCCTTCATACATGGTCCTCCCATGTTTTCTCACTATGGCTTTCTCTGAAACAAAACATACTTTAAAACCTTTTTCAATCAGAGCAGGGATATACACTAAGTTCCTGTTCATAAAAAGAACATATAGAACCTGTCAAAATGGTGCCCCCAACATTGAGTCGAGATGACCCGACTCCATGACATCACAATACGAATCATTTCTCATATAGACCTTTTGTACTCTTGGACTCAGGTCTTCCATACAAACCACACCTTCCTTCATTTTTGCAATGTGATGGGTAGCCCCTGAATCTACCTACTAACCAGTTAGTTTTCCATCTGTGAATAAACATTCTAATGCAACACAAATGACTTCTTTGTTGAAGTCTCAGTGATTTTTCTTTCTATTGTTGTTGTTCTTCTTATTTAGAAACTTGGTCATGCAGTTCTTCTTGATGTGTTCAGGCTTTTCGAACCTGGAGCATTTCACTACATCACCTTGAGGTTTCTGAGTACCTACAAAATTACTCTTAAACTTGTCATCGTTCTCTTTTTAAATTGTTTGGGTCTTATATGCACATGATTAATAGCAGGTTTATCTTAGACTATCATTAGTTCTGCATTCTTTCTCTTGGCCAAGTGTTCTTGCTGAATAGCTAACTGAATGGGAAGCTTCTCTAAAGTTAGAGGTAGGCTATTCATGATCGTACAGATCTGCATGTTATCAGATATCACATTTTCTACTATGACAACATCTTGTTAACATGGTCAACAACTCTATCTGGCTCCTTCATTTTATATGAGTTATACTATTCTAGGAGTAACTGAACGTGCATCGTAGTAGTGGTTTTATACTTTGAGGAGATAGCTTTAAACATCTCCTTAGCTGTTGGATAGCTTCAAACATCTCCTTTCCACTCTATCTGACTCCTTCATTTTATGTGAGTTATACTTTTCTCATTTTTCGCTCGATCTTCTCTCTCTTCTCACAAAAACACTAGAATTGCTCGTGTAAGCAATACTTTCTAGCATACTGCAAGTTACTTAATCTAGCATGCCTTAGGCATCCCCGATAGTTTTCTATCTATGCATCGATTTATATCATTCTAGCACGCCAGTAAGTTTCATCATCTAAAAGTTACTTACTTGTTTCAGATGATAGTGATCTCATATGCTCTGATACCAATGTGGGAGTTACAACAGCAGAATCGCGCCTTAGTTCAGAACTATGTTTCCTCAGCAAGTTTACCACTGGAATCTCTAGGATGAGTAGACGAGTGGCAAAAGGCAGAGGCAACATCGACTGAAAGAGAAAAAGAAGAAGAAGACAAAAAACCAATGGATTAAAGATAGCCAGGTTTGCTTCTGTGAAGCACCAACCAGGGTAATCCTTCGACGAAACCCTAAATCATGAAGTGTTGGGCATATATATAAGCCGCCTCACAGGATTTCTTGAAGCCCAGCTAGTGGTTAGGGCCAGTGAGAGATTAGCGGAGAAGAAACAGGTAAAGTAAATCTTTAGATTTTATTTAATAAAAACTTTATTTGAAAAACAACTTGCAAGTTGATCTCGTAACTGCGAGTGGGCTGCCTCGCAGTTACGAGATGAAGGGATAGGGCTCAGGGCCACTATCCAATAAGGGGAAGTCAATTAGTAGAGGACAAGGACTTTGAATCCACCGAGGACTAAACCCTAGTTTTACCATCAGCATCCACTGAACCCATTGCAAAGCGGTCGAACCGGCTGAAAGTTGTAGCTGGGCATAGTCCCGACCTTCTTCACACCATTATTCATCTGATGCCTTCAATATCTTGAACTAATCGTCCCTCTACGACCCTAAGAGACCCATGATTTGTTTATTCATGAACTGCAACAACTTCATAGCTAACCAATTGGTAGATGTAGTCGAGCAAACATAGCCATACCAGATTTAGGCCCCGTTTGTTGCACATGAAGTTTTTTGCATGGTAAAATTTTCAAGAAAAATGTACAGTGAGAAGAAATTAAATTTTTTCCAAGTCATGCTTGATGGCCTGAATTTTTTTCCAAGAAAAAAAACTTTACTGTTTAATGAACAGAAAAAACGTACGGTGAATAAATTTTTGAACCCATTGCATATATATCCCAACATCATATAATGTCAATGAAACATTGTAAAACAGTATACCAACATCTTGAGTCTCAAAAAAATAATACTGTAACAACATAAAAGAGTCTAAGAACAATTTCTTAGTATAAAGAAATCCAACTAACGGTAGCAACAGTCTTCCTAGAAATCAAGAACCTAGAAACTCCAATCGATCAAGAAACCCAAATGAATGAAACATAAAATTGAATCCCTAAAATCAATCCCATACTGAATGCACACCACAATAACTAGAACATTTCCACTGTGAATCTACGGCAGAGAGAGGGAGGTGTAGAAAGAGAAAGATAGAAAGCTATTGGTCTCTAATTGTCTCTTGCTCAAGTAATTGATCATCAGGAAACGATGGTTGGAGCACTAGTGAAATGTCGATGCTTCCAATAGGAAACAAAGACAGGAGGGGGCGAGGAGAAGGCTCTACCGGATGTGATCTAGGAAGCAAGCGAACTTGATTTGTTGAGGAAGAAGCCACTATTGAGGAGCCGTTGCTGAAGAAGAACCCGCTGCTGCAATGGCAAGAGAAACAACCACAACAAGAGGAAGAAGGCCCAACGAGAGAGAGAGTGAGAGAGACTTAGGTGATGAAGCAACGGGCAAAAAAAATTTTTGCGAAAAAAAGTCAAACCGATCTATGTCCGACTTTTTTGCATGGGAAGTTTTTTGAATCCAATGAAAAAAACATGGTAAAATTCTCTGTGTTTCATGCTGCAGGGAAGAACCATACAAACTTAGAAAAAAAATTTGCATTGCACAGTATTTTCCATGAGCATCAAACGGGGCCTAAGAGATGAAATCCCTCAATCGACAAGTATGATGGTGACAAAGAGGGAGAAGCCAAGCCAGTTCTCACGCCTCTGCTCCCCATGCAAGAACCAATGATTTCTCTTGCTCAATGATTTATGGAGACTGAACCACCGGCAGTCAAGTCAAAATACAGTGGATGATTTCATTGTTTGAACTCTTATAACTGTGTAATTGATTTTTTTTTAGTGGTGAAGGGAATATTTTATCTATTATTGAATTTGGATCAATATCCAAAATCTTGTTCCATGCCGATTGGGCACGATCTCACTATTTTGCGGAAATTTACAATTTGAAATTGGTGTGATTTTTACTTGTACTTAATTGAGAATATCCTTCAAGAGTACTTTGCCGCAAAATTCGCATAATTTGTTTAAGTAGATATAAGTTGCGGTGGTGAACTAGCTACTTTGTTTTTTAATACATGAATGGTAAGATGATTAAAAACTTAAAGCATGCGAAAAACTACAATCTACATAGTTGTAATGTCATTATATATTGTGCAGATAAATGTATGAAACATGCAAGGATATTATAATATTGTATATGTATCACTAAGAACTGGTTGGATTGACTGCATGTGTACTTGATCTAGCACAAATTGGAAAGTTAAGTAGTAATTGTTGGAGCTTTGCTAGAAATCTAGATAGCGCACAAACAAAATATGCAGAAATTCGAAAGAAGCATTCATGATTCATGTGTTTCATAAAGGGCGGAAGAAGAACCTGTAGAGGCGACCGCCGACTGAATGTCGGCGGCTGTGGGAAGAACGGCTACAGTCCCCATAGAGTCGTTCCCCTGCGACATTGGCGGCGGCGGTGGCGGCGGCAATGGGTTTCTCTCCTCACCCATAGCAGCCCAGTGATGGGGACAGGCAATTCACGTATGGCTAAGGGGACCGATTACCCAGACGGTAAAAACTGAATGTGTCTCACACCATCACAAGACACAAGTATTTATACTTAAGGGTCCGAAACGGATATGGACCTGTATCGACGCAGGACTATCCAGATGGGGAAATCCCAACAATCTCCCACTAGTCCAAGTCGATATCAATGGTAAACAAAATGAATGGATTAGCCTTAAAATCCATTCCAAGGTCCCACCTTGTTGTCTTACAAAACTTCTCAACAAACAAATGAGAATACAAAATAAATAGACAACAAACTTAATGAGAATCAACAAACTGTATGTGATCACATTCATAAATGTTTGCATAATAGTGTGTTTACATTGAACTATACAAACCCATCCTCTTAACATGTTCAAAGAACATACCAGATGCTATCGCTTTAGTAAGAGGATCTACAACCATATCTGTAGTTCCAATGTATTGAATACACACTAGTTGATTCTTTGTCCTTTCTTTAACAACAAAATACTTAAGTTCCATATGCTTACAAGAAGTAGTACTTTTGTTGTTGTTGGAAAAGGACACTGCAGCTTCATTATCACAGTGAACCTTAAGTGGTCTATCAATAGAATCCACTATCTTGAGCTGTGAAACGAAATTCTTTATCCAAATTGCCTGTGATGTAGTCTCATATAATGCAATGAATTCTGCTTCCATGGTGTGAGCAGCAGTCACAGTCTGCTTTTTGCTCCCCCATGAGATGGCACCTCCTGATAGAAGGAAAACAAAACCAGTAGCAGACTTTCTACTATCGGTACATCCTCCAAGATTGGCATCAGAATAGCCAATCACTTCTAAATGGTCCACCTTGCGATATGTCAACATGTAATCTTTTGTCCCTTGCAAGTATCGCATGACTCTCTTTACGGCCTTCCAATGTGCAATGCCTGGATTAGATTGAAATCTACCAAGCATCCCAACAGCAAAGGAAATGTCAGGCCTAGTGCAACTCTGTGCATACTGCAAGCTGCCAACTGCTGATGTATATGGAATGTTGATCATTTGTGCCTTTTCAAATTCGTCCTTTGGACAATCATTTAGGCTCAATTTATCCCCTTTAGCTAGGTGTCGAAATAGGAGAACAATTCTCAGAACTTTATTGATGTATGTTGATTGGGAGAAACTTAAAACACATTTAGATCTGTCTCGACGAATCTCAATGCCAAGAACAAATGAAGCCTCACCCATGTCCTTCATCTCAAAATGAGATGCGAGAAAATGTTTGGTTTCTGTTAGCAATCGAAGATCATTTGAAGCAAGCAAAATGTCATCCACATATAAAGTCAAAATTATGAACTTACTCCCACATGTCTTAAGATACACACATCGATCAATGATATTTTTTGTAAACCCAAAAGTCGTAATGACTTCGAAAAACTTAATGTACCATTGACGTGAGGTCTGTTTAAGTCCATAAATTGCTTTATTAAGCTTGCAAACCAAATGATCTTTACCACTCTCAGAAAACCCTTGAGGTTGATCCATATATACCTCTTCATCCAAATCATCATTCAAGAAAGCTGTTTTTACATCCATCTGATGTAGCTCTAAGTCAAAATGAGCTACAAGTGCAAGGACAATCCTCATTGACTCTTTAGCAGAGACAGGTGAATATGTCTCATTATAGTCAATGTCCTCCATTTGTGTGAATTCTTTAGCAACTAATATTGCTTTGTATTTCTCTATGTTGCCTTTAGAGTCTCTCTTGGTCTTATAGACTCATTTACACCCTACGGGTTTTACTTCTTCAGGCAACGACACAAGGCTCCATGTCTGGTTTTTAGCCATAGAGTCAAGCTGTTCTTTCATTGCATTAATCCAGTGCCTATATTGTTTGCTTTCAACGGCTTCAATGAATGTGAAAGGATCATCATCAACATCTATCAAATCACTATGCTCTTGTAGGTATACCACATAGTCTGATGATATGGCAGATCTCCTGGCCATTGTAGATCTACGAACATGTAATTGATCATTTTCAATTTGTATGACCACATCTTGTTCGTGTTCATCAGTATGATCTACACTTAATTCATCTGGATCTGATGCATTGCCTGTATGATTTGCATTCATGTCATCCTGGGAGACAACATAATCATACACATTTATATTCTCTTTATCAGGTCTACTTTCAGTATCCTGTATTTCCTCAAAATTGAGGTTTTCTAATGCATCTAACCCAAATGAGCCATCTTCCAGGAACTTAGCCTTATCTGTTTCCATAATATGTGGTGTATGAGATGGACAATAAAACCTATAACCTTTCGATCTTTCTGGATAACCAATAAAGAAACCACTGGTTGTTCTAGGATCAAAGGCTTTTATGTAGGGGTTATACAATTTAGCTTCAGCAGGACATCCCCATATGTGCATATAAGAAAGAGAAGGTTTCCTACCTATCCATAACTCGTAAGGAGTTATGGGAATAGCCTTAGTAGGAACCCTATTTTGGATATGCACTGCTGTCCTGAGAGTTTCACCCCACAAGGTTAGAGGGAGAGTAGAGTAATTTAACATAGCTCGAACCATTTCTTTAAGTGTACAATTTCTTTTTTCAGCAACACCATTTTGGTAGGCGTTGCCTGGCATAGTGTATTGAGGCACAATGCCTTCTTCCTTTAAAAATCGTGCTAATGGTCCATCCCTTTGTCCCATCTCAGTAAACCTACCATAATATTCACCACCTCTATCTGATCTGACTATCTTGATAACTTCACCGATTTGTTTTTCTACTTCTTTCTTATATTCTTTGAAAACTTGACACACATCAGATTTTTCAAAGATTAAGTAGAGATACAAATACCGAGAATAGTCATCTATAAAGGTGACAAAATACTTTTCGCCTGTGTAACAAGGAGGGAAAGGTCCACAAACATCTGTGTGAACAATTCCTAATCTTTCAGTACATCGCTCGGTACCTTCTTTATATATGTTAGTTTGCTTTGCCTTTATGCAATCTACACATATGTCGTTATCTGTAAAATCAAGAGATCGTAAGATCCCTTCATTTATGAGTCTCCTTATTCTCTTTTCAGAGATATGACCCAAACGGCGGTGCCATAGATCGTAAGATCCCTTCATTTATGAGTCTCCTTATTCTCTTTTCAGAGATATGACCCAAACGGCGGTGCCATAGCATGTATGAATCATCCTTTATGGTACTACGCTTGTTGCCACTTATACAATGACTAGAAACCAACAAT
This sequence comes from Nymphaea colorata, assembly GCF_008831285.2. NCBI lineage: Eukaryota > Viridiplantae > Streptophyta > Magnoliopsida > Nymphaeales > Nymphaeaceae > Nymphaea > Nymphaea colorata. The sequence continues at coordinate 22,557,084 of NC_045139.1, read as the reverse complement.
TCAGGAGATTGGATCTTCACATTCAACTTGTATAAACCATCACACAAAATAACAGAACCAATTTCAACAAGATCTTTATAAATAAACATCTTTGAATTCTCAAACTTTAAACAGAAATCAAATTTGTCCAGTCTTGATACAGAAATTAAGTTTCTACTATATGATGGAACAAAGAAAACATCATGAAGATCCAAAACAAAGCCAGTATCAAGCCTAATCTGGCATTCTCCTACAGCCTTCACATGTGAGCGCATTTTATTTCCTGAGAAAATGCTCCTCTCATGTAGTGTTGGTTCCCTTTTACTCATAAAGTCATGTAAATTATTGGCAATATGCACAGTAGCACCAGAGTCAATCCACCAGCTATTAATAGGAACATTATAACATATTACTTTCAAGTGAAACAAATGACATGTTACCTTTCTTCTCTAACCAATTCTTGTACTTGATGCAGTCTGACTTCTTATGCCCCTTTTTCTTGCAAAAGAAACACTTTATAGGAGCTAAGTTAGTCTGCGCAGTTTGAGAAGCAGGTTGACTTGATGACTTCTTCTTGGCACTCCTTTTCATTAAACTTTTCTTTATGTCAACTTTACCAGCCCCAGAGTGAGAAACCATATGTGCACTTTGCAACTTCTCACCCTTCATCCTTTCCTCCTCTTCAACACACTTAGACATCAATTCATTGAATGTCCATTCAGTATTATGTGTGTTGTAACTGATCTTAAAAGGAGTATATTCAGCTGGTAAAGAGGTCAAAGTAAAGAATACCAAGAAAGATTCAGAAATAGTCAACTTCATGTCATTCAATTGAGAAGCAATGTTCCTCATTTCTAACATATGCTGGCGAATGTTACCCCCTCCTTGATATTTCATAGATATTAACTTTGACATTAGGGTACTAGCTCTGGCTTTATGAGAGCTGACAAACTGAGCTTCAACTGCATCCAAGAACTCTCTCACCGATCTACAAGGTGGGATAGCACCACGTATGTTCTTAGCGACCCTTGATTGCAAAAGCAACAAACTTAGTCGGTTAGAACGCTCCCACTTGTCAAAATACATTATTTCATTATGTCTACTTTCTGGTGTAAGAGGTAGTGGTTCAAGTCGCCTCAAAGCCATATCCAGATCCATATACCTCAATATAAACACAACATTTTCTTTCCATTCAGCATAATTTGAATCATCAAGTAAAGGGATAGAATTTGAAGCATTAAAATAAATAGATTCAGGCACTGCAGACGACAAAAGACATCTATAAGTTGACATGCATTATATGAGACAAACCATATGGAACAATAAACCGAATAAAAGGCTCTTTATGTCTACTATTTCCAAGACAAATACATGGGGTTATTAGGATGCTACTTTGGTAATATACCTAATACGCACATGTATTCCGTCTTAACTTTATCTAGTAAAACTAGGAAATGTAAATCAAAACTATAGTTAAGCATAACACCTTTGGGTGTAAAATGACAGAACTATGTAAGGATCTATTTTCCTATTTTACTGTACTTATTCTCTTGAACATAACACACTACCTTTGGGTAATTATGTTACTTCAAATGAGAATAAATACAACATGAAACACTAATGTGCCTTTAAATCATGCGTAGTAACTTTGGTGAGGTATAACATGATTTAACTAATCATAGGCTCCTTACATTAGCGTTATCGTACAACTTTATGATCATGCAATAAAAATTAACTTTAGCATAATCCTAAACAAAACAGGATACAAGAATATAATATGTCATAATAACACATTTAAAATGAAATACACGAATCACATGAATCATTTCTGCATAATCAACTTAATGCTATCTAAATTATTCATTAAAGCTCCATAAAACATAATGAATTGGTCCCGTATCGATCTAAAATGATCGAACCAATCTATTAATCACCTTAAATGGGCATACAACCACATATACCGGCTCCCTCTAGCTTAGAACCGGCCCGTATCAGTCCTAAATGGACCGAACCGGTGGAAAACTAGATGAACCGGTCCGAAAAGGGAAAGAACCGGTCTCAAACAACTCTGAATCGGTTTGAAAAAGCCCGAATCGGTTTTAAAACTGAATGAACCGGTCTGAAAATCAATTGAACCGGTCCAGAAAAGATCTGAATCGGTTCTAAAACGGACCGAATCGGTTCTGAAACGGACCGAATCAGTTCTAAAACGGACCGAATCGGTTCTGTTTTAAATCAGACCGTATGGATACGGTTCGGGTCCAACCAGACCCGACCTGATCCATAAATTTGAAATCAAAGCGGGCGGAAGAGCGGGCGCAACGAGTTTTTTTTTTCTTTTTAAATATTATGGATCCGGGTCAGATCAACATGACCCGACCCGGGTCCAACCGCCTCCCGCTCGATCGTCTCCCGCTTGACTGAGCGAGCGGTTTCAGGCAGCGAGAAACCGCCACTCCTCTGCAAAACGCCGAACGCAGGGAACGGCGGGTTCTTCTCCGACGGGCTGAGGGAAGCCTTGGGTCGGCGCCGGCGAGTATCACGGCACCGCCCGGCTACAGGGAAGCCGCCGGTGGGCCTCTGACCGGCCATCGCCCTCCTCAGCCATCGTCTGTCCCTATGCCCTCCATCTTTCAGATTTGGGCATGACCAGTGGCAGCGGGAGGACGACGGGTGATTGGGTGGACGCCGGCGGGTGCCGTCTGGCGACGGTGATCCCGCCAGTGGCCTCCCTTCCTTCAGTCGCCCTTCAACTGAAGCCTTCCGTCGCCTTCCCCTTTCCCTCTTTTCCCTGATCATTCCCAACGCAGTGGGTGGGCGCCGGCAAGAGCCACGTCTGTTGCCTCTCCCTGATTCCTATCCCTGCGACTGCAACAGAAGCCCAACGCTTCCATCGCCTATTGTGCAAACAGAGGAATGAACAGGCACGTCGGTGACCACGTTTCTGCCCTATTCCCTTTGCGTGAAAAAACAGTATGCAAAGGGAAACGCGCAGTGGTGCGTGGTGTGGGCCCATAACCCATTGTTGGAACTTTGCTAGAATCAAAGATAGCGCACAAAACGAAAATGCAGAAATCGAAAGAGACATTCATGATTCATGTGTTTCATAAAGGGCGGAAGAAGAACCTGTAGAGGCTACCGCCGACTGAATGTCGACGGCTGTGGGAAGAACGGCTACAGTCCCCATAGAGTCGTTCCCCTGCGGCATTGGCGGTGGCAATGGGTTTCTCTCCTCAGCCATAGCAGCCCAGTGATGAGGACAGACAATTCACGTATGGCTAAGGGGACCGATTACCCAAACGGTAAAAATTGAATGTGTCTCACACCATCACAAGACACAAGTATTTATACTTAAGGGTCCGAAACGGATATGGACCCGTATCGACGCAAGACTATCCAGATGGGAAAATCCCAACAGTAATAACTTGGACATCTTATGCAAAAGGCTTATCATGATTTAAAGGAACCCAGCCTTGTAACAGTTTAAAACTGTAAAGATATGGATACTTCTGAAGTAGGAAAGAAAATGAATAATGTTGCATGAGTAAACGATGTTTTGCAAATGAATACCATCCCATTGCCAATCTGAACAACATAAAACTGTTGAAACTATTCAAAACAAGTGAACAGTTTCTAAAGACAAGTTAGGAGACATGTCAACAATTAAAAGTTAATCATTAAACTTTATTGATGTAAAAAATTTTCCTCACACTGTGAGTCAACATCTCAGAACATACAAGCATGATTAGAGAACTAAGGTACGGTAATTGTAACCTTCCAAGCGAAGAATTTGAAGATCAAGAGCATCAAAACTTTTCATCATATTGCACATCACTTGGATTTATAATACAAGCACACAAAGGCTCCACGTCTAGTAATCAAATATTTTTGTAGCTAAAATCTCTGAAAGACTCCTAACTTCAAAAGAAAGTTCTCACATACAATTAGGGATGTCAAATAATAGGATTCAAATCAAACGTACTCTTTACAATATCTGATTTATTAGATGCTCACACATTTGGATTGAAAGTCGGATTTAAATGTGAACAAAGAAAATCTATGCCATATCCAAATACAATTTTAATTGGCAATCTGAATATGACTTTTGTTTTCACATTTGAATTTAAATATGACATTTAAATACACAACCAAATATTGACCGTACATGCTATGCACACAAAATGTTAGTTATCCTTATTCCATTTTTATCATGGAATGCTTATTCCATGTTTTTTATTATTATAATGAAATCAACTTTGGGTTAGTTTATTACCTGATATGTTATTGTTTATTATATTAATACTAGAATCTGTAGAAAAAAATCACTGATTCTTGCATTTTGATTAAATAGCTGATAGTCTCATTGGTATGCTACTAAATTGAAATAGAAAATCCAACTACATTCCAATAGTTCTTAATTAACCCCTTCAGAAAAGTACTGAATAAAAATATACATTTTTATTTGATAAATGGTCTTGGTACATGTGAGGATAGCATTTATTTTCAGCATATTCATCGAGTTTTGAAAAATTCAAACACTTTTAAGAAAAAAATAGATATATAGTTAGCAATTTTTATGAATATGAATTTATTAGATAATTATTTGACACTAAATTTATATCCAAATCCAATCAGTTGTCATTTCTTAAATATGCTAATCTCTTAGTAGGATGTTATTTTTTTTTCTATTTTAGAAGTCATTCGAATGTCTAACCCGAATATGATCCATTTGATGGGCTCCAGGATTCATGAATTAGATATTTCCTACAAGAGTTTATTCCTTTTTTTTCAATATTAAGAAATAATTTCCATCATCTTATAACATTCTTCTGCATTACTTGCAAAAAGGTCATATGAGTATTTATTGATGTACTACAACGTCCATCTCAATTTAGGATAAACTAGCTGTTTATTTTGGTCATGTGCGTTATGACCTTTCATTTTTTAGCAATTCATTTGTTGTGCAAAATAGGGCTGCCATAAGTGACAGATCTAGAAAAAATTTCTAAAGGGTTATTCATATAATAAACCAAATATTAAAAAATATTAATTTAAAATAAAGGAAACATGAATCAGCCCATATGTGGCTCTGCCTTTAGCTGCTATTGCTTTTCAGGTAATTATCGATTGTCATTAATCAAATGCATGCTTGGTGGTGTTATGTGCCTTGCATTAGTATAGATATCTTTCGTATCATGAAGAAACGTTTTGTTATACAGTCGACTGCCAGGCTCTTGGTTTTAGGGCTACAGAACGAGTTGAGACAGCTCGAGCTCTATTCTTGCTCGTTAAAACACAACTTGAACTCGACTCATTTATGAACGAGTCGAATTCGAGTTCAATTGTATGTTTGAAATGTTAAACAAGTCGAGTTCAAGTTTAAGAGCTTGACTCATTTAAACTCGACTCAGCTTGACTACACAATGAATAATTGAATTATAATCGAATTAAATAAGTTAATTGAGTTAAATGAATTAAAAAATGCGACATGTTTAACATAATCAAGTTAAATGAGTTAAAAAATGAGACATGCTTAACATAAACGAGTCAAGCTCGAGCTTGTTTTGTTGAACTGGACTCGAGTTTTTTTAGTTGAGTCGAGCTCAAGCTGGCCCAACTCGAACATGACTTGGCTCATATGCAGCACATCTTGCATGGTGTCTAACTTCTATGTTCCAAAGACAATTATACCACTTAAGCAGCACTGATCAGGTTCGGTATCATGTAGGAGCATCTAAGTCCTAGAGTCATCTACTTAGGTGAAATTTAGTTCTATAGACTTGGATTTTAACCTGTTTGTACCCTTTGCTAGGTGAGATATACATTATTGGAAACATGCATTTAAGAGTTAGCAACTGATTAGCTTTATGCTATGGCTTCTCTTATCGTAGTTGGTAAACCCCTGACTCCAACTCGACTCAGTTGAAAACTGAGTCATTGGGTTAGAGAGTTGACTCGGTTGGGTCAAGATATAAATTTTTACAATGCATTTTTTTTAATAAATAGATGAAGAAGTTAACCTTGTTAGGACTTTATGTTTAATTTTTTATCAATTAAAATTGAATAACATATTAGAGTATTTATGTATGATTGATAAAATTTGTGATATTTTACAATTCAAACTGAGTCATTGGGTTAGAGAGTTGACTCGGTTGGGTCAAGATATAAATTTTTACAATGCATTTTTTTTTAATAAATAGATGAAAAAGTTAAGCTTGTTAGGACTTTATGTTTAATTTTTTATCAATTAAAATTGAATAACATATTAGAGTATTTATGTATGATTGATAAAATTTGTGATATTTTACAATTCAAAAAATAACATCAGTGTTCAACAATGCACGATAAAGGAAACACATAATTAGTTGAGTCGACAATATGACTCGATGGACTTGATTCGTAGCGGATGATTTAGCCGTCTTAGATGACTTTCTGCGTGTTTGCCAAACAGTGGTCTTAAAAGTGCGCTCTCTCTCATGCTCATGTTAACATTTTAATGTTGAATTATTTTCTTGTTATCAAACAGCAGGTTCATCCTCCGAAGAAGAAGCATCGTCGGACTTCAAATGGCGGACATGTTCTCTCGCTGGGCACGCGTGGTGACCTTCGCGAGCCTCCTGCTCGCCGTCTTAAGCGCTTTGCAGCGTCTTGATGTCTCTGCTGGAACAGGGACGGTGGGCACCGGTATCTTCGAGAATCTCTGCAACGACATGGTAAGGGCAGCTATGAAGTTCGCTTGCAACTTTCGTATTTTGCGGCTTTGGGCAGTTATCTTGGTATTTGCGCGGTTTACTCTGAGATAGTGCACCGCTTGCATGCATTGTCTCGAAATGTGGGATAAACTGGGAAATTGCAATAAGGTGATCAACAACTTGTGCTGCTTTCTGGATAATGTTGTACATCTCCAAAAGCCGCGTCTGGTTAAGCCTCTCTGTTTGTTGGGAAGTTTCGTTAATGGACTGAACACTACGTTCTCATATCCCCTTTTTTTTTTCCAATTGTCCCACTTACTGGGCGTTGCTTGCGTTTAGTCAACTTCCCGATCGGAGCTCTAGCCATGCATTTGTTTTATCCAAACAACCGTTTTCAATTTTTGGTCTGACCGAAGCTGCCTGTTTGCGTAATTCTTCCAAAATAGTTTCCCGTTCCTTTCCATTGCTAAAATACTGTATGCATCGGTATGAAACTTCTACTGAAGACCAAATGCGCCATAGCAACTTGATTGAAGGACTAAAATGGATGGCTATGAGGTGGGGTGAAGTTGAAACTTGATAAATGTATTTTCTTTTGATTTATGTTGCACGTTCTTTCCAGGTATTGCGAAATCAGGAGAGGTTTATCTCTGAAAACAGGGCATTATTTTCGAAAGAAGCTATGAGAAATGTTTCCTGTCTCAAAAGTGCACTGCAATTCTTCGATATAGACTTTTTTGATGATTCGGAGGTAATTTTTCGTTGGTTAGGTCAACCATCTTCAACTTGTTTGTCCTTCTTTTTCTATCCACTCACGAGTGTCTGGTGTTAAAGAAGTTTTCTTATTGTCAATTACAGGTGAAAGAAATGGCGAAGGGTGCGGAGGAGCACAACATCCCTGCTTTTCAATTCAACAGGAAGCTGGTTGCTTCAGTTAATGGTGGTCTGCGTGATCCATCCGTTTTAGTCTTCAACCCAGAGTCACGTAGAACTAATGAATTGCCAACCAAGATGGGAGGATTTGATTATCCTAACTCTTTTGGTGTAAGAAGACCTAAGAAGGAAGATGACATTGCGTACATGAGTGTAGGCTGCTTTACATATGAACCTGGTGGCTTTCTTGTCGACTGCCCAGTACTAGATTCAATTTCAAGCACCCATTTTATTGGTCTCTCAGGTTCTAGAGTTAGGAGAACTGATAAGAACAAAGCAAATTACGTCCCAGGAGCTTACCGACATCTTTCTCCAGAGATTAAAGCGGTAAACGTTAATATGTGCTGTTTGTTCTTTCACCTGTAGCCAGTTATTTTTTAACTTCATATGTCTCCTAACTTTCTGAGGAAACATTCATTTTTTTTCCATCCTCCATGGACTTTGACAATTTGGTTCTACTAAATCACCAACTCAACTATCTCTTTCCCTATCTTGGTCTACATTTTTGCTAGGTATGGTCCTGTTCTGGAAGCTGTGGTCTCATATACTGAAGAGCTAGCCTATAGTCAGGCAAAGAAAGCTGATGAATTACTTGGCCAGGGTGTTTATTTAAGTAAGCTTGCTATAAATCTGAACCATGGGATTATTGTCTGCCATGTGAATATCCACATCTAAATTTGACGCTTTCTGAATGTCCTCAAAATGAAGTTTAAGTCATTAATGTCAAGTTCTCCAAGGCTCCTGTTGAACTGAAAATAGTATAGTACCTGTAGTTTCAAGCAAACTTGTTTAAGCTGCCATCTTCGTTTCCATTGAAAGAAAATCACATTCTTAAGCATATTCAGATTTTAATTACTCTGATTATCTTCAGTGAGAAACTGAGGTGAAGAATTTTTGTTTGTTATTTTCACTTTATCGGCACTAGAAGTGCTCATAAACAGAGCGTTTAGGTACTTTATGGAACTGATAGTTGACAACTTGGCACTGTGGGCTTAAAAGTTGTAAAGCATGTGTAATGTAAAACTGAGTTTTTGTCTTTTTTCTTATATCATCTGCAAATGTTGCATATATGTTTCTATTTCAGTGTTCTGATCTCAAAGGTGGGGCATGTCTTGCAGTATGTGTTGGATGGCTTGGGTATGTGTGTATGTGTGTATGTATATGTATGTATTTATGTTATTTAAAATCTATTATACGATCAATTAGCTGTTAATTAGCTTTTCATCCACATTTATAAAAAAACTTTGACTTGAGTAAAATTTTATATTAATTAAAATAAAGCTTTTGTTTTTTAAATGACAAATGATGAGATGGTGTCGTCATTAAGGATAACGTACTCGTCCTTTATAAAGGACAACAGGGGTGAAGGACAACTTTGGTCGACTTATAGTGAGGATTACAAGGGGACACCCCAAACACACACACGCAGAGAGAGAGAGAGAGAGAGAGAGAAGGGAGTGTCATGCGTGAACAAAAAGGGAGAGGTGTACTGTTTTAGAGTGTCTGAGATCGTTCTGCAGAGAGAAGTGTCTGCACTGAAGAGAAGAAGGTTTCAGGCAAGAGCATTGAGAATGAAAGAGAAATTGAGAGGCGAAAAAGTAAAATGTCTTTATTTCTTTCCAATATATTGATATGTTTGGCAGTTCACCCGAATACACTACGGTTATATCTTAACAGCTGTATAACAGAAATACAGCTGTAATATAGCTGTCACACACTCTACGAACCTTCTAGTAAGCCCCTTCAACGCTCCCCCTCATGTTGGTTCTCTGATTTCGTGGAGACCTAACTTGTGTATTAACTTGTAGAATACTTCTTTCCTCACAGTTTTTGTTAATACGTCTGCCAACTGCAGTCTACAAGTAACACGTTCTGTACGGATGATTCCAGCTTTGTATTTTCTCTCTAATAAAATGACAGTCTGCCTCGATGTGTTTTGTTCTCTTGTGGAATATAGGGTTGTTAATAATGTATATTGTAGCTTGGCTGTATCAGAATAACTTCATTGGCAGCTGCACCTGAACTCCTATATCGTTTAATGAGTATTTAATCCACATAAGCTCACATACAGTTAGAGCCATCGACTTATATTCCGACTCTGTGCTTAAGTGTGCAAATACCGCCTGCTTCTTACTTTTCCATGACACCAGGTTATCACCAACAAAGCAACAGTACCTCGAGGTTGAACGCATGTGATTTTGATTGCCTACCTAGACTGCATCAGCGTATCCATATACCTTCAGACTATCACTTCTTCTGAACAATATTCACTTACCTGGGATTTTCCTTAAGTATCTCAGATTCTCAGTACCTTGTTTGCGGCCTCCAAATGTGATTTCTTTGGGTCGTGCATGAACTGACTTAGTAGGATTACTGAGTTGGTAATATCAGGCCTTGTTGCCGTGAGATATATGATTGCCTTTGTCTGTCATTGCATCATCTTCATCATTGTTTGACTTTAGATTTAGTTCCATAGGAGTATTTGCACATTTCGATTCAGAGTGTAATGCTCCCAAATCTTTTACCTCAAAGTGTTTTTTAAGTACACTCTTTGTTTTTTCAATAAAGTGTAGACTGTCCCCTGTTATTATCAAATCATCCATGCAGACTGCAACAATAGTTATGCCTCACCTATTTTTGACACAAATATTGAATTATCTGCATCACTTCTTTTGATTCCCTCTTCCTCTAGTTTTGTGCTCAGCTTTGAATGCCAAGTCCTAGGTGATTGTTTCAGCCCATATAATGACTTTTTCAGTTTGCACACTAGTGGATACTTGGATTGTACTTTAAGACCTGTAGGAAGTTCTATCTATATTTCTTTCTCTAAGTTTCCATGAAGAAACACATTTTTTATGACCATTCATTGCAGCTTCCACCTCTTAGCTACTGCTACAGATAGTAGAACTTGTATAGAGTTCATTTTTGCTACAGTCTACCCTTTGAATTCGAGTATCTCTTTGCTACTTGCCTAGCTTTGTAGCACTCTGTTTCGTCTCTATTATTGTATTTTATTCTGTAAGTCCACCTGCATCCTACAGGCTTTTTTCCTTCAGGCAGTCTGACTAGTTCCCATGTTTTGTTCTTTTCTAATGCAGATAGTTCTTCTCTCATTGCACTGCACTGTTCACTTTTATGTCTGGCCTCCTCATAGCTTTGTGGTTCTGTTTCAGTATATGGCTTGGATAGGCAGGCCCTGTACCTCTCTGATATTCCCTGTAGTTGCATGCAATCCATTGACCTTTCTGTTGCATTCATGTATGGCAAGTACAGCAGTCATTTAGTCGTGCAGGGGGGTTATCCTGGTTGATCTTCTCTGCTAAACTTCTTCTCCGAATATTTGATCAGCTGTGTGCTCTGATCTGTTATCAAATTCTGTAGGTCGATCATCATGGTTGGAGTTAATATTGTCCCATGTATCTCTATCACTTATAGCTGGTAGAGGTGTATTAACGGGAGGAGGTATGCTGGACTGCTCCACCTTGCTGAAGAAATCTATATCAGCATGTAAATAATAGGGTTGGTTTTCTATCTGTTACTTAAGAGAGATAGATAGGAGGGAGAAGAAGAGAACGCGAGGAAGGAGAGAGTAGGTAGCAGTCTTGAATCTGTCGGCTGCTCTAGACTAAATAATGATTAGGGTTATGTTTAACCCTTTACATAAAGAGTCCAACAAAACTTTAAAATTCAGAAAGCTACCTAATACTAAAATTCCAAAATATAAAAAACCTCAAATCCCAAACCAGTACATTTCCTCAACACTCCTCCTCAAGCTGGAGCATAGATGTCTATCATGCTCAACGTGCTACAATACTTCATGAAAGCGGATATAGGAAGAGCTTTGGTAAATATATCTGTAGGTTGTTCTTCTGAAGCAACATATTCAGTAGAAATAATTCCTGCTTGAACCAGGTCTCTAATGTAATGACAATCAACTTCAATATGCTTGGTCCGTTCATGAAAGACCGGATTATTTGCTATATAGGTAGCTACTTTATTATCACATTGCATTTTTATAGGCAATTCTATCTGAATTCCAAGACCTTCTAGCATGGCTCTCACCCAGGTAATTTTAGTGGCAGTTTGGGCCATGGCTCGATATTTTGACTCTGCAATAGACCGAGCAACAACAACTTTCTTTTTACTTCTCCAAGAAACTAAGTTACCACCAACAAAGATACAGAATCCCATAGTGGACTTTTTGTCATCAATTGAGCCTGTATAATCTGCATCAAAATACTTCTAAATAATAAACCCATTTCAGGGGAACCTTTTAGAAATTTCAATAATAGCATAGCTGCATCTCAATGGGCTTTTCTTGGCTTATTCATAAACTGGCTTAGTTTTTCCACAACAAAAGATATATGAGGTCTAGTAATGGTTACATATAGACTATAGTAGCTTTCCAATCATAGACTAATATAATTTGCTATCAACAGGTTTAAATTTATCATCATATAAGTGAATGCGAGAATTCATAGGAATAGATGCCGGTTTAGTACTAGTCATACATGTCACTTTCCAACAAATCAAGAACATATTTTCTTTGGGAAAGGACTAGACCTTCTTTACTTCTTGCTACTTCTATCCCCAAGAAATAACGTAGAGAGCCAAGATCTTTAGTAACAAAATGCTGTGGAGATATTTCTTTGTGTCTTGTATTTTTTGTTCACTGTCACCAGTTAAAATATTGTCATCCACATATATCACCATAACAACCATGCCTTTTGAGATCCTTTTTATGAACAATGAATATTCTAAAGGCGATCTCTGAAACTCAAATTTGGACACAACATCACACAACTTTTGAAACCATGCTCTGGGACTCTCTTTCAAACCATATATAGCCTTCTTTAACAAACATACCTTGGTACACTCTCCCTGTTTCTCAAAGCCCGGTGGTTGTTGCATATAAACTACTTTAGATAAATCCCCACAGAGAAAGACATTTTTAACATCGAGTTGGTACATGTTCCATCCATAATAAACTGTAATAGATATAATGAGTCGTATAGTACCCAGGCGTGCCACAGGAGAGAAAGTTCTAAAAAAGTCAATACCATATGTCTGTGTATACCCTTTTGCTACCAAGCGTGCCTTGTAGCGCTCAACTGTACAATTTGAGTTATACTTAATAGTGAATACCTATTTCGAGCCGACATTATTTGTCCCGGAAGGAGGTTCAACAAGATCCCAAGTGTGACAACAATATTAGAGAATCCATTTACTCCTTCATTGCTTGGTACCACTTAGAGTCCAAAATAGCTTGTTCATGTGAAATAGGAACGGATGTAGCTGACAAGGCATCAATAAATATGCACATATGATCTCCCAAATGAGCTGTAATAACAAATTTAGAAAGAGGATGAATTGTGCATTGTCTGATCCCTTCACGTAGTGCAATAAGTAGTTCATCAGGAAGAGAAGCATTAATGGAACATTCAGACATGTCATGTAATTCAGAACTACTTACCTCTCGAGAGCAAGATGGTGCAGGGTCATTAGATGATGGATTCCTTCTTGAATATGTGAGAGGAGGATCTTTAAATTGTGGAATGAAGGGATTGGAACAGGTGGGTGATGATGACAAAGGAAGGGACTCAAGTGGAATAGAAGGAATTGGAAGTGGAACAGAAGGAGGCATCTCAGACTTTGGAAATGAAGGACTTGTAGGAAAGAATGGAGAAGACTCGAGAAAGGTTACATCGGCACTGACAAACTCTCGATTAGATATAGGATCTAGGCATCGATACCATTTTTTGATTTCTAGAGTATCCCAAAAATATACATTTACTTGCTTGCGCAGCTAGTTTATCTCGATTAGGTCCAAGTTTATGTACAAAGCATGTGCATCCAAATACACGTGGAGGTAAAGAGAACAAAGCTCTGTTTAGGTAGAGAATTTGAATTGGAATTTTGTTGTCTATGGAAGAAGATGACATTCTATTTATTAGGTAACATGCAGTCAAAATTGCATCTCCCCAAAATTTGGAAGGCATATGTGAATGAATCATGATCGTGCGGGCTACATCCAACAAATGCCGATGTTTTTTTTCAACTACACCATTTTGTTGAGATGTGTGAGGGTAGGTAAAATGTGGCACAATACCATTGGATTTATAAAATTCAAGTAGAGAAGTAGATTTGAATTCGAAAGTATTGTCAGTGCAAACAACCTTGACACAAGAATTAAATAGAGTTTTTATTGCCAATATGAAGGATTTCAACATACAAGGAACTTCAGTTCTGTCTTTCATTAAAAAAACTCAAGTGACACGAGAGAAATTGTCAACAATGGACAGATAGTAACCGAAACGACAACCGACTTGGAACCTGACTAGGCCCCCAAACATCAACATGAACTAAATCAAATAGATTTCGGCTAGACTGACTTTGACTCGATGAAAAGGAAGTACAACTATGCTTTCCCAGTTGACAAGCTTCACACTCGATAGAAGTTGTGGAAGAAATCTGAGGACATAGCAGCCGAAGTTTAGGGAAGGATGGATGACCCAATCTGAGATGCCATTGGAAAGCACTTGAAGATGAATCAACTAAGAATGACGCCTCCTTATCTGATGTATCCAAGAACTAGATTCCATCTCTCTCATGACCTCCACCAATCTTCCTCCCAACACAAGTACCCGGGTCAAAAATAACTCGACAATTCATTAGTTAGTTTGCTTACAGATAACAAATTTTTTGAGAGATGTAGATGAGTTATGTTTACCCACTTTGTTCCAATACCTATCCTTTAAGTGGCCAAGACGACCACAATATGTGCATTGAAGTCTTCCACGTCCTCTGGGACCCCGACCTCTTCCTCTACCATGGAAAGAGTATAGTCCATTTCTTCCTCCTCCAAATGAGGCAAGGGCAGATAACTGTGAGTTGTTTGAGGATGGAGGAAGAGTAACAACCAATCTGTTTAGCCTATTGAAGGCCTCATCAAAATCAGGAAAATCTGAACGTGTAAGCATTTGAGCCTTGGCTGCAGAATAATCAGAAGATAATCCAGCAAGGAATTTAACAACAATCATTTGCTCCATGTGAGATTTGAGACAATGCTTACAGGGCGGTTTTAAGGAGTTCATCTTTTCATAAGTGAACTTCAACTTTGTAAAGTATTCAGTTAAATCCATGTCACTTTGCTGCATCTGCATTTGTAACAATTCTTGCTGAACCTGTAAAATTTTGCTGATGCTCTTGTCTTTAGAGTACGTCTGCCGGAGAGAGTTCCACATATCTTTGGCTGTCTTATAATAACAAAACCCTGTTGCAATGTGAGGCTGAGTGCTATTCATAAGCCAAGCGCTAATTATGTTGTTTTCTTCTTCCCACCGTGCGTATTTACCAATCTTTTCAACTGGTTTATCTTCTTCTAATATATATTTCTTCACATGTCCAACGACTGGCAACATGAAGGATCTGACATCATAGTTGGCTCCATCAAGTTTGATAGTAGATCCAAAAGAAAATGGATTTGAGAAAGCTTTGTAATCGACACCAGCCTCTGTTTGCTGATTTCTAGATTCAATTCTATCATGTTGTATAGATTTATTGGTAGCCATGCTAGAACCTCGAAAATAGGAGAATATAAAAGCCCACGACAGACTGAATATAAACTAACATGCACAGATTTACTGCAGCCAGATTTCAACACAAACCTACGGCAGACTGAATATAGACAAACATGCACAGATTTATTGCAGCCAGAGTTCAACACAAACTTGCCTGCTCCACTCAACTTTCGATGATGCTTTAACTATGATAATCAACCAGGCACCACACGACCAAGCAGATCAGAATTTCTTTGGTCTGAATTTTTTCAACAGCATCAATTGAGTCAGATCTGATACACTGCGACATTCAGATCTGAACGACAACAACAACTTGTCAACGGGCATCAACTGAATCAGATCTGATACACTGTGACATTCAGATCAGAACGACAACAACTTGTCAACGACATCAGATTTGGTTCTTCAGCAACATCACGACTTCCACAACAACATAGGGGTGCAAATCATGTCTCTACATGTTGAACGTGATTAGCCCCTTTCCACCAAACAATCTGATTGTTTCTTTTGTAAGCAACAAAAACTTTAGACGTGTAACCTGAGCTCGAATGAAGAGATGAGGAATGAGGGAAGCAGCGTGAAACCCTAGATGGCACAGTCCTAGGTCTGTTGCTCTGATACCATGTTACTTAGAGAGGTAGATAGGAAGGAGAAGAAGAGAATGTGAGGAAGAAGGAGAGAGTAAGTAGCAGTCTTGAATCTGTCAGCTGTGCCTTCCTTTAGACTAAATAATGATTAGGGTTATGTTTAACCCTTTACATAAAGAGTCCAACAAAACTTTAAAATTCAGAAAGCTACCTAATACTAAAATTCCAAAATACAAAGAACCTCAAATCCCAAACCAGTACGTTTCCTCAACACTATGAATTTTGCATCTCTAGAAAAGTAGATTTTCTTTCTCTTTGGGTCAAAACATTTATATGAATTTTTTTGTTATAGTCGGCAGTCTTAGAGAGAGAATAACTTATCATTTACTAACCCTAATCTCAATAATAAAGAGATTAGGATAGAGGTAGATACTTACAAATAAAAGCAACAAAAAATATAGGAATGTTTAAAGAGAACTTCTAACTATTAAATATTGCAAAGAATCACCTAGAAACTTAAAGTCTTCTAATTCAACACTCCCCTTCAAGCTAGAGCATACATATTAATCATGCTCAGTTTGTCACAACATCTAGAGAAATCACCGATAGGAAGAGCTTTGGTGAAGGCATCTGCAGTTTGATCTTCAGATGATACATTAATAATTTAATAGTGGCTATGGTTCCTCATTGAACAAGATCTGGAATGTAATGGCAGTCCACTTCAATATATTTAGTTCTCTCATGAAAAACTGGATTGTTTGCAATGTATGTGGCTGCTCGATTGTCACAATACATCTTCATTAGAAGAGGAATCAACACACTTTGGCTGGATAGCATGGATTTAGCCAAGTCTCTTCAGCGGCAGTTTGAGTCATAGCTTTGTATTCAGTTTCAGCACTAGATCTTGACACCACACCTTGCTTTTTGCTTCTCCAGGATATACGGTTGCCTCCCACAAATACACAGAATCCTATGGTAGACTTCATGTCTTCGACTGAGCCAACATAGTCAGCATCACTATAGGCCTCCACTTCCAATGCCTTTTGTGAACAAAAATCCTTTACCTGGAGACAATTTCAAATATTTGACCACCATTAAAGCTGCATCCCAATGAACTTTCCTTGGTCTTTCCATGAATTGACTTAGCTTCCCCACTGCAAAGTTAATGTCTGGTTTGGTAATAAGAGATCTGTATGATCGAGAATCCACTAATGCTGATTGGTTATCATGAAGATGTATGCATGGCTTCATAGGTAGATGGCTGGTTTAGCTCATAGCATCTCAGTGTCCTGCAATAAATCAAGAGCATACTTCCATTGCGATAGAACTATGCCTTCCTTTTTGCGAGCAACCTCTATTCCCAAGAAATATCATAGTTGACCAAGATATTTCGTCACGAAGTGTTTTTGAAGAAACAACTTTGTATCAAAAATTTCTTGATCGGAGTCACTTGTCAGGATAATATCATCAACATAAACTACTAGAATGGTCATACCCCTAGAATTCTTCTTGATAAATAGAGAATGATCAAGAGGGGATCTCGCAAAGCCACATTTTGAGACTACCTTAGAGAACTTATGAAACCACGCACGAGGACTCTCCTTGAGTCCACAAATAGTCTTCTTCAATTTGCACACTTTTCCACACTTCCCCTGTCGTTCAAACCCTGGTGGTTGTTGCATATAGACAGTCTGATCGATATTACCATACAAAAAGACATTCTTGACATCAAGCTGATACATTACAACCACGGAGATGATAAGACGAATGGTTCCCAACCGGGCAACATGAGAAAAAGTCTCAAAGAAATCGACACCATAAGTCTGCGTGTAGCCCTTAGCAACCAACTGAGCTTTGTATCTTTCCATAGAACCATCAGAATTATATTTCACTGTGAATATCCATTTGGAGCCAACAATGTCACAATCAGAATTATATTTCACTGTGAACAAAACATGTGCAACCAAATATTTTGAGAGCTATTGGAAACAAGAGTCGTTTGTGGGTGCACAAGTTTAATGGGAAACTGGTGAAGGTAAACGGTTGGTCATATAACAGGCAGTGAGGATGGCATCTCCCAAAAAATATGCAGGTAAATGAGTATGAAGTATTAGGGAACGCGCCATATTGAAAAGTTGGCAATGTTTTCGCTCAGCTACTCCATTTTGCTGGGAGGCACGAGGACAAGTAAACCAAGGAGAAATGGCATTATTAGAGTAAAATTTCATTAAGGTAGATGCCTTGAACTCAAGAGCGTTATCAATGCGAATGCTTTTAATAAGAATACCAAACTGTGTCTTTATTTCAACAGTGCAAAATTCATAGTGTTGAGGAAACGTACTGGTTTGGAATTTGAGGTTCTTTGTATTTTGGAATTTTAGTATTAGGTAGCTTTCTAAATTTTAAAGTTTTGTTGGACTCTTTATGTAAAGGGTTAAACATAACCCTAATCATTAAGGTAGATGCCTTGAACTCAAGAGCGTTATCAATGCGAATGCTTTTAATAAGAATACCAAACTGCGTCTTTATTTCAACAATGCAAATGCTTTTAACAAGAATACCAAACTGCGTCTTTATTTCAACAATAAGGTTCTTGAGAGTACATATGATTTTAGACCTTTCTTTCGAAAGGAAAATGCATGTGACTCGAGAATAATTATCAACAATGACAAGGAAATCAATGTTGCAAAACGCGTATCGTAAGCCGTATCGGTCGGGCTTTAAGATACGCCGTATCGTAACGTATCGTAACCGTATCGTAATTTTTTTTTAAAAAAAAAAATAAATCAGAAAAAATAAAAAAATCAGAAAATTCATAAAAAAATCAGAAAAAATTAAAAATAATAAATTCTTCATAGAAAACATGTTTTAGTCTTTTAGATAATGATAGACTTATTATTTTTCTAAATGCTATAAACTTGCGCGTTCACGCGGATGGTTCATCATTCATACTTCATAGACATCAAAATTCATAACAATATCATTCTTTTTCATTTTCATCTTCATGGTTTAAAAAAATCCCTTTCCTCCCAATGGGAATCAGCCACCCCTGCACAAATCCATGGTTTAATAGATGATTTCACGATGAAAATCGCTGATTTCACAATGGAAGTCGATGATTTCCCTCTAAGGCGGTACAATCTATAGATTAGAAATGAAGAAGGGGTGAGTTTTTATAAAAAAAACTCAAAAAAATGGGGTTCAAGCCCCCTTTTTAGAAATCGCATCGTATCGTATGATACGGGCCGTATCGCACCGTATCGTACGATACGGGACCTTATATCGCACGTATCGTACGATACAGGTACGATACACCTCCATTTACGATAAAGGGGGTGTATCGTATCGTATTTTGTAAACGATACGATACGTATCGTACGATACTGCCCCGTATCGTACGATACGTACAACAATGAAGGAAATAACGAAATCTTAACCTACTAGCAACTCTGCTAGGATTCCACACATCAACATGAAGAAAGATCAAATAGTCCACAACTGGATGGACAAACACTTGATGAACAACTGCTATGAGTGTGCTTGCCAAGTTGACAGGCTTCACACTGGAACGACTTTGGTACTGATAGATGAGGAAGTAGGTGATGGAGCTTGGAGACAGATGGATGACCAAGTCTGAGATGCCATTGGAAGGAGGAGGACAATGAAGAAGTTGAGGAGGCTGCAATCCCCATAGAATCAGACAGGATGTAAATGCCCCCTTTCTCATAGTCTCCACCAATTGTCTTCCCAGTTTGCAAGTCCTGAATGAACATAAACCATAGTCAAACGTAACATGACAATGTAAATCATTAGTCAATTATCCAACTGATAAAAAATTAGTGGGAAACTTAGGGGCATATAACACATTAGGAATTGTCATAGACTGAGAAATCTTAATTTCTCCATAACCCATAATAGGAGACCATCAGCCATCTGCAAGTCTCGCATGACGTGTCTGAAGTAATGTGTGTAGCACGGTAAACATAAATGGTCTACTACAAAAGTGTCTCGACGCTCCTGAATCAATAATCCAAGTAGTACTTGCATCATGTGGAGCAGTTTTGACAGACATAACATTGTCTATCATAGCTATGGAGGCCGACGGCTAAATAGATCTATGTGTTAGGAACTACTCATACTTTGACTTGTTGATATTCAAAGTCACAGTCTCAGGATGGGAAGAAGATAATGACCCCTCTACTACTGATGGAGCTTCCTGGACAAATCCAATAGGAGACTTTTATAAATTCTTGTCCTGCTTCGATGCTACACCTCTTCCTAGGGATGTAGCGGAAAGACGACCTTGTTTATCCCAACATCCGTCTTTCCAATGCCCTATTTCCCCATAGTAGGTGCATTTAAATCTCCCCCGACCTCCTCCTGACCCTCGACCTATGCCCCTCCCCCTGGAGAAACTACGTCCATGGCCTTGTGAAGCCACCAAGGCAAAGGCAGGAGCATCATTGGAAGACAAAAAAAGGGCCACAGCAAGGCGGCTGAGTCTGTTGTAAGCTTTAGGTAGGTCTGGAATTTCTGCTCCAGTCAACATCTGCGCCTTTGCTACTGCATATTCGGGAGAGAAGCCCTGTAAAAACATTGCCACAATAGACTGTTCACCATGAGTCTTGTGGCATGTGGGACATGGAGGACGCAAAACTTTAAGTCTTTCATGGATTGACTTGATGGAAGTGAAGTACTGAATAAGACTTTGGCCACCCTTTCGCAAATTAAGTAATTCCTCCTCCACCTACAAGATCTTGCTAACATTCTTGTCATTAGAGTACGTTTCTTTCAAAAAATCCCACATTTGTTTGACAGAGGTATAGTATGCGATAATATAGGTAATCTGTGGTTGCACACTATTCATGATCTATGACATGACAATATTATTATCTTCCTTTCATGAACTATATTTTCCACTATTCATCACACGCTCATTTTCTTCTGTAACATGCTCATTCCGATGTCCAATCACAGACATCATGAACACATGAGACCAAATCTCATAGTTAGATCCATCTAACTTTACAGTAGAGCCATAAGAAAAGAGATTGTCTGTGTTCTTATGCTCATACTGCATCTCTGTCTTGCCTTCATCAGCCATAGTGTGAGACTGGACAATATGATCTTAATCTGGTTGCACTTTGATAAAATCAAGAGTATAGCGCACAACAATCAACTTGAGAAAACTTAGGCGGCAGAATTTTTTTCAGCATCAATAACAATCCTTAAAAAAAATATCTTTGAACTTGCTGTTCAGTAAATCAGTCTACCAATCACAGCAATCAATAAATGAACAAAAAAAATATATGAACTTGCTGTTCAAATCAGTCCACCAGACTTCTACATAGTAGGCTTCATATCAATGTCATTGCTTTCTAGAATCCACATATGCTTATAAGAAAAACCTTGCTGTTCAAATCAGTCCACTAGACTTCCATGTAGTAGGCTTCATATCAATATCATTGCTTTTTAGGATCCACATATGCACGTAAGAAAGACATTCAATCTGATAAGAGTATACCCAACTTGCAGCAGCCAAAAAATCTGATAAGAGTATGGTCGACGTGCAGCTACTCTTCCATGAGCCCAGATCTGAATAATAATATGGTCGACGTGCAGCTACTCTTCCACGAGCCCAGATCTGAATAATAATATGGTCGACGTGCAGCTACTCTTCCACGAGCCCAGATCTGAATAATAATATGGTCGACGTGCAGCTACTCTTCCACGAGCCTAGATCTGACTTAGAACTTTCCAATGCAACTCCCACGCAGTTGCTCACGCTCCACTACATCCACGTTGGGGACCTAATCACACATACCTCTCACGTGTGATTAGGTTCCCCTTCCATGCTGCTCCACTATCTTCCGATCGACAGAGAGAAGAGAGAAAGGAAGGATAGAGGAAGAAAAGAAGTGGGAAGAGATGGGAGAGAGAAGAGGTCGTCGGAAAGTCCCGTCGGTCGCTGGTGGAGAAGGGTGGAGATCGCCGGCTCTGATACCATGTTACAGCCGGCAGTCTTAGAGAGAGAATAACTTATCATTTAGACATTTACTAACCCTAATGTCAATAATAAAGAGATTAGGGCAAAAGTAGGGACTTACAAATAACATCAACCAAAAATAGAGGAATGTTTAAGGAGAACTCCTAACTATTAAATATTGCAAAGAACCACCTAGAAACTTAAAGTCTTCTAATTCAACACTTTCCATGTGGGTACCCTAGGAATCTACATTCGACTATTCAGGTCTCCAACTTGTTTCTGTCATGTTCTTGAAAACGCACATAGCATGTGAATACTTTTAGGTAACTTACATCTGCAGGTTTATTCTTTACAATATCTAGAGGACTTTTATCTTTCAACCTCTTACCCACAGTTCTATTCATCAAATGATGTGCACAAGCAACAACTTCTTGCTAAAATATAGCTGGAACATTCATTTGAAATATGAAAGGTCTATGTTTAATAATTGTCTGTTCTTTCTCTCACAAACCCCATTCTGTTGAGGTGAACTTGGGCATGCGTTTTGGTGTTCAATGTCTAAAAACTTTCTCCTCCAGAAAGTTTTTAAAATATGTATCAGGTAACCTCCATTATCAGACCTTAAAGTCTTGATTTTCTTAGCTTATTGTGTATTGACTAAACAGTAAGTCTTTAAAGCAGGCAAGTGTATCACTTTTCTTATTCAAGAAGTAGATCCAAGTCATTCTACATTTGTAATCCACAAAGATTACAAAATATCTGTGCCCATAGTATCCATCTATAGGCGCAGGCCCCCATACATCAGTGTGGATTTGATCAAAACAAAAATCAGGTACATGTTCAGAATCAGAGAAAGGCAGTTGTGTCATCTTTGTAGTAATGCAGGCATCACAACTTTCAACTGCAGCTTTCAAAAATTGAAACATGGTTTTCAAAACCTTATTAGAGGGATGTCCCACATGTTGATGCCCATAGTTTGGCTTCTTCACTCCCATCTGCTGCTAACTGGACTGATTGTCAAGAGAAGCTTAATGTGTACAGTCCGTTAGTCTCTCTTCCTTCACCAATCATCGTCTGATGGTTAAAGTTTAGAGGAATCGCCGTCTTTTCACAGAATATGACATGACAGTTGAAATCTTTTGCCAATCTACTTATTGATAAAAGGTTAGCAGCATCTAGGGACATAGACATTTCTAAGCATATAATCCTTAATAAGATAGACAAGATCACACCCCAAAATAGGTGCAAAAGAGCCATCAGCTATTTGTACATACAGGAAGCCTTATACTAGATTGAAAATCAATTAGTAGATCTCTATTGATTGTCATGTGATCTGTAGCACCACTTTCTAACACCCATTTTAATTGACTAGAGCATGCAATAAACTATTGAGATTGTAGAAATACGAACAAGAAGAAGAGGGAGAGAAACAACGATCACGATGTAACGTGAAAAACCCTCAACACGAGGGAGAAAAAACCACGAATGAGGAGGAGTTGGTGCCCACTAGCAGCCAGACTCTCTCTCTCCTAAGATTATCATTAACTCATAAGGATTAGGGTTACATGACTTAAGTAGTGCCCAAAACGGGCTACAAGGCGGGTCGGGTATGGATCCAGACCCGAAACACACAATCTATCAACACTGCCCCTCAAGTTGGGCATACATATCAAACATGCCCAACTTGGATACATTCCTCTCAAATGAAGCTGAAGGAAGAGCTTTCGTCAGAACATCAGCAGTTTGGTCTTCATCATGTAAGGTAAGATCAACTCTTTCGCATCAATTCTTTCCCGAATGAAGTGACGATCAATTTCAACATGTTTTGTTCTGTCGTGAAGAACATGATTGTTGGCTAAGTTGATTGCAGACTTGTTATCACAGTACATCTTCATAGGTCCTTCAATCTCTATTCCAATGTCAATCAACAATATCTTCAACCATAGTAACTCTGACACTCCCATAGCAACTGCCCTATATTCTGCCTCTGCACTGGATCTAGAGCAAACATCCTGTCTCTTGCTCCTCCATACAACAAGGTTTCCTCCCAAGTAGAGACAGTACCCTGTAGTAGATCGTCTGGTATCACCACAACCTGCCCAATCCGCATCAGAATAGCCCTCGATTTCCACAGTCTCTTGTTTCACATACAGTAGTCCCTTGCCAGGATTTTTCTTCAGGTAGCATAGCACTCTGTCCGCCTTCAGATGTGCATCGGTTGGTGCATGCATGAATTGGCTCAAAACATTCACCGCAAAGGTGATATCAGGTCTCGTGAGGGTAAGATAAATCAGCTTCCCAACCAGACGTTGATATCTTCCCTTGTCTTCTTCACAGAGAGGCTCTCCATCTCTAAGACTCAACTTGTGCCCAGTGTCAAATGGGGTAGGAGTAGGTCTACATCCCAATTTACCAGTTTCTTCCAGCAGATCTAATGTGTATTTCCTTTGGTTTAGTACAAGACCAGTACTAGACCTAGCAACCTTCATACCAAGAAAATACCTTAGCTTGCCAAGATCTTTGAGGTCGAATTCTGTAGCCAGTAACCCTTTTAGCTTGATAATCTCCTCCTCATCATCTCCAGTAACAATCATGTCATCTACGTAGACGAGCAGGAGAGTAACCCTGCTCTCCTTCTTCTTCACAAACAGAGTGTGATCTCCATTTCCTTGTTTGTATCCATGACGTATCATCACTCTTCTCAGTCGTTCGAACCACGCTCTGGGCGATTGCTTAAGGCCATACAAGGCCTTTTTCAGCTTACAACATTTTTCTGGTTCTTCATATCCTGGAGGCATATGCATATATACTTCTTCTTCGAGGTCACCATTAAGGAATGCATTCTTCACATCCAGTTGATACATCTTCCACTCCTTCATCACAGCTAGGGATATAACCACCCTCACAGTCTTCATTTTCGCAAGAGGAGCAAAGGTTTCCAAGTAATCAATTCCATATTTCTGGCTAAACCCCTTGGCCACAAGTCGAGCTTTATATCTTTCAACACTCCCATCTGGTTTGTACTTGATGGTATACACCCATTTGGATCCAACTAAGTGAGCGGCTTCAGGAATCTTCACCACTTCCCATGTCAAGTTTCTTCTTAGGGCATCTATTTCTTCTTTTATTGCATCAGCCCACTTGGAGTCACTTTGAGCTTCAGCAACAGTCCTGGGAATCACAGCCAAAGAAAAAGTAGAAACAAAACACTTGTAATCTTTTCCAAGTCTGGAATAAGAAACAAAATTACCAATGGGGTGTTGAGTACATGACCTGACACCCTTTCTCAGGGCAATGGGAAGATCTTCATTCTTCTTTTCAACCTCATCATGAGTCTCCACGGTCTCCTCGGTAGGACTTCGTTCATCCAGGGAAGGAGTGGCATTGGGATTGGGAGTAGATCTAGCATCACAAGTCATCATCTCCGTCCGAGTACCTCGTCTAGAGTAGAACTGTCCAAACAACTGAGGGCCTTCCTTCTCAATGCTATTGTCACACCTTTCCTCCTTCTCAGGCACATCAACAGTAGTAAGTGATTCTGCTTTCTTGTAGTCCAAAAAATCTATAAACTGAAGTTCCTGTCTCTGAGAATACTCTTCCCTGCCCACAGACTGCTCCCCCTGAAGAGGATTCTCACCAAAGTAAGAGGCATGTTCCAAGAAGGTAACATCTCTCGTAACATAAACTCGACCAGTAATAGGATCAATACATTTGTATCCTTTTTGCGTAGGGGAGTATCCAACAAAGACACCTTTGATAGACCTAGGATCAAGTTTCTTGACATTTGGACTGTGATCATGGATAAAACATACACAACCAAAAACACGAGGAGGAAGAGGAAATGGTGGACGACTGCCAGGAAGCAACGAGTGGGGAGTCCTACCATTCAAAACACGACTGGGCATGCGGTTAATAAGATAGGCACTAGTAAGAACTGCATCACCCCAATAGTGTTTAGGAAGATTTCTCTGAAACAAAAGAGCCCTGGTGACATTAAGAAGTTGACGATTTTTCCTTTCAGCTACCCCATTTTGAGGGGGGTGTAACTACAAGATGTCTCATGAACAATCCCCCGTTGTCTAAGAAACTCCTCAACAGGCTGACACATGTATTCACGGGCATTATCGGACCTGAAAGTTTTAACATTCGCACCATATTGAGTATGCACAAGAAGAATAAATGTCTCGATGATACGAGGAACCTCACTGCGGTCTTTTAACAAGTATATAAATGTAGCACGAGAGAAATCATCAATGAAAGTGATAAAATACTGGAAACCTTGACGGGTATGAATGCCCGAAGGTCCCCATACATCAGAGTGAATAAGGGAAAAAGCTTCATTAGCACAACTAGAAGAAAGAGGGTACGAAGCCCTCACATGTTTGGCAAACTGACAAACATCACAAGAAATGGAAGACAAATCAAAGGAGGAACACAAGTCTGGAAACAAATGTTTCAAAATCCCAAAAGGTAAATGCCCAAAACGTTCATGCCAGTACATAAAAGACTGAAGACAATCTTCTCTTCTCTTATCTGTCTTGCAGATCGCTGTCAACAGAGCAGTAGCCACACGTATGGGAAGACGATATAAGCCATCAGAAGCTAAACCAATCCCAATCCTCTTCCCTGTCACCAAGTCCTGCAAAACACAACGATCGGCAGAGAATATAAGTTCACAATTCAATTCTTTAGTAAGTCTACTGACTGACAAGAGATTTAAAGGAAACTGGGGAACATGTAAAGCGCCCTGCACATGAAATTTGTCCAACAAGGACAGAGTGCCTTCGCCTGCCACACAGGTAGAGGAACCATCTGCAAGAGAAACACGTTCCTTTCCCGAGGACAACTTATACTCATGAAACAATTTTGGATTACCTGTCATGTGATGAGTAGCACCACTATCGACAATCCATTCCCCCACAGAAGAGTTACCTTGGTTGCCAATAACTGCAAGAGCATGATTAGCTGTAGTTTCCTCTGAGGTCTCAATCTTGTTGACATCGATCCTGCCCAAATAAGCCCTTAGTTCACGAAGCTGGTCAGCAGAGATGAAGACTTTTTCTCCACTGGATGCTTGCACCTCAGACACAGGCGTTCTCCCAATAGAAGATCTCCCCTTGTTTCCCTTCTTCTCTGGATGAAGATCCCAGCAATAATCCACGGTGTGACCTGTCTTCTTGCAGTGAGTGCACCGGCGAATAGATCTAGACGGGCCGCCAGGACCACGACTCACGAGAGCGGATCTCTCGTGATAGGGCACAAGTTCCCTCTTCCCTTCTTTTGTAACAAGCCTTCTCTGTTCTTCCGCTTCAACACAGGAGTACACATCTTCAATACTGGACACCTCCCCTGAATTCAGAATCTGGCTTCTAACACCTTCAAACTCATCATTTAAACCTGCTAAAAAGAGGAACACCCTGTTTTCCCATTCATGAGCAACATAAAGCGCCTGATCATGGGGACAATGCCAAGGAATATCAGAATGATAGTCAAGCTCTTCCCACTTGGCTTTCAAAGCCCCATAGTACTCTGCAACAGAAGAGTTCCCTTGTCGAATGCCATAGACTGTCTTCATTACTTGGTAAGTACGACTTGCCGTTTTCTTTTGGCCATACATTTGCTCGAGGACAACCCACATGTCTCTAGCAGTCTTCTTCCGAAGGATAAGGGGCTGAATATCGGCGGAAACGGAATTGACAATCCAAGTTTTCACTTGATTATCCTCAAGAAACCAAGTATGCCACACATCACTTGTTCTTGCTGGTTCGGGGTTGCTCCCATTGATATAGGCCATCCGACCACGGCCAGCAATCCCCATAGTCATAGCAGGCGACCACGAGTAGTTCTCCTTGGTCAGGCGAAGAGTGATGACCTGCATGGGAACATTCTCAGTTCTAAAAGTCCCGATTTCAGTTGGATTTGTGTTGATGGTTGACGAGGAAGAAGCTGCCATAATCACAGACCAGTCTAGCAACGGGTGAAGTCCAGTAGGCAGCAAGGGCAGCAGGGAGCAACAGCACAATACAACACAAAGAAGGCAGAGAGCAGGCAACGGACAAAACGGAGAACGACGGAGAATGCCGAAACCTCACCGGCGGAAGAGACAGCAAGAGGGCGGCGCCGGAAAAACACGAGAGAGCGGCGCTGGGCGGAGACAGACCGCCGGAACCAGGCAGAGCGGCGCGGCGCTGGGCGGAGACAGACCGCCGGAACCAGGCAGAGCGGCGCTAGACCGCCGGAAAATGACGCGGCGCTAGACCGCCGGAAAATGATGCGGCGCTGGGCGATGCGTCGGGTGACAGAGAGCGGAAGAGAGGAACGCTGCTGGGCAGGTCGTCGCTAGGCGGAAGCGGCTGGAACCTGAGCGGCGCTGATCAGGGCGTCGCTGGGCCGATCATCGCTAGGTGGAGACGGCGGAATCCTGAGCGGCGCTGATCAGAGCGGCGCTGGGCGGAGGCGGCGGCAGGTGCGACAGACGAAGCTCGGGCACGAGCGTCGGGCACGGGCGATGAACAGTGCCGGGCCCGACGATGAACAGTGCCGGGCGAGACGATGAACAGTGCCGGGCGAGACGCTGAATAGTGCCGGGCGAGACGATGAACAGTGCTTGGGCGAATCCTCCTCCAACGCGGGCAAAAGACAAACCAGTAACGCCGGAACTTCACGGCTCTGATACCATGTAGAAATACGAACAAGAAGAAGAGGGAGAGAAACAACGATCACGATGTAACGTGGAAAACCCTCAACACGAGGGAGAAAAAACCATGAATGAGGAGGAGTTGGTGCCCACTAGCAGCCAGACTCTCTCTCTCCTAAGATTATCATTAACTCATAAGGATTAGGGTTACATGACTTAAGTAGTGCCCAAAACGGGCTACAAGGCGGGTCGGGTATGGATCCGGACCCGAAACACACAATCTATCAACAGAGATGAACCTGAGTTACCTCGAACTTGTTTTTGCTCTTTATTTACTGCCAGATTTGATCTGGTAACCTGTCTCAGAAGCTTCATAAGCTCTCCAATGTTGTCCTTCTGTGGTTGATTTGGAATGTGTTGTCCTCTTCCTCTACTGGGACATCTATGTAGGTTCCAAATTCCAATAGCGGTCCCTGGTGTGGCCTGACTTTTTCCAGAAGGAGCAAGTCATCTGAGGTTTGCCTCTGCTATTGAAACTTTTATTTTCGGCCAGAAACACGAGTTTTTTGGTGTTGATGAAAGCCTCTACTTTCATCTGAAATGCAACTTTTTCACTTGCTGCCAATAGTTCTTCTTTGATTTCAACTTATTCCTTCATCACCTTCCTACGTGTTTCCTCACGATGTATAATGGTGCATACATTGTTGAAAGAAGGCAGGGGTACAATTCCTGACCAAGACCTGCAATCAACTTAAACACCTTGTCTTCTTCAGCAATCTGCTTGATGACTTCCAAATCTGGATTTAGCAGTCAATGTTGGGCTAACTCATACCACATCGCCTTCAATATGCTCAAGTAGAGATGAAATGGTCTGTCGCCCTTTGTGAGCTTGGAGATATCCTGTTGGAGTTTGTTGACGGATCTTGATGTATGGGTTCGGGTCTGGACCCGATCCACTATGTCCTGGTTTGGGCATACTTATACAATTGTAAACCCTAATCTTGTGAGTTAATGAAATCTTAAGAGAGAGAGAGTCTGGTCGCTAGTGGGCGCCAGTTCCTCCTCGTCCGTGGTTTTTTTCCTCTTGCTGAGGGTTTTTTCACGTTACATCGTGTTCATCGTATTCCCTTGTTCTTGATGTTCATGTTTCTACATGGTATCAGAGCCGTGAAGTTCCGGCGTGACTGATTCGCGTCTTGTTTCTGTTGTGGCCGTGTGAGAGGAGGACTCATGCCGGTACTGTTCATTGCCCATCGCCCGACGATTACAATCACGTGCCGTTACTGTTTGCTGCCCGACGTGGTCATCGCCCGACACCGTAGGAGTCCCAGCGATGCACTCGACGCCATCTGGAGTTCCGGCGACTCTCTGTTTCTGCCCTGCTTGCCGCTGTGAAGTTCCGGTGGACCCCGACGAAGGCTGCTGTGCCCGACGGTGCATCTTCTGGCTGCATCGCCTAAGAACGCTGTTGCAGCCGCCACCACCAGCTGCATCGCCCGACGTTACTCCATCTCCCGACGGGTTGTTTCTGTTCAGCCCCTGTTTCCACTGTGGTGGGGTCCCTGTTTTTTGGCCCGATTGTTCCCGTGCGTCGTCCAACGACATCGACCCCCGTGTCGCCCTTGCTGGTCTCCCGTCATCTTCCCCCTTCTCCGTCTGCTCTGCCTAGGCTGCCCGACCCTGCCTTGCCTGCTGCCGTGAGTTCTGGTGTCCTTCCGCTGCTGGATTGCTGCCCTGCTCTTAGTCACCACTCGTTCTGCCATTGCTGTCCAGAGTTGTCGCTAGTGTATGTTCCTGTCTGCCGTTGGTGTTCTGCCACTGCTCGCTGCTGTGTTTCTTTTTTGCTCTCTTTGTAGGGCTGGTCTATAATTATGGCAGCGTCTTCCTCGTCCACCGTCAACACCGATCAATCTGAAATTGAGGCTTATAGAACTGAGAATGTTCCCGTTCAAGTCACTACTATTCGCCTTACCAAGGAGAACTATCTCCCGTGGTCGGCCGCTATAACTATGGGGATTGCAGGCTGCAGTCGGATTTGCCTATATCAATGGAAGGAAACCTGAACCAGCAGAGACAAGTGGTGTGTGGGACACTTGGTTTCTTGAGGATAATCAAGTAAAAACTTGGATTGTCAACTCTGTTTCCACTGATATCCAACCCCTTATTCTTCGGAAGAAGACTGTTAGAGACATGTGGGTGATTTTGGAGAAAATGTATGGCCAGAAGAACACAACTATCCAGACTTATCAACTAATGAAGACTGTCTATGGAATTCGGCAAGGGAACTTATCTGTTGCAGATTATTATGGGGCTTTGAAAGCCAAGTGGGAGGATCTTAACTATTATTCTGATATTAATTGGCACTGTTCTCAAGATCAGGCACTTTATGTTGCGAAAGAGTGGGAAAATAGGGTGTTCCTCTTTTTAGCTGGTTTAAATGATGAGTTTGAAGGTGTTAGAAGCCAGATTTTGAATTCAAGAGAAGTGTCGAGTATTGAAGATGTGTATTCTTGTGTTGAAGCTGAAGAACAGAGGAGGCTGGTTACATTTGGGGGAAAGAGAGATCTCATGTCATATAATGAGAGATCTGCTCTTGTTAGTCGGTGTCTTGAAGGCACTACTAGATCTCTTCGTAGATGTGCTCATTGCAAGAAGAATGGTCATATTGTGGATTTCTGTTGGGATCTTCATCTAGAGAAAAAGGGTAACAAAGGGAAGTCTTCTAATGGAAAGTCGACTGTGCCTGAGGAGACAAAATCTAGTGGAGGAAAGATCTCAATTTCTGCTAAACAGCTTCGGGAACTGAGGGCTTATTTGGGTCGGATCGATGTCAATCAGGTCGAGGCATCAGATGAGACAAAGGCTAATCATGCTCTTGCGATTGTAGGGGATAAACTTACTAAAGAACTGAATTGTGACTCATCTTTTCTGCAACTCGTTGTATTTTGCAGGACTTGGCGATAGGGAAGAGGATTGGGATTGGTTTGGCGTCTGATGGCTTATATCGTCTTCCTATACGCGTGGCCACGGCTCTTATGACAACGATCAGCAAGACAGAAAAGCGAAGAGAAGATTGTCTTCAGTCCTTCTTGTATTGGCATGAATGCCTTGGGCATTTTTACCTTTTGGGATTTTGAAACAGTTGTTTCCCGATTTGTGTTCAACTCTGAATTTGTCGTTGATTTCTTGTGATGTATGTCAGTTTGCCAAACATGTGAGGGCTTCGTACCCTATTTCTACTAGTTGTGTTAATGAAGTTTTTTTCTTGGTTCACTCGGATGTGTGGGGGCCTTCGGGAATTCATACCCGTCAAGGTTTTCAATATTTTATAACTTTTATTGATGACTTCTCTCGGACCACCTTTGTGTACTTGTTAAGGATCGCAGTGAGGTACCTTATATCATAGAGACATTCATTCTACTTGTGCAAACTCAATATGGTGGAACTGTTAAAACCTTTCGATCGGATAATGCCCAAGAGTATATGTGTCAGTCAGTTGAGGATTTCCTTCGAAAAAAGGGGATTGTTCACGAGACGACCTGTAGTTATACTCCCCCACAAAACGGGGTGGCTGAGAGGAAGAATCGCCAGCTCCTTAATGTCACCAGAGCCCTTTTGTTTCAGAGGAATCTTCCCAAGCACGATTGAGGTGATGCAGTTCTTACTAGTGCGTATCTCATCAACCGCATGCCTAGTCGTGTGCTGAATGGTCGGACTCCCCATTCTTTACTTCCGGGAAGTCATCAACCTTTTCTCCTCCCCCCTCGTGTTTTTGGTTGTGTGTGTTTTATTCATGATCACAGTCCCAATGTTAAGAAACTTGATCCCAGGTCTATCAAGGGTGTGTTTGTTGGGTATTCTCCTACTCAGAAAGGGTATAGGTGTCTTGATCCTACCACTGGCCGAGTTTATGTTACAAGGGATGTTACCTTCTTGGAACATGCCTCTTACTTTTGTGAGAATCCTCTTTAGGGGGAGAAGTCTGTGGTTAGAGAAGAGTATTCTCAAAGTCAGAAGATTCAATTTACAGATTTTTTGGACTACAAGAAAGAAGAACCTCTCACAGCTATTGATGTGCCTGAGAAGGAGGAAGGGTGTGACACCGGAACTGAGAAGGAAGGTCATCGTTTGTTTGGACAGGTCTACTCTAGACGAGGTGTTCGGACAGAGGAGGTGACTTGTGGTGCGAGATCTACTTCCAATCCCAATGCCATTCCTTCCCTGGATGAACCAAGTCCTACCTTGAAGACTCAAGATGAGGTTGAAAAAGAAAATGAAGTGCCATTGCCCTGAGAAAGGGTGTCAGGTCATGTACTCAACACCCGATTGATAATTTTGTATCTTATTCTAGACTTAGCAAGGATTACGAGTGTTTTGTATCTTCTCTTTCTTTGGCTGTGTTCTCTTCGATGATCAACTAAGGCTCTGATATCATGTTAAGTTTCCGAGTGTCTGAGGCTATGTCACACGGGTATGTGGACACGGCAATTTTCAAAATTTTAGGATACGCAGACACGGTGAATTTTATATTCTAAAAAATTAAAAAGGATAATAAAAAAAAAAATTAAATTAATAATTCACTCTTACAATCTCATAAGTCATAAGAAAAAAATTCTCAGATTCTCAAACAAAACATTGTTCATCACCAATCTCATAAGTTATAAGAAAGAAAGTCTCAAACAAAACAAAGAATGTCGGGTTAGTAAAGTGGTTCGGATCGGGTCTGACCCAGACCCGATCCAAAACGTATCCTGCCGTGTCCACGTGTCGGTATCCAGGTGTCGGAGTGTCGACACCGGTACGTGGCCCATTTTGCTGCGTCCATGTGACATAGGTCTGAGGTTGTTCTGCAAACAGAACTGTGTGTGCTGAAGAGAAGATTTTTGAGCAAGAGCATTGAGAATGAAAGAGAACTTGAGAGGCAAAAAGTAAAGTAATCTTTTTTTCTTTCCAATATATATATATATATAAACTGTTCAGCATTTCACCCATGTAGAAATACGAGCAAGAAGAAGACGAAGAGAAACAATGATCACGATGTAACGTGGAAAACCCTCTACACGAGGGAGAAAAAACCACGAATGAGGAGGAGTTGGTGCCCACTAGCAGCCAGACTCTCTCTCTCTTAAGATTATCATTAACACTTAAGGATTAGGGTTACATGACTTAAGTAGAGCCCAAAACGGGCTACAAGGCGG
This sequence comes from Nymphaea colorata, assembly GCF_008831285.2. Lineage (NCBI taxonomy): Eukaryota > Viridiplantae > Streptophyta > Magnoliopsida > Nymphaeales > Nymphaeaceae > Nymphaea > Nymphaea colorata. The sequence goes on along the minus strand of NC_045139.1, from coordinate 22,523,492 downwards.
GTCGGGTATGGATCCGGACCCGAAACCCACAATCTATCAACACTCCCCCTCAAGTTGGGCGTACATATCAAACATGCCCAACTTGGATACATTCCTCTCAAATGAAGCTGAAGGAAGAGCTTTCGTCAGAACATCAGCAGTTTGGTCTTCAGACTTCATGTAAGGTAAGATCAACTCTTTCGTATCAATCCTTTCCCGAATGAAGTGACGATCAATTTGAACATGTTTTGTTCTGTCGTGAAGTACAGGATTGTTGGCTAAGTTGATTGCAGACTTGTTATCACAATACATCTTCATAGGTCCTTCAATCTCTATTCCAATGTCAGTCAACAATATCTTCAACCATAATAACTCTGACACTCCCATAGCAACTGCCCTATATTCTGCCTCTGCACTGGATCTAGAGCAAACATCCTGTCTCTTGCTCCTCCATACAACAAGGTTTCCTCCCAAGTAGACACAGTACCCTGTAGTGGATCGTCTGGTATCACCACAACCTGCCCAATCCGCATCAGAATAGCCCTCGATTTCCACAGTCTCTTGTTTCACATACAGGAGTCCCTTACCAGGATTTTTCTTCAGGTAGCATAGCACTCTGCCCACAGCCTTCAGATGTGCATCGGTTGGCGCATGCATGAATTGGCTCAAAACATTCACCGCAAAGGTGATATCAGGTCTCGTGAGGGTAAGATAAATTAGCTTCCCAACCAAACGTTGATATCTTCCATTGTCTTCTTCACAGAGAGGCTCTCCATCTCTAAGACTCAACTTGTGCCCAGTGTCAAAAGGGGTAGGAGTAGGTCTACATCCCAATTTACCAGTTTCTTCCAGCAGGTCTAATGTATATTTCCTTTGGTTTAGTACAAGACCAGTACTGGACCTAGCAACCTCCATACCAAGAAAATACCTTAGTTTTCCAAGATCTTTGAGGTCGAATTCTGTAGCCAGTAACCCTTTTAGCTTGATAATCTCCTCCTCATCATCTCCAGTAACAATCATGTCATCTACGTAGACGAGCAGGAGAGTAACCTTGCTCTCCTTCTTCTTCACAAACAGAGTGTGATCTCCATTTCCTTGTTTGTATCCATGACGTATCATCACTCTTCTCAGTCGTTCAAACCACGCTCTGGGCGATTGCTTAAGGCCATACAATGCCTTTTTCAGCTTACAACACATTTCTGGTTCTTCATATCCTGGAGGCATATGCATATATACTTCTTCTTCGAGGTCACCATTGAGGAATGCATTCTTAACATCCAGTTGATACATCTTCCACTCCTTCATCACAGCTAGGGATATAACCACCCTCACAGTCTTCATTTTCGCAAGAGGAGCAAAGGTTTCCAAGTAATCAATTCCATATTTCTGGCTAAACCCCTTGGCCACAAGTCGAGCTTTATATCTTTCAACACTCCCATCTGGTTTGTACTTGATGGTATACACCCATTTGGATCCAACTAGGTGAGCGGCTTCAGGAATCTTCACCACTTCCCATGTCAAGTTTCTTCTTAGGGCATCTATTTCTTCTTTCATTGCATCGGCCCACTTGGAGTCACTTTGAGCTTCAGCGACAGTCCTGGGAATCACAGCCAAAGAAAGAGTAGAAACAAAGCACTTGTAATCTTTCCCAAGTCTGGAATAAGAAACAAAATTACCAATGGGGTGTTGAGTACATCACCTGACACCCTTTCTCAGGGCAATGGGAAGATCGTCATTCTTCTTTTCAACCTCATCATGGGTCTCCACGGTCTCCTCGGTAGGACTTGGTTCATCCAGGGAAGGAGTGGCATTGGGATTGGAAGTAGATCTAGCATCACAAGTCATCACCTCTGTCCGAGTACCTCGTCTAGAGTAGAACTGTCCAAACAACTGAGGGCCTTCCTTCTCAATGCTATTGTCACCCCTTTCCTCCTTCTCAGGCACATCAACAGTATTAAGTGATTCTGTTTTCTTGTAGTCCAAAAAATCTATAAACTGAAGTTCCTGTCTCTGAGAATACTCTTCCCTGCCCACAGACTGCTCCCCCTGAAGAGGATTCGCACCAAAGTAAGAGGCATGTTCCAAGAAGGTAACATCCCTCGTAACATAAGCTCGACCAGTAATAGGATCAATACATTTGTATCCTTTTTGCGTAGGGGAGTATCCAACAAAGACACCTTTGATAGACCTAGGATCAAGTTTCTTGACATTTGGACTGTGATCATGGATAAAACATACACAACCAAAAACACGAGGAGGAAGAGGAAATGGTGGACGACTGCCAGGAAGCAACGAGTGGGGAGTCCTACCATTCAAAACACGACTGGGCATGCGGTTAATAAGATAGGCACTAGTAAGAACTGCATCACCCCAATAGTGTTTAGGAAGATTTCTCTGAAACAAAAGAGCCCTGGTGACATTAAGAAGTTGACGATTTTTCCTTTCAGCTACCCCATTTTGAGGGGGGGTGTAACTACAGGATGTCTCGTGAACAATCCCCCGTTGTCTAAGAAACTCCTCAACAGGCCGACACATGTACTCACGGGCATTATCGGACCTGAAAGTTTTAACATTCGCACCATACTGGGTATGCACAAGAAGAATAAATGTCTCGATGATTCGAGGAACCTCGCTGCGGTCTTTTAACAAGTATATAAATGTAGCACGAGAGAAATCATCAATGAAAGTGATAAAATACTGGAAACCTTGATGGGTATGAATGCCCGAAGGTCCCCATACATCAGAGTGAATCAGAGAAAAAGCTTCATTAGCACAACTAGAAGAAAGAGGGTACGAAGCCCTCACATGTTTGGCAAACTGACAAACATCACAAGAAATGGAAGACACATCAAAGGAGGAACATAAGTCTGGAAACAAATGTTTCAAAATCCCAAAAGGTAAATGCCCAAAACGTTCATGCCAGTACATAAAAGACTGAAGACAATCTTCTCTTCTCTTATCTGTCTTGCGGATCGCTGTCAACAGAGCAGTAGCCACACGTATGGGAAGACGATATAATCCATCAGAAGCTAAACCAATCCCAATCCTCTTCCCTGTCACCAAGTCCTGCAAAACACAACGATCGGCAGAGAATATAAGTTCACAATTCAATTCTTTAGTAAGTCTACTGACTGATAAGAGATTTAAAGGAAACTGGGGAACATGTAAAGCGCCCTGCACATGAAATTTGTCCAACAAGGACAGAGTGCCTTCGCCTGCCACACAGGTAGAGGAACCATCTGTTAGCGTATGGGGATCGGGTCTGAACAGACCCGATCCATTCTCCTTATATCCACACGCCTAAAGCTACTAGGCGGTGGCTCTCTTGTAATTTTTTATCCTTTTATGTACAAATCTGTTGTACCCTATTAGGGTTATTCTTTAATTAAAGATTAAGGAACGCAGGGCTAAGTTAAGCCGGCTGCTCCCTTTCCTCCATCGTCTTCTTTCATCCTCTCTTCTCAACATATCTGTTTTGCATACGGAGAGACGAGTACTTTGTGAAGATTCTTACATGGTATCAGAGCCAGGTTGCATCGTCCTCCGGTGAGTGATTTCAGTTTGATGTGATTAGCCCTAATCTGCCCTAAATTCTTTCTTTTCTGGCGTGATCATCCCTCTTTTCAGTTTCTGCCCTAAATCTTGCGTGATTTGCCCTAATTGATTTGCCCTAATCGTTGTGCCCTAATCTTCTCATCGTTTTGCCCTAATTTCTGTCGTTGCCCTAAATCAATTATGGATCAGCCGACCCCCTCTCTTCTATCTTCCAGCTTTCTCTCCCAACTTATTTCACAAAAGCTGAATCATAGTAACTATTTGACTTGGAAACGTCAAATAGTCCCTTTTATTAAAAGTCATAGACTCTACGGGCATATCGATGGGACCACTCCAGCACCTCCTATGTATATTGACCGTGAAGTGAAGAAAACCGTAGTGGGAGATCAAGCTGCTGGGGCTGCGGCTATGAGTGAAATCAGATTTGAATATGAAACCATTACTGAAAATAATCCTGAGTATGAAGCTTGGCTGGCTCACGACCAGTCTCTTGTTGCCTATATTACTTCTACTTTGTCAGAGGAAGTATTAGGAGGTATTGATGATGATTTAACAGCCCTAGAGTTGTGGTCTACCCTTGCCACCACGTATTCTCAAGTATCCGAAGCACGTTTTCTGCAGTTAAGAAGGCAATTTCAGGACATCAAGCGTGGAATGCGTACTGTTTTGGAATATTTGAATGAAATTAAAAGTGTAAGTGATCAACTTGCTGCCATTGGACATCCCGTCAGCGACAAGGACAAAGTGCAACAAGCCTTGAGTGGACTGGGAACAGATTTTGATATTTTTTGCACAGCCTTGGAAGTCCTACCTATTCTTCCATCTTTCGAAGATCTCAAGGCTAAGTTATTCCAACACGAAGCTAGTCGTGTTCAGCGACAGAATTTGATTCCTTCCAACAGTCACAATGTACTGATCACAGGGACACATGCATTGCAAGGGAATCGCACTCGTACTTGGATTCCTCAGGCAGGAATGGGAAGAGGGATTCTCCCAACACCACAGGGCATGAATACTACATCTGCCACATCTAGAAGGGTTCCGACTTGTTTCTATTGCAACAAGAGGGGGCATGTAAAGTCAGAATGTTGGCACAACCCACAGAACAAAAATAATCAGATTAGACGTGAGAACAAGGCAGCAGCAGGGTCAGCTTCATCATCATCTGGATCTAATGTTTCAGCAGACGTACAACAACTCCTCATGACAGCCCTGTCTAAGCTTCATTTGAAACAAAACGAGCAAGGAGAATGGTATGTGGACTCTGGAGCAGCAGCCCATGTTACTGGTGACGCAGGTAATCTCTCTAGTGCTCTCCCTTATTTAGATAAAGGCTCAGTTGTCACGGGAGATGGTTCCCATCACACAATATCACACATTGGAAATGTACAAATTTCTATGGGCTCTTCTTCGATTCCATTAAAGAATGTTCTTGTTGTTCCAAGTGTCCAGAAAAATATTATTTCAGTGTCCAAGCTTATTGATGATACTCAATCCTCTGTTGAATTCACACCCTCTTCTGTTTATGTCAAGGATGCTCGAACCAAGAAGACATTCGCTGAGGGCACTCGCAAAGGAGATATGTATGTCCTTGAAGGAGCTCCACAGATGTCAAAATCTCACCCTTCCGATTCATGTTCTCCAAGTCATAGTGAAGTCAATGTCACAGAGTATAATAAACCATCCATTTGGCATGGTCGGTTAGCTCATTGTAGTCAATCTTTTGTTCGAAGTCTTGTTGCAGACGGGCTCTTAGATAAGTCCAGTCTGAGTTCTGTCAGTGAGTCCAGCATGTGCTCGAGTTGTCATATCTGTAAGAGCCATGCCCTTCCTTTTCAATTAATAAATAAAAGAGCTCCAAAGGTTTTTGACACCATATATTCTGATGTTTGGGGGCCTGCTCCAGTTCCTTCTTCTTCTGGGAGTAGATACTATGTCATTTTTGTTGACTCATATTCCCGATATACTTGGATCCATTTCATGAAACACAAATCAGAAGTTTTTCGCCTATTCACTCAATTTCATGCCTTAGTTCAAAATAAATATTCCAGTAATATTGTGCATTTTCAATGTGATGGTGGTGGTGAATTTATTTCTAATGAATTTACTGAGTACTTACTAGATAATGGGATCACTAGACAAATTTCATGTCCGCATACACCTCAGCAAAACGGAATTGCTGAAAGGAAACATAGGCATATTGTTGAAAGTGCACTTAGCATGATGCATGAAACAGACTTACCTATGACATTGTGGACCGAGGCTTTCCATACGGCTGTACATGTTATAAATCGATTGCCATTGGCTTTGCTTGATGGAAAATCACCATTTTTTCTTTTACACCAAGAGCAGCCACGTTATGAGGAGTTGCGCGTTTTTGGATGTGTGTGCTATGTGCATGTTGATGTTTCCTTGCGAAACAAATTTCAAGATCGTGCTGTTTTATGTAGATTTATAGGGTATGCAGAAAATTACAAGGGTTATAGGTGTTACAATCCTAAAACTGGACGTGTACATATTTCACGGCATGTTGTATTTGATGAGAACAGGTTACAGGATCCCAAGGCTACTTCTGTGACACTCAAGGACAAAAATGAAGTTTATGATACTTGGCTTCATGCTGAAATCTTAAGACAAGGGGCAGCAATGTTGACTGAGCACAATGAGCAAGTTGTTAATGAGCCCGAGACATCTGTAAGTAGTTCCTTGAGCAGCACTACTTCCTTGGACAGCATGCCTTCATCTTCTCAGCCCAGTGAGCCACCTATGCATAATCGGTTCTCAGGCCTGGTGTATTCTAGGCGATCAGTTCCTACTGCAGTTCCACGCCAATCACAACGCGTGCGACATCCTATTGATAGATGGGTGAGCTATAACAGTTTTTCTTTGGATTTTCAGCTGTTTATGACAGCAGTCAGCAAAAAGGTGGAACCAACATCTTATCACAATGCGAGTAAGGAAAAATGTTGGGTTGAAGCTATGAATGAGGAAATGGCAGCCTTGCATGAATGTCAGACTTGGCAGATTGTCCCTCGTCCAGCTGATAAGAATGTTGTGGGATCCAAATGGGTTTATAAACTGAAATATAAACCAGATGGTAGCATTGATCGGTATAAAGCACGACTTGTGGCGCGCGGTTTCACTCAGCAATATGGGGAAGATTATGATGAGACATTCAGTCCAGTCATCAAGATGGGAACAATCCGTGTCATTATTTCTCTTGCAGTCTCGTATGGATGGCCTCTCTATCAGTTAGATGTCAAAAATGCTTTTCTTCATGGAATTCTTAAGGAAGAGGTATACATGGAGCAACCTCCCGGCTACACTACTCATGATTCTCAAAAATGGGTTTGCAAATTACACAAGTCTCTATATGGGTTGAAGCAAGCTTCTAGGTCATGGTTTGATCGTTTTTCTCATCACATACAACAAATTGGTTTTCTCCGAAGCTCTCTCGATCACTCTTTGTTTATCTATCGCACTGGAGAAGCTACCACCTGGTTACTTATCTATGTTGATGATATTGTTATAACTGGGAATTCTTCTTCACATATATCTTATGTTAAAGGTATGTTGAAGCAAGAGTTCAAGATGAAGGATCTGGGAGAATTACGATATTTTTTGGGTGTCGAACTTGACAGGACAAATGATAGTTTGACTCTTACACAGCACAAGTATACCCTTGATGTTTTGGATAGGGCAGGTATGACTAATTGCAAACCCATCACTACCCCCAGTGTTCTGAATACTAAATTGACTGCATCTGATGGAACTGCTGCATATTCCAATCCCACATTCTATCGCAGCATTGTTGGTATGTTACAATACCTTACCTTTACTCGCCCAGACATAGTATATGCTGTAAATCAGATTTCTCAGTTCATGCATGCACCCACTGAAGGACATATGGATGCTGCTAAGCGGATCCTACGGTATCTCAAAGCTACTCTTGGAGATGGACTAGTCTACACCAAATGTTCCAATGTTTCTCTTGGACATAGCATATATACATATACTGATGCCGACTGGGCAGGCGATCCCGATGACCGACGATCAGTTTCAGGTTTCTGTCTCTTTCTTGATTCTAATCTCATTTGTTGGAGCAGTAAGAAGCAGCGTGCTGTTGCACGATCTAGCACTGAGGCAGAATATAGAGCAATGGCTGCAGGGACGGCTGAAGCGTCATGGTTACGTCATTTACTTGGAGAGCTCAATCTTCCTATTGTTCGGTCATCATTACTATGTGACAATCAAAGTGCGATAAAAATTGCTTTCAATCCCATTTTGCATAATCGCACCAAACATATAGAGATTGATCAACATTTCATTCGACAGAAGGTTGAAGAAGCCGAGATCTTGCCTACTTATATATCTACCAATGAACAGATAGCTGATCTTTTTACCAAAGGTCTCACAGGGCAGCATTTTTGGGATTTGAAGAACAAGTTGTGCATGATCAAATCTCATGCACAACTTGAGGGGAGCTGTTAGCGTATGGGGATCGGGTCTGAACAGACCCGATCCATTCTCCTTATATCCACACGCCTAAAGCTACTAGGCGGTGGCTCTCTTGTAATTTTTTATCCTTTTATGTACAAATCTGTTGTACCCTATTAGGGTTATTCTTTAATTAAAGATTAAGGAACGCAGGGCTAAGTTAAGCCGGCTGCTCCCTTTCCTCCATCGTCTTCTTTCATCCTCTCTTCTCAACATATCTGTTTTGCATACGGAGAGACGAGTACTTTGTGAAGATTCTTACACCATCTGCAAGAGAAACACGTTCCCTTCCCGAGGACAACTTATACTCATGAAACAATTTTGGATTACCTGTCATGTGATGAGTAGCACCACTATCGACAATCCATTCCCCCACAGAAGAGTTACCTTGATTGCCAATAGCTGCAAGAGCATGATTAGCTGTAGTTCCCTCTGAGGTCTCAGTCTTGTTGACATCGAGCCTGCCCAAATAAGCCCTTAGTTCACGAAGCTGGTCAGCAGAAATGGAGACTTTTTCTCCACTAGAGGCTTGCACCTCAGACACGGGCGTTCTCCCAGTCAAAGATCTCCCTCTGTTCCCCTTCTTTTCTGGATGAAGATCCCAGCAATAATCCACAGTGTGACCTGTCTTCTTGCAGTGAGTGCACCGGCGAAGAGACCTGCATGGGCCACCAGGACCACGACTCACGAGAGCAGATCTCTCGTTATAGGGCACAAGTTCCCTCTTCCCTTCTTTTGTAACAAGCCTTCTCTGTTCTTCCGCTTCAACACAGGAGTACACATCTTCAATACTGGACACCTCCCCTGAATTCAAAATCTGGCTTCGAACACCTTCAAACTCATCATTTAAACCTGCTAAAAATAGGAACACCCTGTTTTCCCATTCATGAGCAACATAGAGCGCCTGATCATGGGGACAATGCCAAGGAATATCAGAATGATAGTCAAGCTCTTCCCACTTGGCTTTCAAAGCCCCATAGTACTCTGCAACAGACGAGGTCCCTTGTCGAATGCCATAGACTGTCTTCATTACTTGGTAAGTACGAATTGCGGTCTTCTTTTGGCCATACATTTGCTCGAGGACCACCCACATGTCTCTAGCAGTCTTCTTCCGAAGGATAAGGGGCTGAATATCGACGGAAACGGAATTGACAATCCAAGTTTTCACTTGATTATCCTCAAGAAACCAAGTATGCCACACATCACTTGTTCTTGCTGGTTCGGGGTTGCTCCCATCAATATAGGCCATGCGACCACGGCCAGCAATCCCCATGGTCATAGCAGGCGACCACGAGAAATAATTATCCTTGGTGAGGCGAAGAGTGATGACCTGCATGGGAACATTCTCAGTTCTAAAAGCCCCTATTTCAGTGGGATTGGTGTTGACGGTTGACGAGGAAGAGGCTGCCATAATCACAGACCAGTCTAGCTACGGGTGAAGCCCAGTAGGCAGCAAGGGTAGCGGTGGGCGATGCGTCGGATGACAGAGAGGAACGCCGTTGGACAGAGCGTCGCTGGGCAGGCCGACGCTGGGCGGAAGCGACTGAACAGGAACGACGCTGATCAGGGCGTCGCTGGGCCGGTCGTCGCTAGGCGGAGACGGCGGAATCCTGAGCGGCGCTGATCAGGGCGGCGCTGGGCGGAGACGGCGGCGGGGCGACAGACGAAGCTCAGGCGTCGGGCACGGACGTCAGGCACGGGCGTCGGGCGTCGGGCACAAGCGTCGGGCAAGGGCGTCGGGCGAAGCTCGGGCACGAGCGTCGGGCACGGGCGATGAACAGTGCCGGGCGAGTCCTCCTCCAACACGGGCAAAAGACAAACCAGAAACGCCGGAACTTCACGGCTCTGATACCATGTAGAAATACGAGCAAGAAGAAGACGAAGAGAAACAATGATCACGATGTAACGTGGAAAACCCTCTACACGAGGGAGAAAAAACCACGAATGAGGAGGAGTTGGTGCCCACTAGCAGCCAGACTCTCTCTCTCTCTTAAGATTATCATTAACACTTAAGGATTAGGGTTACATGACTTAAGTAGAGCCCAAAACGGGCTACAAGGCGGGTCGGGTATGGATCCGGACCCGAAACCCACAATCTATCAACAACCCAGATAAACTATGGTTACATCTTAACAGAAATACAGCTGTCACGCACCCTAGGAACCTTCTAGTAAACCCCTTCAACCAGAGGAGGGGGGAGGACTTGCATGACTGAAAAGGAGGAAATGAGAAGGAAAAAAGGGAAGAAAGAGAGTGGGAAAAATGAAAGAGCGGGAGGAGGAAAAAGGGAGAGGAAACAGACAGAGAGAGAGAGAGAGAGAGAGAGAGAGAGAGAGCACCACCAAAATCAGAGAGACATGATACAGGGGAGGTTTTTTTTTTTTGTGGTAAAGAAGAGTGGATGTAATGAGCAGCACCCTACTGTTGTTGACCGAAGCATTGCCCTGCGATGTGGGTGCTTCACCCGTTTTTCCATGTCGGTGTGCCATAGGTCTTATGTAGGTATGAATTTTCACTTTCTGCTAGAACTTGGAATTTCTGTTTGGGACTACTGAACTGTGTGGCTAATTTGTATCGTATATAGAGGCTACATGGGGTATGGAAGCAACATTCCTATGTCAACATATGCATTATAACACCTGAATCAGGTTCATTTAGGATTAAACTTTAGTCTGTGTTTTTGTGTGTGTATGCTTGTAGGTCCTCTTCACGGTATACCCTATGGCCTAAAGGACATAATTGCAGTTCCACATTATAGGACAACATGGGGGTCGACAACATTTAGGAACCAAGTTCTTGACATGGAAGCTTGGGTATACAAGAGGTAAATTCAGTTTACTTTCTTGTACTTTAGTTGGAGTTCTGTATTCAACTCTCTTTTCTGTATCATCTGTTTTGCAGACTAAAATCTTCTGGTGCTGTTCTTGTAGCAAAGCTTGTTACAGGATCACTTGCATACGATGATATCTGGTTTGGCGGAAGGACAAGGAACCCATGGAACATTGATGAATTTTCAACTGGCTCTTCTGCTGGACCTGCTGCAAGTACTTCAGCAGGTATCCTCCTCCCTCCAGGCATATCTTTTTTATGTTTTTTGTCCTGAATACTGTTGTTTTCTCATTTTGTGGATCTTCTGTCATGCACAAATGGGTTAAAATGCCAAAATATCAGGCCTCAACTTGTTTCGATGGATTTCCTTTTGATAATGCAAACTTGTGCCATTCATTTTAGGCATAGCTATCTCAATGTATGTGATATGCATAAGTGTCAAAATTCACTATGCACGTCATGAGAGTGTTTTTATATGATTAAACTTTCCTTTCAATACCACAAAACTTTTGTTATCTGATTTCATGCATAGCTATCTGAATGTATGTAACATGCCTAAGTTGTAGGTGCATTGGTGACGGTTTAAAACCCATTGACCAAAGACTGTCACAGAGTGAATTGACTGATGATTCGCTAGGTCAATTCAGTGACTCAGCCTGGTTTTGACGACTCCATTTCTTGCATAAGGTGTACATATATATGTATAAAAATAGTGTTTTAACTCATTATAATGTATGAAAATGCGTGTGTCCATGTATATATATATATATATATGTATATATATATGTGTGTATATATATGTATATATATATATATATATATACACACACACACACACACACACACACACATATATATATATATATATATATATATATATATATATGACTGAGATCTGGTTCCCTATTTTGAAATTCTACGATATTAGATTGTTGATTCATCAAAACAGTTGTTGAGGGGGGAATTGTTTTCCCCTTTAGATTTCTTTGTAATTCTTCGATTTGTATTTGAATTTTTGTTTTGAAGTCTTCTAATTCATCATAATAATTTTCTAGTCTTTGAGTTCATCTTTCAGGACTAGATTCTTCTAATTTTTCATATCTTTTGACCTCTTTGTCTGGTAATTTTTGTTGTGGCTCTAGAACTTGTACATAGAGCCTACAGATTTCTAGGAAACTACGGATTTCTAGGAAACAAGGGCTTCATCGCCATCTATTGTCCAATTGGGGACATTTAGAGCAGTAGTTGCATTATGTACTCAAACTGCCGTCCCTAAATTTCCAGTCATGTATACAGTCAAAATTTATCTTCTGACTGATATAGTCGGATAAACTCGTTTAAGATTGTTTCATTGGATTTTATAAATTCATTTATCAATGGATAATCATCTTCAGAACTTTGTTGTTTTTCATCGTAATCTTCTGCTGATACGATTGAGTAAATGGATTCTGTTTCATTGACATATTCGTCAATGTTGATTAATTCTTGATTTATCGTATTGATTAATACGGCTTCTTTTGTGTAGGCATTTAGTAATTTTGGACAGTTACTTCCAAGGTGGTCATTTTCATTACTGACTGTGCAACAAAGTTTAGTTTTATAGTTGTTGATTATTGGAAGAAGAAGGGGCGAGAGAGATAGAGGGAGAAAGTGAGAGAACGAGAGAGAGAGGAACATTTTTCTTATTCCAGCACGTAACCCTAATCTCCTATTAATATGAGACTAGGGTGTGTTACCAATTTTACAAAAATAGTCCACTAAACATAAGACAATAATTAAGTGAACCTATTTCAACTTTCTAATAATTCAAAAACCACCCGACTGCTATAAGTATTTAACACTCCCCCTCAAGCTGGAGCATAAATATCAATCATGCTCAGCTTGTTACATCCTTTCAAGAAATCGCCAATGGGAAGAGCATTAGTGAACATATCAGCAGCATCTTATTGTACCAAGTCCCGAACATAATGACAATCTACTTCAATGTGTTTAGTCCTCTTATGGAAAACAGGATTACTTGCAATGTAGGTTGCTGCTCTATTGTCACAGTACATCTTCATTGGGAGTGTCACAGAAATCCCCAATTCTAGATCCAAGACATTTCAGCCGCAGTTTGGGCCATAGCTCTATATTCAGACTCAGCACTAGATCTAGCAACCACATTCTGTTTCTTGCTTCTCCAAGAAATAAGATTCCCACCAACAAAGACACAGAGACCCGTAGTCGATTTCCTGTCATCTACTGACCCTGCATAATCAGCCGTCACTATATGCTTCTATGTCTACACATGATCCCTTTTTGAACCATAACCCCTTTCCCGGGGCTGATTTCAAGTATTTTACCACCATTAGAGCAGCCTCCCAATGAATTTTCTGAGGTTTTTCCATGAATTGACTTAACTTGTTCACAGCAAAGCTGATATCAGGTCGAGTGATAGTCAAGTATAAAAGTTTCCCTATCAACGATCTGTAAGAACGGGAGTCAAAAGTTTCTGAGTCATCATCATGAATATGAATTCGAGGATTCATAGGAAGTGTAGCCGGTTTGGCTCCCAATAATCCTGTTTCCTGCAAAAGATCAAGAACATATTTCCTCTGAAACATCACAAGTCCTTTATTACTGCGAGCCACTTCAATGCCAAGAAAATAACGAAGTGGACCAAGATCTTTTGTGACAAAGTGTTTCTGTAGAAACTCCTTTGCCTGAGCTAACTCGTGAATACTTTCTCCAGTGAGGACAATATCATCAACATATACAATCAATATCACTATACCAGAAGTCCCTTTTTTGATAAACAACGAGTGATCACACTGGGACCTTTGAAATCCACACTTAGAAACAACCTCACTGAGCTTATGAAACCATGCACGAGGGCTTTGTTTAAGCCCATAGATAGCCTTTTTGAGTTTGCATACCTTGGAACACTCCCCCTGTCGTTCAAAACCAGGGGGTTGTTGCATATAGACTGTTTCAAAGAGATCACCATACAGAAATGCATTTTTCACATCAAGCTGAAAAAGGGGCCAATCCTGCTGAACTGCGAGAGATATAACAAAGCGAATAGTACCTAACCGTGCCACAGGCGAAAACGTCTCGAAGAAGTCCACACCATAAGTTTGTGTATAACCTTTAGCAACAAGACGCTCTACAGACCCATCAGAATGATATTTGATTGTGAAAACCCATTTAGAGCCGACAACGTCACAAGTCATCGGTGGGTCCACTAAGTCCCAAGTTTCTCGAGAAAGAAGAGCATCCATTTCCTCCTGCATGGCTTGCTTCCATCGTGAATCTAGCAAGGCTTGGTGGTGAGAGGTCGGAATAGTATGACTATCCATAGCTCGGTCAAACTGTACTAAACTCGTGCTCAAATGGTCCATAGAAACCGAGTTAGAGATAGGATGTCTTGTGCACTGTTGCTGGCCCTTGCGAATAGCAATGGGTAGATCATCTGCAGAATAATCATCATTTCTTCCCGAGTCAGTCTTATCATTAGAACTTACCTCTTGAGAAGATTCTGGTGGACGGGTGGGAGAGGGATCTTGACGCCGAGTATAGACTATTGGAGGTTTATGAAAACGATCACAGGACCGTGGTTGAGAGGAAGGGATAGACTCAAGAGAAACTGGGGGAATAGGAAGAGGGACAAATACGGGGAGTTCATTCAAAGTGGTATGTGATGTGAAGTAAGGACGCGACTCAAAGAATGTAACATCCGCACTGATAATCTCTTTCATGTTCTGGGGATCAAAACATCAGTAGCCTTTTTGATTGGCAGGATATCCAATGAACACACATTTAACAGCTTGGGCAGCAAGTTTGTTTTTGTTTGGGCCCAAGATGTGTACAAAACAAGTGCATCCAAACACTTTGGGAGGGATATGAAATAATGGTCGATCTGGATATAGTATTTGAATGAGAATGCGTTCTTGGATGGCAGACGAAGGTAATCGGTTGATGAGGTAGCAGGCAGTGTGAATAGCATCACCCGAAAAATATGCAGGCATATGAGTATGCAACATGAGGGTGCGGGCCACGTTTAGAAGTTGTCGATGTTTGCGTTCAGCAACACCATTTTGTTGGGATGTGTCATACCTTTGCCTGTTATGATCCACTAGGTACCAAGCAGATCTGATTATCCTAACTGATCAGACAATCACTGGTCTGACCTTTTTTCACGGCATCAGAGAGTTCAGGTCTGAAACATCTCATCTTCTTCCACGACAGCAATAGGTCAGATCTGAACCATTCTGATCTGATTCACCATGCAGCCACATCATCTGGCCAAACACCATCATTATTTGGATCTGAACGACGATTTCAGATCTGCTTTATCTTCATTTTTTTTTTTTAACGACTCCAACGACAAAACAAGGAAGCTAATCACGTTTCTACATGTTAAACATGATTAGCCCCTTTCCACCAACAAATTAACTTGCTTACTTTGTAATCAGCAGAAACCCTAGGCGTGAAACCCTAGTTGGGAGGAAGAGAAGAGAGGTGAGAGGAGGGAGGAACCCTGGACGTGAAACCCTAGATTGTACAGCCCTAGGTTCACGGCTCTGATACCATGTTGATTATTGGAAGAAGAAGGGGCGAGAGAGATAGAGGGAGAAAGTGAGAGATTTCTTATTCCAGCACGTAACCCTAATCTCCTATTAATATGAGACTAGGGAGTGTTACCAATTTTACAAAAATAGTCCACTAAACATAAGACAATTGTTAGAATATGTTGCTGTGGGAACCGGATCCATTCCTGGACCCGGTTCTATGGGGCGCGGGTACCGAGGCGGGCTCGGTACCTGTTAGCGTATGGGGATCGGGTCTGAACAGACCCGATCCATTCTCCTTATATCCACACGCCTAAAGCTACTAGGCGGTGGCTCTCTTGTAATTTTTTATCCTTTTATGTACAAATCTGTTGTACCCTATTAGGGTTATTCTTTAATTAAAGATTAAGGAACGCAGGGCTAAGTTAAGCCGGCTGCTCCCTTTCCTCCATCGTCTTCTTTCATCCTCTCTTCTCAACATATCTGTTTTGCATACGGAGAGACGAGTACTTTGTGAAGATTCTTACATGGTATCAGAGACAGGTTGCATCGTCCTCCGGTGAGTGATTTCAGTTTGATGTGATTAGCCCTAATCTGCCCTAAATTCTTTCTTTTCTGGCGTGATCATCCCTCTTTTCAGTTTCTGCCCTAAATCTTGCGTGATTTGCCCTAATTGATTTGCCCTAATCGTTGTGCCCTAATCTTCTCATCGTTTTGCCCTAATTTCTGTCGTTGCCCTAAATCAATTATGGATCAGCCGACCCCCTCTCTTCTATCTTCCAGCTTTCTCTCCCAACTTATTTCACAAAAGCTGAATCATAGTAACTATTTGACTTGGAAACGTCAAATAGTCCCTTTTATTAAAAGTCATAGACTCTACGGGCATATCGATGGGACCACTCCAGCACCTCCTATGTATATTGACCGTGAAGTGAAGAAAACCGTAGTGGGAGATCAAGCTGCTGGGGCTGCGGCTATGAGTGAAATCAGATTTGAATATGAAACCATTACTGAAAATAATCCTGAGTATGAAGCTTGGCTGGCTCACGACCAGTCTCTTGTTGCCTATATTACTTCTACTTTGTCAGAGGAAGTATTAGGAGGTATTGATGATGATTTAACAGCCCTAGAGTTGTGGTCTACCCTTGCCACCACGTATTCTCAAGTATCCGAAGCACGTTTTCTGCAGTTAAGAAGGCAATTTCAGGACATCAAGCGTGGGATGCGTACTGTTTTGGAATATTTGAATGAAATTAAAAGTGTAAGTGATCAACTTGCTGCCATTGGACATCCCGTCAGCGACAAGGACAAAGTGCAACAAGCCTTGAGTGGACTGGGAACAGATTTTGATATTTTTTGCACAGCCTTGGAAGTCCTACCTATTCTTCCATCTTTCGAAGATCTCAAGGCTAAGTTATTCCAACACGAAGCTAGTCGTGTTCAGCGACAGAATTTGATTCCTTCCAACAGTCACAATGTACTGATCACAGGGACACATGCATTGCAAGGGAATCGCACTCGTACTTGGATTCCTCAGGCAGGAATGGGAAGAGGGATTCTCCCAACACCACAGGGCATGAATACTACATCTGCCACATCTAGAAGGGTTCCGACTTGTTTCTATTGCAACAAGAGGGGGCATGTAAAGTCAGAATGTTGGCACAACCCACAGAACAAAAATAATCAGATTAGACGTGAGAACAAGGCAGCAGCAGGGTCAGCTTCATCATCATCTGGATCTAATGTTTCAGCAGACGTACAACAACTCCTCATGACAGCCCTGTCTAAGCTTCATTTGAAACAAAACGAGCAAGGAGAATGGTATGTGGACTCTGGAGCAGCAGCCCATGTTACTGGTGACGCAGGTAATCTCTCTAGTGCTCTCCCTTATTTAGATAAAGGCTCAGTTGTCACGGGAGATGGTTCCCATCACACAATATCACACATTGGAAATGTACAAATTTCTATGGGCTCTTCTTCGATTCCATTAAAGAATGTTCTTGTTGTTCCAAGTGTCCAGAAAAATATTATTTCAGTGTCCAAGCTTATTGATGATACTCAATCCTCTGTTGAATTCACACCCTCTTCTGTTTATGTCAAGGATGCTCGAACCAAGAAGACATTCGCTGAGGGCACTCGCAAAGGAGATATGTATGTCCTTGAAGGAGCTCCACAGATGTCAAAATCTCACCCTTCCGATTCATGTTCTCCAAGTCATAGTGAAGTCAATGTCACAGAGTATAATAAACCATCCATTTGGCATGGTCGGTTAGCTCATTGTAGTCAATCTTTTGTTCGAAGTCTTGTTGCAGACGGGCTCTTAGATAAGTCCAGTCTGAGTTCTGTCAGTGAGTCCAGCATGTGCTCGAGTTGTCATATCTGTAAGAGCCATGCCCTTCCTTTTCAATTAATAAATAAAAGAGCTCCAAAGGTTTTTGACACCATATATTCTGATGTTTGGGGGCCTGCTCCAGTTCCTTCTTCTTCTGGGAGTAGATACTATGTCATTTTTGTTGACTCATATTCCCGATATACTTGGATCCATTTCATGAAACACAAATCAGAAGTTTTTCGCCTATTCACTCAATTTCATGCCTTAGTTCAAAATAAATATTCCAGTAATATTGTGCATTTTCAATGTGATGGTGGTGGTGAATTTATTTCTAATGAATTTACTGAGTACTTACTAGATAATGAGATCACTAGACAAATTTCATGTCCGCATACACCTCAGCAAAACGGAATTGCTGAAAGGAAACATAGGCATATTGTTGAAAGTGCACTTAGCATGATGCATGAAACAGACTTACCTATGACATTGTGGACCGAGGCTTTCCATACGGCTGTACATGTTATAAATCGATTGCCATTGGCTTTGCTTGATGGAAAATCACCATTTTTTCTTTTACACCAAGAGCAGCCACGTTATGAGGAGTTGCGCGTTTTTGGATGTGTGTGCTATGTGCATGTTGATGTTTCCTTGCGAAACAAATTTCAAGATCGTGCTGTTTTATGTAGATTTATAGGGTATGCAGAAAATTACAAGGGTTATAGGTGTTACAATCCTAAAACTGGACGTGTACATATTTCACGGCATGTTGTATTTGATGAGAACAGGTTACAGGATCCCAAGGCTACTTCTGTGACACTCAAGGACAAAAATGAAGTTTATGATACTTGGCTTCATGCTGAAATCTTAAGACAAGGGGCAGCAATGTTGACTGAGCACAATGAGCAAGTTGTTAATGAGCCCGAGACATCTGTAAGTAGTTCCTTGAGCAGCACTACTTCCTTGGACAGCATGCCTTCATCTTCTCAGCCCAGTGAGCCACCTATGCATAATCGGTTCTCAGGCCTGGTGTATTCTAGGCGATCAGTTCCTACTGCAGTTCCACGCCAATCACAACGCGTGCGACATCCTATTGATAGATGGGTGAGCTATAACAGTTTTTCTTTGGATTTTCAGCTGTTTATGACAGCAGTCAGCAAAAAGGTGGAACCAACATCTTATCACAATGCGAGTAAGGAAAAATGTTGGGTTGAAGCTATGAATGAGGAAATGGCAGCCTTGCATGAATGTCAGACTTGGCAGATTGTCCCTCGTCCAGCTGATAAGAATGTTGTGGGATCCAAATGGGTTTATAAACTGAAATATAAACCAGATGGTAGCATTGATCGGTATAAAGCACGACTTGTGGCGCGCGGTTTCACTCAGCAATATGGGGAAGATTATGATGAGACATTCAGTCCAGTCATCAAGATGGGAACAATCCGTGTCATTATTTCTCTTGCAGTCTCGTATGGATGGCCTCTCTATCAGTTAGATGTCAAAAATGCTTTTCTTCATGGAATTCTTAAGGAAGAGGTATACATGGAGCAACCTCCCGGCTACACTACTCATGATTCTCAAAAATGGGTTTGCAAATTACACAAGTCTCTATATGGGTTGAAGCAAGCTTCTAGGTCATGGTTTGATCGTTTTTCTCATCACATACAACAAATTGGTTTTCTCCGAAGCTCTCTCGATCACTCTTTGTTTATCTATCGCACTGGAGAAGCTACCACCTGGTTACTTATCTATGTTGATGATATTGTTATAACTGGGAATTCTTCTTCACATATATCTTATGTTAAAGGTATGTTGAAGCAAGAGTTCAAGATGAAGGATCTGGGAGAATTACGATATTTTTTGGGTGTCGAACTTGACAGGACAAATGATAGTTTGACTCTTACACAGCACAAGTATACCCTTGATGTTTTGGATAGGGCAGGTATGACTAATTGCAAACCCATCACTACCCCCAGTGTTCTGAATACTAAATTGACTGCATCTGATGGAACTGCTGCATATTCCAATCCCACATTCTATCGCAGCATTGTTGGTATGTTACAATACCTTACCTTTACTCGCCCAGACATAGTATATGCTGTAAATCAGATTTCTCAGTTCATGCATGCACCCACTGAAGGACATATGGATGCTGCTAAGCGGATCCTACGGTATCTCAAAGCTACTCTTGGAGATGGACTAGTCTACACCAAATGTTCCAATGTTTCTCTTGGACATAGCATATATACATATACTGATGCCGACTGGGCAGGCGATCCCGATGACCGACGATCAGTTTCAGGTTTCTGTCTCTTTCTTGATTCTAATCTCATTTGTTGGAGCAGTAAGAAGCAGCGTGCTGTTGCACGATCTAGCACTGAGGCAGAATATAGAGCAATGGCTGCAGGGACGGCTGAAGCGTCATGGTTACGTCATTTACTTGGAGAGCTCAATCTTCCTATTGTTCGGTCATCATTACTATGTGACAATCAAAGTGCGATAAAAATTGCTTTCAATCCCATTTTGCATAATCGCACCAAACATATAGAGATTGATCAACATTTCATTCGACAGAAGGTTGAAGAAGCCGAGATCTTGCCTACTTATATATCTACCAATGAACAGATAGCTGATCTTTTTACCAAAGGTCTCACAGGGCAGCATTTTTGGGATTTGAAGAACAAGTTGTGCATGATCAAATCTCATGCACAACTTGAGGGGAGCTGTTAGCGTATGGGGATCGGGTCTGAACAGACCCGATCCATTCTCCTTATATCCACACGCCTAAAGCTACTAGGCGGTGGCTCTCTTGTAATTTTTTATCCTTTTATGTACAAATCTGTTGTACCCTATTAGGGTTATTCTTTAATTAAAGATTAAGGAACGCAGGGCTAAGTTAAGCCGGCTGCTCCCTTTCCTCCATCGTCTTCTTTCATCCTCTCTTCTCAACATATCTGTTTTGCATACGGAGAGACGAGTACTTTGTGAAGATTCTTACAGTACCCTAGGCGGCTTCTCCTCTCTCCCTCTTTATATTGTCACTTGTGTTTAGTGTTGAATTAAGTGAAATATAATTTTCTCTCTCCTAGGGTTGCGGTGTGCCCCTAGGTCAGAGCCTCCCCGTGGTTTTTCACCTCTTTCTGAGGTTTTCCACATAGATTGTGTGTTCGTTCTCCACTCTCTCTCTTTGTGGTTCGTGTTTCTACATGGTATCAGAGCCAGCGGAGTTGGAGCAGCGTTTTTTTCGAGGATCGTCAAGTTTTTTCGTCGCCCGACGCCGTTGAAGTTCCGGCGCCGCTGCTGCCCGTGTGACGTCGCCCTGCTCTGCCGCCGCTGTCCTTTGTTCCGCCGCCGCCGTCCACTGTTCCGGCGTCGCTGCTGCCCTTGTGACGTCGCCCTGCTCTGCCGCCGCCGTCCTTTGTTCCGCCGCTGCCGTCCTCTGTTCCGCCGTCCTCTGTTGCGCCTCCGCGGTCCTCCGTTCGCCCCGTTCTTTGTTTCTGCCACCGTGGGTGGCCTCTGTGTTGCGCCGTCGCCTGCTTTCCGTTGCCGCTGGCTCATTCCCGTCGCCGCTGCCTCCTTCCCGTCGCCGTTGCCTCATTCCCGCTGCTGTGCCTCTTGTTGTTGTGTGCTTGTTTGTGATGGCAGAAGCGATGGGGACTCAAAAAGATGCCGTTCTTGACACGGGCAGCGCCTCCAAGACTGAGAACGTGCCGATCCAGGTCACCTCCATCCGTCTGACCAAGGACAATTACCTATCTTGGTCTGCCGCTCTCGAGATTGGGATTACTAGCCGTGGGCGTCTCTCTTACATCACTGGCGACAAACCTGCGCCCATCAAATCTGATCCTCAATGGGCGACGTGGGCGTTGGAGGACAGCCAAGTGAAGGTGTGGATTATCAGCTCCGTGTCATCCGATATCCAGCCCCTCATTCTGCGGAAGCCGACCTCTTTTGATATGTGGACTGTGCTTGCAAAGATGTATGGTCGCAAGAAGAGACATTTGCGCACTTATCAGATTAAACGCAGTATTTACTCTCTGACACAGGGTGATTTGTCTGTTGCTGCCTTCTATGCTGCCCTGAAGACCAAGTGGGAGGAGCTAGATTATCATGTGACTGATGAGTGGACGTGCGGTTCAGATCATTCCCTCTACTGGGAAAAGGAATGGATGGACCGTACGTTTCTGTTTCTGGGAGGCCTGCGGGATGAATTTGAGTCTATTCGTAGCCAGATTCTTAATGGTGATGAGATTCCGGGGATAGAGGAAGTATATGCTCGTGTTGAGTCTGAAGAACAACGTCGCCAGGTGATGCATCTTGACACCGGTCATGGCCCTTCTGCCTTTGTCAGCCGTGCCTCAGGGACTGGGCAGCGTCCTGCCCGACATTGCACTCATTGCCACAAGTTGGGGCATTCGGTGGATTTCTGTTGGGATCTTCATCCCGAGAAGAGACTGGTCAGAGGTCGTCCTCCCTCTGGCAAGCGTAGCCCTTCTGTGTCTGATTCCAGTCAGAGCAATTCTTCTAGTGGTGCAAAGTCCAAGTTGTCCCCTGCTCAACTCAAGGAGCTACAGGCGTACATCAGCCGTCTATCTACTACCCCTGAGGAGTCCTCCACGTCTGAAGGGGCTCAGCTAGCCCAAGCTCTCGTTGCCTCGACTGATCAAGGTAACCCTTCTCTTGGTGATTGGATTGTTGATAGTGGAGCCACTCACCACATGACAGGGGACTCTAAACTTTTTCAAGAATATCAACTTTCCTCTGGCAAGCAACGCGTGTCTATGGCAGATGGGTCTTCTATCTCTGTGGCTGGGAAAGGGAGCTTGTCCCTGTTGAACAAATACCGTCTCCACAATGCCCTGCATGTTCCAAATATTCCTGTGAACTTACTCTCTGTCAGCAGTATTACTAAAGAATTAAACTGTAATCTGATTTTCTCTGCTGATCATTGTTCCCTGCAGGACTTGGTGACGGGGAAGAAGATTGGGATTGATTCGGTTACTGATGGGCTCTACAGGCTGCCGGTACAAGTTGCTTCAGCATTGATTTCTGCCACGAGTGGTCACTTGTCTGGTGTGAACGATAGATCTACTGTTCTACGATGGCACGAGCGTCTTGGACATCTACCCTTCCAGTTAATAAAGAAGTTGTTTCCTCATTTGTTTGCTTCTGTCTCCATTGACTCCTTCGCTTGTGAAGTGTGTCAATTGGCTAAACATGTCAGGGCTTCGTACCCTATTTCTTTGAATAAAACCACTCATCCGTTTGCCTTAGTTCATTCCGATGTTTGGGGTCCTTCTGGAGTACCCACGTGTGGTGGTTGTCACTATTTTTTGACGCTTATTGATGATTACTCTAGATGTACGTTCGTGTACTTGTTGCGAGAACGTAGTGAGGTTCCAGCAGTTGTGAAAAACTTTGTTGCCTTTGTTGAGACTCAATTCCATACTACTGTTCAAGCTTTCCGTACGGATAATGCAAGGGAATATGTCTCCCAATCCCTTGATGAATTCTTGAAAGGCAAGGGTATTGTTCATGAAACCTCTTGTAGTTATACCCCTCCTCAAAATGGTATAGCTGAACGTAAAAATCGTCATCTATTGAATGTTACCCGGGCCATTATGTTCCAACGTCATGTCCCGAAGCGGTATTGGGGTGATGCACTTCTCACTAGTGCACATCTCATTAACCGTCTGCCTACTAGGGTGTTGGATGGTCAGTCTCCTTATTCTACCCTGTGGCCCACTCAGAATCCGTGGCCTCTTACTCCTCGTGTCTTTGGGTGCAGTTGTTTTGTGCATAATCATAGTCTTACTCTCAAAAAACTTGATCCCCGGTCTATTAAAGGAGTTTTCTTGGGGTACTCTTCCACTCAGAAGGGGTATAAATGTGTGGATCCCACTACTTCCAAAGTGTATGTTTCGAGGGATGTCACATTTCATGAACATGAGTCGTATTTTTCGGTGAATCCTCTTCAGGGGGAGTGTCTTGGGAACAAAGGGGAAGAGTATTCCTCTAATCAGCTAATTCAGTTTATGGAGTTTTTGGATTACAAGGTTAGTCCCAGTGTGATTGACACGGTCACGGTCAGTAATGAGAAGGGCAGCCATATGGAAGGGGTCACGGTGGATGCTCAGCCCATTGTTGCCCGGGATCGCTTGTTTGGCCAGGTTTATGTCAGAAAGGAGAAAGCTACAGTGGAAGATGTTGGTGATGAGGATAGAACCAATCCCAATCCTGTGATCTCCCCGGATGACCCAAGTCCATCGAATGAAGAGCTCCCCATTGCTGTGCGCAAAGGCACCAGGTCATGTACTTCTCACCCTATTCAGAGATTTGTTTCTTATGCTAAGCTCAGTACAAATTACAAATGTTTTATCACAACCTTATCCAAAGTTGTTATTCCCAGGTCGGTGGATGATGCTAAGGATGATCCCAAGTGGTTACATGCTATGACAGAGGAGATGGGTGCGTTAGCTAAGAACAAAACATGGGAAGTTGTTGATATCCCTAAAGGGACACACTTAGTTGGCTCTAAGTGGGTTTACAACGTGAAGTACAAACCTGATGGCACTGTAGATCGATATAAAGCTCGTTTGGTTGCAAAGGGGTTCAGCCAGAAGTATGGGATCGACTATCTTGAGACCTTTGCCCCTGTTGCAAAGTTGAAGACCGTGAGGGTTATTCTTGCTCTTGCTGTGCACAGGAAGTGGCGCATGGACCAGCTTGATGTTAAAAATGCGTTCTTGAACGGCCATCTGGAGGAAGAAGTCTATATGAGCATGCCTCCCGGGTATGTTCAAGAGGGAAAATGTTGTCACCTCAAGAAAGCTTTGTATGGCTTGAAGCAGTCGCCTAGAGCTTGGTTTGAGAGACTAAGGATCGTTATGAAGTCTACTGGGTACAAGCAAGGAAATGGAGATCATACCCTATTCATAAAGCAGAGAGGTGGTCTGGTGAGTCTTCTCCTTGTCTACGTTGATGATATGATTGTCACTGGCAGTGACGAAGAAGAAAACAGAAAGATGAAGGAGAGATTAGCTAAAGAATTCGACCTCAAGGATCTGGGTAAGCTGAGATACTTTCTGGGGATAGAGATTGCTCGATCAGAGACAGGGCTGGTTATGAATCAAAGGAAGTACACTCTTGACTTACTAAAGGAGACAGGCAAACTTGGTTGTAGGCCCTATCTTACTCCTATAGAGTCGGGAACTAAGATAAGTATCAAGACGGGCACTATTCTGGATGAGGAAGGAAAAGGGCGATATCAGAGGCTAGTAGGTAAGCTTATCTATCTTACTCTAACTCGCCCTGATATCACGTATGCGGTAAATGTGCTAAGTCAATTTATGCATGCTCCCACGGATTGTCACTGGAAGAGTGCAGAAAGAGTGTTGGGATATCTAAAGAATGACCCAGGAAAAGGACTGCTGTATACTCGACAAGACAAACTTACTATTGAGGGCTACTCAGATGCAGATTGGGCAGGTTGCACTGACACAAGGAGGTCTACTACAGGGTATTGTATCTTTCTTGGAGGTAACCTAGTTGTTTGGAGAAGTAAGAGGCAAGAAGTATGTTCGAGGTCTAGTGCTGAGGCTGAGTACAGGGTTGTTGCAATGGGGGTTACAGAGATGCTGTGGCTGAAGATTCTTTTGACTGATATTGGTGTGGAACTGGGAGATAAAATGAAGATGTACTGTGACAACAAGTCTGCGATTAATCTTGCCAATAATCCAGTTCTACATGACAGGACCAAACATGTGGAGATTGACCGTCATTTTATCCGGGAACGCATTGACTCAAAGGAGATGATTCTGCCATATATGAAGTCTGAAGATCAAGTTGCAGACGTCCTAACTAAAGGGCTTTGTACTTCTTCATTCGAAAAGAATGTTAGCAAGCTTGGCATGTTTGACATGTATGCCAAGCTTGAGGGGGAGTGTTAGAATATGTTGCTGTGGGAACCGGATCCATTCCTGGACCCGGTTCTATGGGGCGCGGGTACCGAGGCGGGCTCGGTACCCTAGGCGGCTTCTCCTCTCTCCCTCTTTATATTGTCACTTGTGTTTAGTGTTGAATTAAGTGAAATATAATTTTCTCTCTCCTAGGGTTGCGGTGTGCCCCTAGGTCAGAGCCTCCCCGTGGTTTTTCACCTCTTTCTGAGGTTTTCCACATAGATTGTGTGTTCGTTCTCCACTCTCTCTCTTTGTGGTTCGTGTTTCTACAACAATAATTAAGTGAACCTATTCCAACTTTCTAATAATTCAGAAAACCACCCGACTGCTCTAAGTATTTAACAATAGTTTCATTTTTTATCATATTTTCTTACATGTTTTTCTTTGTTAAGATAAGGAGCTTTATTCTTTGATTTCCTTAGGAAATACCTTTTGCTTTTTCTTTTAGGTTGTTGTTTTGTTCGTTTTTCTGGTTTTTTCGACCACCTTTTTGGAACTGGTTGTCCAAAATTTTGTGGAGTGTAAATCTTCTTGCAGAGAAATAATGGTCACTGTAGAAACACGAGGGAAAAAACCACGGATGAGGAGGAACTGGTGCCCACTAGCAGCCAGACTCTCTCTCTTAAGATTTCATTAACACTCAAACTTAGGGTTACAATATTTAAGTAAGGCCCAACAAGGGCTATACAATGGATCGGGTATGGACCCAGACCCGGTCCCGAGACCCATCACCCATCTGTGCTTAGTTAAAGTTTCCATGGGAGAATACTACAATGATAAGGTTTGGTGTGACATAGCCGCTATGACTGTTAGTCATATTTTATTAGGGCATTTGTGGTAGTATGACTGTACAACTATTCACAATGGTCACGAAAACACTTCTACTTTCAAAGTTAAAGGGAAAAAAGATTGTTCTGCTACCTAGTAGGGAGTTTAGTTCCATTAGAGGGAAGGATTCTGATAAGCTATCAAGCATTGTCGGTCTATCTTGTTAAACAAAAAAATTTTCGGGTCCTCCATTTGGATCCAAAATCCAGCACGTTGAACGAAGTCTCATGTTATTCAATGCCCTTGTAATATGTGAAGTCTCTTAGGATTCTACGTTCTTGTAAACTGTGTTGAGGTATTCAATGTCCTTGTAATATGTGAAGTCTTCTAAGATTCTACGATGAAGAGTCTCTTAGGATTCTGCAATTGTAACTGTTCTCTCTTATAAATATGGGCCATGAAGACCATCCTGGTCACGGCTTTTTTTTCTTAGCTTCTTCTTGTTTCATTCTTTCTCTCTACCTTCCTGCGTGAATACAGACTTCTAGTTGCAGATATTGGTGCCAGATTTCTATCATGGTACCAGAGCAAGGTTATGTTATCTCTACCTAACGAAATGCCCAAAAAGGTCTGATCTGGACACATCTTGTTATATCTGTATCTTCCTTCCCTTTCATCTTCTACCTGTATACCCTTCCTTTCTGCTGTCATGGAAAACCTTTCGCATTTTGGTATGTCCTCAAATTTTCTTCCTCATCTTATTACCGA
The DNA here is from genome assembly GCF_008831285.2 of Nymphaea colorata. Classification (NCBI taxonomy): domain Eukaryota; kingdom Viridiplantae; phylum Streptophyta; class Magnoliopsida; order Nymphaeales; family Nymphaeaceae; genus Nymphaea; species Nymphaea colorata. Next base: position 22,496,259 of record NC_045139.1, on the reverse strand, counting down.
AAAACTCAACCATGAGAATTATCTAACCTGGAAAAGGCAGATCATGCCTTCTAGAAGAAGTCAAGGCCTCTTTGGACATCTCGATGGTTCAACAAATGCCCCACCAATATCTATTCTGCAGGAGATGAAGAATGAGATAGGAGAGGTCATTGTTGTTCAAGAAAATAGCAACCTTGAACATGTTGTGTGGATGAGACGTGACCAAAGTTTGGTTGCATATATTTTGTCTACTCTATCTCAACAAGTGTTACTCTCAGTTTCTGATAACTGTACTGTGGAAGAATTATGGGGAACTCTTGCTTATACCTTTTCCCAAATATCAGAAGCTCAGATTATGTACTTAAAGAAAAAATTTCAGAATTTGAACAAAGGTTCAACATCTATCATGGATTATTTGAGGTGTATTAAGGCTGTCGGAGACCAACTTGCTGCCTCAGGGAATAACATTTCTGATAAGAAGAAGGTGCAGCAAACTTTAAGTGGACTTGGGCATGATTATCATGCCTTTATTACAGCTCTTGAGGTCCTTCCTGTTCTCCCCTCCTTCAACAAATTACAAGGTAAACTCCTCCAACACGAAATGAATATGAAAAGAGTCACTGAACTCCTCATTGATGATACAAACTCTTCTGTTGAATTCACATCTTCTTCTGGCTATGTCAAGGACCTCCAAATGAAGAAAATGTTCGCTAAAGGGGAGCGTCAAGGAAATATGTATGTCCTCAAGGAATGTCTACCCAAAGATTCGTCCACCTTTGGTATAGGATGGAAGACATTTTCTCTTTCTCATAATGCGTCACCAGTTCCAAGTCCTTGCCATTTCCAATCAAAAGTAAGGTGCTCTAACCAATTTTTGGAATCTGATCTGTGTCGTAATCAGTTGGGACACTGTGGTCGACATTTTATTGAAAAACTTGTCACAGATAGCCTCATCCCATGATCAAGCTTACCTCTTACTTCAAGTGCCAAAAAATGTGCAAGCTGTGAACTTTGTAAGAGTCATGTTTTACCTTTCCATAATATAAATCAAAGGGCTTCCAAACCCTTTGAAATTATTTTTTCTGATGTTTGGGGGCCAGCCGCTATTGATTCCATGTCGGGTTCACGATATTATGTCTTATTCATTGACTCTTACTCACGATTCACTTGGATTTACTTCATGAAACACAAATCAGAAGTACTCCACATATTTTGAAACTTCTATGCCATGATTCAAACCAAATTTTCATACAATGTGGTGCGTTTTCAATGTGATGGTGGGGGAGAATATTCCTCACTTGATTTTATTGAATTTCTACGTGAAAAAGAGATAACTAGACAAATCTCTTGCCCTTACACACCACAACAAAATGGTGTAGTTGAGTGCAAACATCGACATATAGTTGAAAGCACCATGAGCATAATGCATGATACTAATGTGTCCATTTTCTTATGGACTGAAGCCTTCCATACAGCTGTATACATAATAAATTGTTTGCCTATGACACTCTTGGTGTCTAAATAGCCATATTTCACACTCTTAGGCAAACAACTTGATTATAAGAAATTGAAGGTTTTTGGCTGTGTATGCATTGTTCATGTTGATGCTGCCTTGAGGAACAAGTTTCAACACAAAGCTATTCAGTGTAGGTTCGTTGGATATGCTGATGAATATAAAGGTTTTCGATGCTATGATCCAACAACTAAACGTATCAAGACTTCAAGAAATGTTACTTTTGATGAGCATAATTTTGATGATACTAATGAAATGCCTATGACCATTGAATCTTATGATCTCTGGACCAGTACAGAGTTATTCAATGTAGATCCTATTTCAGAAAATGATGTGCCTCAGGGTGAAGATCGAGAGAGATCAATACAGTCGTCTGATGTGCCCCAAAGTGAAAATCAAGAGGGTCCAATACAGTCATCAAGTGATCACGAAAGTAATAATGAAGAACAGAGCAACAATTCACATCGGTATTCGGGTCTTATCTGCAATCGACGACTAAGGGACATAAATGCTCACAGTGAAGAAGACAACATGCCCCACCTTAGAAGATCCCGACGCATTCGCCATCCTATTCACAGGTGGGTTAGCTATAATTCTTTATCACTTGATTTTCAGTTATTCATGGCAAAAGTTGGCAAGGAGAAAGAACCTACTTCATTTGATCAAGCATCAAAATCACATCATTGGAGAAAAGCTATGAGAGAAGAAATGGAAGCCTTGCATGAATGTGGAACATGGGAGATCGTTCCAAGGCCACATGGAAAGAACATAGTGGGCTCTAAGTGGGTATACAAAATTAAATGCAAACCTGACGGCAGCATAAAAAGACACAAAGCAAGGTTGGTAGCAAAAGGATTTATTCAACAATTTGGGCATGATTTTGATGAGACGTTCAGTCTCGTAATCAAAATGGGAACCATTCGCGTGATTATATTCCTTGCTGTTAAATATGGGTGGAAGCTAAATCAATTAGACGTTAAAAATACTTTCCTTCATGATGACTTGAAGGAAGAATTTTTCATGGAGCAACCTCTTGGTTTTGTTGAAAAAGACTCTATCGAATGAGTTTGCAAACTGAAAAAATCCCTGTATGGACTTAAGCAAGCATCACAGTCATGGTTTGATAGTTTTTCAAACAAAATAAAGGAATACGGATTTCAAAAAAGTCCTCTCGACCATTCCCTTTTTATTTTCAAGAAAGAAAATGTTATTACCCTCCTCCTTATATATGTTGACGACATCAGCATTACAGGGAACTTGGAAAAACATTTTGATGAGATAAAGGGTTTGTTAATGAGAAACTTTAAGATGAAAGACCTTGGAAGCCTGCGATATTTCCTTGGGGTTGAAATTGATAGGCAATGAGATCATCTTACCTTGATGCAACAGAAATATACTCTTGACCTATTGGATAGAACATGCATGATGGATTGTAAGCCTGTTGAAACACCGACTGTTCTGAACCAAAGGATGAGTATAAATGATGGGAAAACATATGAAGGCCCCACCAAATATCGCAGCATTGTTGGTGCTTTGCAATATTTAACAATTACCAGACTTGATATTACCTATGCGGTAAATCAAGTGTCAATTTATGCATGCACCGAGGGACACACATATGAATGCAGTTAAAAGGATACTAAGGTATCTCAAAGGAACTATTGGAGATGGATTAGTGTATTGTAAAGGTGAAAATGAAGCTGCTGGTCATGAATTGATCACATATACTGATTGGACCGGAGATCCAGACGAAAGAATATCTATCTCTGGTTTTTGCAACTTTATAGGCAAAAATTTGATATCTTGGACTAGTAGAAAACAAAGAGCAGTTGCAAGATCAAGTACAAAAGCTGAATACAGATGTATGGCTGCAGGGACGGCAGAAGTGAGTTGGCTTTGACACTTGCTAGAAGATATAGGAGAAAAAATTAAAAGCTCAGTACTAATGTGTGACAACCAAAGTGCCATCAACATTACTTTCAATCCAATACAACATGGCCGAACAAAACACATTGAGATTGACCACCATTTTGTTAGGCAGAAGGTGGAGAATAAAGAGATAGAACCAGTCTTCGTTGGAACCAATGAACAAGCTGCTGACATATTTACTAAAGGATTGACAAAGTATCGGTTTTGGTTTTTGAAGAGCAAGTTGTTCATGATTCAAAACCATGCACAGCTTGAGGGAGGGTGTTAAACAACAAGATTTTCGGATCCTCCATCCGGATCCAAAATCCAGCACGTTGAATGATGTCTCACGTTATTCAATGCCCTTGTAATATGTGAAGTCTCTTAGGATTCTACGTTCTTGTAAACTGTGTTGAAGTATTCAATGTCCTTGTAATATGTAAAGTCTCATAGGATTCTACAATGAAGAGTCTCTTAGGATTCTGCAATTGTAACTGTTCTCTCTTATAAATATGGGCCATGAAGACCATCCTGGTCACGGCTTCTTCTTGTTTCATTCTTTCTCTCTACCTTCCTGCGTGAATACAGATGTCTAGTTGCAGATATTGGTGCCAGATTTCTATCATATCTTATAGAGACTGACGATTTATTTGCTGGTTTATTAGTTATTACCTTATTGTGATTTAAATGAAAAATGAGACTTACAATGTGCTCATACCGTCCACATACCCTGGTAGAACCTTGTCAACATTGGTTCTACTGTTGAATACTCACGCAGATGATGCACTTCTAGTAGTAGATTCTGTTTCAATCCTACCTTAGCAAGTTGGGGACACCTGTGCACCTACGCACGGTAGCCCAAAGGACAATCTCTACATCGCGGCTCACCTGTATCACGGCAGCACTATCTCATTCATCAAGAGCCAAATGTTTCAACCTGGGGAGAATGATGTAGTGTGGTTTAGTGGTAGGTTGGATCCCATATTCAGATTTAGTTAAGCTTTGTATTTGGTTTTACTTGGCATTGATGTTCTTCAGGGTTTGGACCTTTTTGTTTAGTAGATCTGATATCCAATTCAGACTAGGGCTTAGGCCTCTTAAAAAGGCCTACTATTTTCTTTTGTTTAGAAATAATTGATGGTAAAACCCTAATTTTCCTTTGTTATTAAGTGTATTCTCTATTTTCATGCTTTTCCCTTCGTTCTTTGTTTTCTACTGCTTTTTCTAGTGGGGATTAGAGTGAAGAACTCTAATCACTGCATATATATATATGTGTGTGTGTGTGTGTGTGTGTGTAATGTACAATCAGCTGTAACCCACCTCTGGAGAACACATGTTTAGACTTTGATACAAGTAACAGTGTGTATCCTCTGTAAGAATAATACATATTAGCCATCCGAAGCCCGTATTTCCTTAGTGCATCGTGGACAAGCTGGCCTTTTTCCTGGGGATTTTATGGTTCCCTGGGACCTTTCATCTATTAAGTGGATCTTGATATTTATTAGGGTAGTTGGTCCTAATTTAATACCGTTCAGGTTAACAATTTTTTATGTTACGGTGAGGATCATTTCAACTGCAAGGTTTGATTGAGGCACTGAAGAACATATTTTTTTTCAAATTATTATTTGCTTGTTGCAGGCCTAGTGCCATTTGCAATAGGTTCAGAGACAGCTGGTTCCATAACATATCCAGCTGCTCGTTGTGGAGTTACAGCAATACGACCAACCTTTGGAATGATTGGTCGCACTGGAGTCATGAGCATTTCTGAAAGCTTGGTAAGAGAGAGAGAGGGAGAGAGAGAGAGAGAGAGAGAGGGAGAGAGGGAGCACTTGTTAGTTTTTGAGAACACTTGTTGAACTTTCCTATTGCATTTTTGACAGGACAAACTTGGTCCATTCTGCAGAAGTGCCTTGGACTGTGCGGTGCTTCTGGATATAATCCGGGGGAAGGATCCAGAGGATCTTTCTTCAAGAATTATACATCTTGAGGATCCTTTTTCGATTGATATCTCAAAACTTACGGTTGGGTATCTTGAGGATGCTGAAATGGAGGTAAGCTAATGGTCTTCTTCTAAATTTTCCTTGTGTTTTTTTTTTCATGGTAGTAACTTGCATATTCTTACACTTTCACAAAGGGATGGATACCTGTGAACATGGATGCTCTTCATGAAATTTGCTGTATTAGCTTGTTCCTGGCACTATCCAGTTGCAACATAGCCACAACTATCGTGATGTTTTTGAAAATATCTCGATATTAACGAGCAAAATAAAGAAAACGATAAAAACGGAAAAAATATCGCAATGAATTTATCGCAATTTTTTCATTTATTTTTTTATTTCATTTTCTGTTTTTATTTTTTTTCAACTTTTGTTTCATTGTTTTATTTCCTTTAACATAACCTCCTAAATGCAATACAATACTTATGAGTTTTTCATTTCTTGTAATTTTACCTAACATTTTGATTTTTTATTTTTTTAAAAAACTCCAAGATTTTCTTGAGATTTTTTCGAAAAAAACAACTTTGCCAGTAAATACCCGAGAAAAACCTCACCGATAAAAACCCGAGAACGATATTTATGGCTATGGTTGCAACTTGCAAGAGCTAAAAAGTAAAAAGAATGAGTGTTGTGATCAAGTACGGATGTATAGTATACCTTCATGTCAGCCTGGGCAAAGATTAGACCCGTTAAAGTTCGGGTTATGCAAATGTCTAATATTTCATCTCTTATGTGGCCACAATGTATTATGACCGAGCTATTTCCTTTTTCTAGAAGTAAATCTGAATGATATGGCATTTGTTACACCCTGGTTAGTCTCGTTGCATGAACCGCAGGAACTGCTGTGCCCAATCAATCTGGTTATCCTCATCGCACTCATTGTTGTAGCTGAGTACCATGTCGTTGTAGCTGAGTACCATACGTTTTCTTCCTAGGTGCCATGTTCCTCTGGTACTATCTGAATCTTCCAGTTCACGTGCATAAATTTTCATAATTTTTTATCCCTGGGCTTGAGCATTAAAGCAATTTTTTGGTGGCATGAACTGAGTCAATGTCCGACCAGTACAACAGCTTTTGTATCTGTATAGTATCGCACACAATCTATGTTACACCTGTCAAAGCTTAGGGGTTCTAGTGTAAGCTTCATACCAGCTGTGCTCCAACTTGAGACTTATTGAGGTCCGGCTCTTGTCTTTGGCTGCTCTATGAATAGTGGAATACTAAGCTTTGAATGTATTATGTTTCTCTTAGGTTATGTTATCTTTTCCTGACAGAGAACTTGCTCTCCTCCATATTCTTCAGCCACATAGACACCTTTACACTTATTGCATTTATGACCTCTTATATTTGCATGTCTAGGTAGTTCATGTCCTTGCTTCAAAAGGGGTGAATGTAGTTCCATTTAAGCTAAACTACTCGGTGGAGTCTGTTCAGTCCATACTGAACATTACTATGGACGTTGATATGTTAAGTCATTTTGATGAGTGGCAACGTGCAAGAGATGATAAGAAGTATGAAGCTCCAGATGAATGGCCTGTGGAACTGCGCCGTGCACGTCTCATTCCTGCTGTGGACTACTTGCAGGTACATGTTAGTTTATACAATTTAGAATCTCGCTCTCTTAATAAAGCGTGACTGCTACTTCTTTTAATCTTATATATTAACTTTATAATATTTTAAGATAATTAAATAATTTTACACATTTTCAGGCACAGCGGGCACGAGGTAGGTTGATTAAGGAGATCCAGGAGAGCTTTACAGTCGATGCATTTATAGGAAATGCTACTGACTGGGAGAAAGTTTGTCTCGGCAACCTGGTGGGAATGCCAGTAGTGGTTGTCCCAACTGGATTCAAGAATATCACGGATCCACCAAAAAGTGGCACAAGGCGTCGAACTACCATCACAACTGGCATATATGCACCACCTAATCATGATTCTGTGGTATTCTTCCGGCCCAAAAACTAGGTTGTGTTTGAAAGCACATTCTGCAGTATTTGCTAGGCATATTCCTTAAACAAGGTTGGTTATAGATGAAACGAGCACCAGCTGATCGCCGTAACCATCTTTTCTGCGGATCTTGGATCTATGTCTAGATTTTTGTCTTATAAAAAGGAGAAAAACTATCATGTATTCTGTTAGCTTGTTTTCATGTCTCAGAACTCCTTGTTTCCTCCTTTCATGCCCCTACCGACCCTGTTTAATTGTACGCGTGTTTCCGTTTTTTCATCTTGATGTTGACTCTGAACGCTTGTGCTTAATATGCTTTTTTTTTTAATTTTTTTTTATTTTGTGGCTTGCAGGCCTTAGCATTGGCAATGGCTTATCAGTCGGTCACGGACCACCACAAACAACGCCCACCTATTGATGATCTTGGACCAGGAGATCAGCTTGAAGTCCACCAGTAGGTTAATTTATATCATCGTAGTTGTTGGTGAAGGCAACCATCTACTTATTTGTCCTGTGATGGGTTCTGGCGGGCAAATGCGGTAGTTTATTAGGGACGACGACTCCGTCGGAATGGTCCATCTCCCCTCCGGCAGTGGATTCGTTTTGTGCTTGCCTTTTGTTTGTCGGAGATTTAGAGGCTACATTCGTTCAAGGTGCTTATCTTGTTGAAGCATCCGCTGAAGAAGAATGGAGAGCGTATCCCGATTAAAACAAATGTATAATGGCATGTAAAAAGAATTTCAATAAAATTTTTTACTTTTCTGCATATCATCCTTGGATCAATTAATTCTCTTCAAAAGGGATGGAAAGCTTTTGTCATGGCCAAGCAGGCCAGTTGTTACTTCAAGATGAACCTTTCGCAATGTTTTTTTCCAAACATTTGCATTCTTGCAAAACGACCTTTGGGATACCAAATCCATAGAGCGTCCTGGTTCTCCCTTGGCATAAATCTGCTAGGAATCTGCTTTGATGATAAAATCATTTTATTTTAAAACACATGTTCCCAGTCTTAGAAAATATTTTCCTTATCAGATGCTTTGTAAAAAGGCGGCATGTTACCAAATGTTTTCTAAAGTGAGTATAACAGGTCGTCGTTAAAAGAAATGGCAAAAAATCAATTGGTGAATACAATGTCATATAAGACTTGAGTAACCCAAAATGCTCCACTGTAGCACTTGATTCAGCTAATGGTGGCGAGGCTGTGCTCGACATAAACGCAAATTTGCATTTTCTATAGCTTGGTAAGAAAATATATTTAATAGATTCTAAAGATAAAAAATTTAAATAGGTATTTCCCTGTTTAACTGTGTCAGAGAGTGCATTAAATCCCTTTTTCTTAGTACCAAATGGAATTAGGCAGATCCCTGTCAGGTTAATCTATATCTCAACAAAAAAGTACCTTTCCCAAGTTAATTTGGTGCAAAGATGGTTGAAAGAGAACAAGCAAGAAAATGAATTCTCGTCTGGATTAAACAAAAGAGAAGCACAAACATCTGCAACTATGATAGAGATTTAGGATAAAGTGATTCTTTTCGCATATGCAATCATGTGTTCAACAGTATCCAACATTCCAACACAAGTAACAGTTATCAACGTGATCAGATTATGCTAATTCTACCGTAGGCGCTCTGCATAGCTTGCTGCATAACAACCATACTTCAGAACCAGTGGCTGATATCAATTTTCAAATAAAGACGCACCGAAAAACATGGATTCTTTGTTTGACAACTTGCGTTTGCAACACTAGAATAAAAAAGTAGGTAGCATACGCCTGAATGTGGTTTCTAGTGTAAAGAATAGCCTTACGTCAAATCATATTTGATTCAGTGTACTGACGCAACCTTGTTTCTTTCTCGTAGAAAGTACGATGAGAGAGAATCACAATGTCTACTCGCTATTAACCCGCAAAGTTATTTCTGACCTTTTATGTGCAAGGCATTGCAGTTCTATCTTTCTGCTGGCTGTTCTCCTTACGTTTATTAGCCACCATCTCTCCTTTGATACTGGAATTCAAAATGGACTGCATTTCCCTTCCCTTCATAAGAGAAGGTTTGTATGTGGAAAGTGGAAACCGAAGCTAATTAGAATCCTTAATTAACGTTGCAGTAGTGCCCCAAACTTTATGGTCCTTTTCTGTTAGAGGACCAAACCAGCGTATCAAGATGTGGAGAACACAGACAAGCCCCCATTCGATTTATAAGCATTTTCCCCTCTTAGCCCACCAATTAAGGGGATCCTTCTTTAGTTCTTTTATTTCATCTGGAAATGTCGACACTGCAACTCCTAATTCAATTCAATGAAGTCAAGCTTCATGCTTATTGCTTTCATATGAATGGGACGTTCTCGCACAACCCAATTCTCATCTAGAAAGGAAATGGCATGTAAGAAGACCCTCTATGCCAACAGAAAGTCCACAGAGGCATGTCTTTACACTCTATATTGCACGATTTGCTAGCCTTCCATTTCAAGCAAAGCAGCAGCAACCATGATCTCAGACGATTGTAACTGACAATTCACTAAGCGGGTTTCTGCCTCTTCCTTTGATGGCGCGCAGCATGCGGTGAATTTAAGAGAGCCGTAGGGAGGGCAGACCCAGAAGATTTCAGAACATTGATTAGTTCCTTAAATAAATTTTTGTCCTCCTCATTGATGAAAACAATGGCCACTCCATTAATGCCCAATCTGATGCACATACTCCTGCATTGAGTTGGGCATGTCAAAGATTACGACTTGCCTTACCTTTAGCGTATCAATGCCGCGTCCTAATACCCCTGTTGCGACAAGTACAGACACCTTCCCCGTCAGAAACAGTTTTAGGTTTTCTCTCCTCTCACTCATTGTCTTGTCCCCATGTACTGCCACGGCTCTCAAACCACTCATGACTCATGACAGTGATGGCCTCACATAGAAGGTCAGCCCCCATTTTGGAGCCCACAAAGACCACGGCTGGTGGGTTAAAATGCTGCTTGCTTGTTAATATATCGAATAACTTTTGCTTCTCATGCTTGGTTTCCACCCAAACCACAATTTGTTAAAATGCTGCTTGCTTGTTAATATATCGAATAACTTTTGCTTCTTATGCTTGGTTTCCACCCAAACCACAATTTGTTTCACCGTTTCCATTGGCTTTCCAGGTTCCCCAGAAGAGATGCGGAGCAAACCTTTAGGCGTCGTAACTAATGTCCTCTCTATATCTTGTGGTATTGTAGAAGAGAACATTATTAGTTGTGGTTGCGACAGTGCATGAATCACCTGCATTACCTCATCACGGAACCCTCTCTGTGAAGCATGCAGTCCACCTCATCCAAAACCAGAATCCCTAGTTCATCCAGTTTAATATCCTGCTTGGTTAGGAGATCTATCAGGCGACCGGCAGTAGCAATAATCAGTTCTATACCTTGCTGAATCCTATAGATTTGTCCAGCAATGGGATCACCACCAACAATCAGTGCTGTCTTGAATGGCAGACCCTTTCCAAGTACCTTAGCTAGTTCCTCAACTTGTGCACATAACTCCCTCGTGGGCGCTAAAACAATTGCTAGGGGTTTCTTCTTTTGAGAAGGGTGCTGAAGAAGAAATTTCACACAGCGGGAAATAAGAGGTGCCAGAAAAGAGGCAGTTTTCCCTGATCCAGTTTCAGATGAAACGAGTAGATTTCTACCCATGAAAGCAGCAGGGATAACATGCATTTGAATTGGTGTTGGTATGCAATAGCCTGCGGCTTCCAGGTTGCTCTGCAGCTTCAGTGGAAGTTCATGAGTGGAGAATGACAAAATTGCCGCCGACTGAATGTCGGCGGCTGTTGGTAGAACGGCTACAATCCCCATAAACTCGTTCCCCTGCAGGTAGCGGCGGTGGCGGCGGCGGCAATGGGTTTCTCTCCTCAGCCATAGCAGCCCAGTGATGGGGACAGACAATTCACGTATGGCTAAGGGGACCGATTACCCAGACGAGAAAAACTTGATATATCTCTCACCATCACAAGACACAAGTATTTATACTTAAGGGTCCGAAACGGATATAGACCCGTATCGACGCAAGACTATCCAGATGGGGAAATCCCAACAATCTCTTACTAGTCCAAGTCGATATCAAGGGTAAACAAAATGAATGGATTAGCCTTAAAATCCATTCTAAGGTCCCACCTTTGTTGTCTTACAAAACTTCTCAACAAACAAATGAGAATGCAAAATAAATAGACAACAAACTTAATGAGAATCAACAAACTGTATGTGATCACATTCATAAATGTATATAATAGTGTGTTTACACTGAACTACACAAACCCATCCTCTTAACATGTTCAAAAAACATACCAGATGCTAGTGCTTTAGTAAGAGGATCTGCAACCATATCTGTAGTCCCAATGTGTTGAATACACACTAGTTGATTCTCTGTCCGTTCCTTAACAACAAAATACTTAAGTTCCATATGCCTACAAGAAGTAATACTTTTGTTGTTATTGGAAAAGGATACTGCAGCTTTATTATCACAGTAAACCTTAAGTGGTCTATCAATAGATTCCACTATCTTGAGCTGTGAAATGAAGTTCTTTATCCAAATTGCCTGCGATATAGTCTCATATAATGCAATGAATTCTGTTTCCATGGTATGAGCAACAGTCACAATCTGCTTTTTGCTCCCCCATGAGATGACACCTCCTGATAGTAGGAAAACAAAACCAGTAGTAGACTTTCTATTATCGGTACATCCTCCAAGATCGGCGTTAGAATAGCCAATCACTTCTAAATGGTCCACCTTGCGATATGTCAACATGTAATCTTTTGTCCCTTGCAAGTATCGCATGACTCTCTTTATGGCCTTCCAAAGTGCCATGCCTGGATTAAACTGAAATCTACCAAGCATGCCAACAGCAAAGGAAATGTCAAACCTAGTGCAAATCTGCGCATACTGCAAGCTGCCAACCGCTGATGCATATGAAATGTTGATAATTTGTGTCTTTTCAAATTCGTCATTTGGACAATCATTTAGGCTCAATTTATCACCTTTAGCTATGGGTGCCGGAATAGGAGAACAATTCTCCATCTCATATCTTTTAAGAACTTTATTGATGTATGCTGATTGGGAGACTTAAAACACCTTTAGATTTGTCTCGACGAATCTCAATGCCAAGAACAAATGAAGCCTCACTCATGTCCTTCATCTCCAAATGAGATGTGAAAAAATGTTTGGTTTCTGTTAGCAATTGAAGATCATTTGAAGCAAGTAAAATGTCATCCACATATAAAGTCAAAATTATGAACTTACTCCCACATGTCTTAAGATACACACATCAATCAATGATGTTTTCTGTAAACTCAAAAGTCGTAATGACTTCGAAAACTTAATGTAACATTGACGTGAGACCTGTTTAAGTCCATAAATCGCTTTATTAAGCTTGCAAAGCAAATGATCTTTACCACTTTCAGAAAACCCTTGAGGTTGATCCATATATACTACTTCTTTCAAATCACCATTTAAGAAAGTCGTTTTCACATTCATCTGATGTAGCTCTAAGTCAAAATGAGCTACAAGTGCAAGGACAATCCTCATTGACTCTTTAGCAGAGACAGGTGAATATGTCTCATTATAGTTAATGCCCTCCATTTGTGTGAATCCTTTAGCAACCAATCTTGCCTTGTATCTCTCTATGTTGTCTTTAGAGTCCCTCTTGGTCTTATAGACTCATTTACACTATACGGGTTTAACTCCTTCAGGTAACGACACAAGGCTCCATGTCTGGTTTTTAGCCATAGAGTTAAGCTCTTCTTTCATGGCATTAATCAAGTGCCTGTATTGTTTGCTTTTCAACAGCTTCAATAAATGTGAAAGGGTCATCATCAACATCTATGAAATCACTAGGCTCTTGTAGGTATACCATATGGTCTGATGATATGGCAGATCTCCTAGCTCTTGCAGATCTACGAACAGGTAATTGATCATTTTCAATTTGTATGTCTACATCCTGTTCGTGTTCATTAGTATGATCTACATTTAATTCATCTGGATCTGATGCATTACCTGTATAATTTGCATTCATGCCATCATGAGAGACAACATAATCATACACACTTGCATTTTCTTTAGCAGGTCTACTTTCAGTATCCTGTATTTCCTAAAAAATGAGGTTTTGTAATGCATCTAGTCCAAATGAGCCATCTTCCAGGAATTTAGCCTTATCTGTTTCCACAATATGTGGTGTATGAGATGGACAATAAAACCTATAGTCTTTCGATCTTTTTGGATAAACAATAAAGAAACCACTGGTTGTTCTAAGATCAAAGGCTTTTATGTAAGGGTTGTACAACTTAGCTTCAGCAAGACATCCCCATATTTGCATATATGAGAGAGAAGGTTTCCTACCTGTCCACAATTCATAAGGAGTTGTGGGAACAACATTAGTAGGAACCCTATTTTGTATATGCACTTCTGTCCTAAGAGCTTCACCCCACAAGGTTAGAGGGAGAGTTGAATAATTTAACATAGTTCGAACCATTTCTTTAAGCGTACGATTTCTTCTTTCAGCAACACCATTTTTGTAGGCGCTGCCAGACATAGTGTATTGAGGCACAATGCCTTCTTCCTTTAGAAATCGTGCTAATGGTCCCTCCTTTTGTCCCATCTCAGTAAACCTACCATAATATTCACCACCTCTATCTGATCTAACTATCTTGATAACTTCACCGGTTTGTTTCTCTACTTCTTTCTTACAGTCTTTAAAAACTTGACACACATCGGATTTTTCAAAGATTAAGTAGAGATACAAATACCGAGAATAGTCATCTATAAAGGTGACAAAATACTTTTCGTCTGTGTAACAAGGAGGGAAAGATCCACAAACATTTGTGTGAACAATTCCTAATCTTTTAGTACATCGCTCGGCACCTTCTTTATATATGTTAGTTTGCTTTGCCTTTATGCAATCTACACATATACCTTTATTTGTAAAATCAAGAGATCGTAAGATCCCTTTATTTAAGAGTCTCTTTATTCTCTTTTCAGAGATATGACCCAAACGGCAGTGCCATAGCATGTACGAATCATCCTTTATGGTACTACGCTTATTGCCACTTATACAATGACTATAAACCAACAATTCAAGAGATTGGATCTTCACATTCAATTTGTATAAACCATCACACAAAATAGTAGAACCAATTTCAACAAGATCTTTATAAATGAACATCTTTGAATTCTCAAACTTTAAGCAGAAACTCAAATTTGTCAAATCTTGCAGAAATTAAGTTTCTACTATATGATGGAACAAAGAAAACATCATGAAGATCTAAAACAAAGCCAGTATGAAGCCTAATCTGACATTCTCCTACAGCCTTCACATGTGAGCGCATTTTGTTTCCTGAGAAAATGCTTCTCTCATGTAGTGTTGGTTTCCTTTTGCTCATAAAGTCCTGTAAAGAATTGGCAATATGCACAGTAGCACCTGAGTCAATCCACCAGCTATAAATAGGAACATGTAATATATTACTTTCAAGTGAAATAAATGACATGTTACCTTTCTTCTCTAACCAATTCTTATACTTGATGCAGTCTGACTTCTTATACCCCTTTTTCTTACAAAAGAAACACTTTATAGGAGCCAAGTTAGTCTGCACAGTTTGAGAAGCAGTTTGACTTATTGACTTCTTCTTGGCACTCCTTTTCATTAAACTTTTCTTTACGCCAACTTTACCAGCCCCAGAGTGAGAAACCATATGTGCGCTTTGCAACTTCTCACCCTTCTTTCTTTCCTCATCTTCAACATACTTAGACATCAATTCATTGAATGTCCATTCAGTATTATGTGTGTTGTAACTGATCTTAAAAGGAGTATATTCAGCTGGTAAAGAGATCAAAGTAAAGAATACCAAGAAAGATTCAGAAATAGTCAACTTCATGTCATTCAATTGAGAAGCAATGTTCCTCATTTCTAACATATGCTGGCAAATGTTACCCCCTTCTTGATATTTCATAGATATTAACTTTGACATTAGGGTACTGGCTCTGGCTTTATGAGAGCTGACAAACTGAGCCTCAACTGCATCCAAGAACTCTCACCGTTCTACAAGGTGGGATAGCACCACGTATGTTCTTAGCGACCCTTGATTGCAAAAGCAACAAACTTAGTCGGTTAGAACGCTCTCACTTGTCAAAGCCATATCCAAATCCACATACCCCAATGTAAACACAACATTTTCTTTCCATTCAGCATAATTTGAGTCATCAAGTAAAGGGATAGAATTTGAGCCATTAAAATAAATAGAACCAGGCACTGCAGATGACAAAAAATATCAATAAGTTGACATGCATTATATGAGACAAACCATATGAAACAGTAAACTTAATAAAAGGCTCTTTATGTTTACTATTTTCAAGACAAATACCAAGGGTCATTAGGATACTACTTTGGTAATATACCTAATACGCACATATATTCCGTCTTAACTTTATCTAGTAAAACTAGGAAATGAAAATCCAAACTATAGTTAAGCATAACACATTTGGGTGTAATTTGACAAAACTATGTAAGAATCTATTTTCCTATTTTACTCTACTTATTCTCTTGAAGATAACACACTACCTTTGGGTAATTATGTTATTTCAAATGAGAGTAAGTACAACATGAAACACTAATGTGCCTTTAAAACATGCGTAGTCACTTTGGTGAGTTATAACATGATTTAACTAATCATAGGCTCTTTACATTAGCGTTATCGTACAACTTTATGATCATGCAACAAAATTAACTTTAGCATGATCCCAAATAAAACATGATACAAGAGTATAATATGTCATAATAACACATATAAAATAGAACACACGGATCATTTCTACATAATCAACTTAATGCTATTTAGATTGTTTATTAAAGGTCCATAAAACATAATGAATCGGTCATGTATCGATCTAAAATGATCGAACCAATCCATTAAACACCGTAAATGGACATGCAACTACATAAACCAGCATCCTCTAGTTTAGAACCGGTCCCGTATCAGTCTTAAATGGACCGAACTGGTGGAAAACTAGATGAACCGGTCTGAAAAGGGAAAGAACCGGTCTCAAACAACTCTGAATCAGTTTGAAAAGCCCGAATCGGTTCTGAAACTGAATGAACTGGTCTGAAAATCAACTGAACCGGTCCAGAAAAGATTCAAATCAACCCCAAAATGCCAGAACCGGTCCCAAATCGGTCTGAATCGATTCTGTTTTAAAAATAAGTCCGTATGGATACGGGTCGGGACCGATAGGACCCGACCCGATCCAAAAAATCAAAACACGGGCGGGAACGAGAAATCCTTTTTTTTTATAATCTTTATGGATCCGGGTCAGGTCAGCATGACCCGACCCGGGTCTGACCCACCCGCTCGACCGCATGAGCGGTTTCGGGGAAGGCCAAAACACCTCCCACCGCCGCTGCCCTAGCCAAACGGCAGAGGCGATGGGGCGGCTGGATGCGTTTCAGTCGGCCCTCCCACCGGCCGTGGGACGTTTCCGGCCGTTGCTTGGCGCCTCCCGCCGCCTGTAAATGGCGGCCGGATGACGCAGGGTTCCGAGCGATGTCGCCAAAAGCTACCCAAGGCATGGATCGGAACGACCTCGCCTACGGTTAGCATGTTGCCCGTCCCTCTTCCCATTTATGTGAAACTAAAAACAAAAGAGAAAGGGAAGATAGCCATGCTTGACCGTGGGGCTGGATTACGTCGGACGATAACAGCCAGAAACAAATGCCCGACGGCATTCAATCCGATTGAACCCAAAACGTCTGAACCAGCGTTTCTGCCCTCTTCTCTTTGCGTGAAAACAATATGCAAAGAGAAACACGCAGCGGAAACATGTTTGTGGGCCCATAACCCATTGTTGGAGCTTTGCGATGAATCAAGATAGCGACCAAAATAAAATGCAGAAATCAAAAACCATTCATAGATCCATGTGTTTCATAGGGCGAAAGTAGAACCTGTAGAGGCGACCGCCGACTGAATGTCGATGGCTGTTGGTAGAACGGCTACAGTCCCCATAGAGTCGTTCGCCTGCGGAGGTAGCGGCAGCGGCAACGGCAGCAATGGGTTTCTCTCCTGAGCCATAGCAGCCAGTGATGGGGACAAGAAATTCACGTATGGCTAAGGGGACCGATTACCCAGACGGGAAAAACTTGATGTATCTCACACCATCACAAGACACAAGTATTTATACTTAAGGGTCCGAAACGGATATGGACCCGTATCGACGCAGGACTATCCAGATGGGGAAATCCCAACATGTCAATCCTGTACCTCAGGGATTCAATCTGGATACTCTTAAAACATGTACTATTTGGTCCAGTATCTTTTATATAAAAGCACTCATCAAGTGCAGGAACTTTTATAGGGAAAGCGCTAAGTTTGATTGGTTTGATAGAATTGGAATGATGCCTGGCAAGAACAACTTGTTTACGCTCGAGGCTGAAACTATCATCTTCTGTTGCATCACAAATGTATTATTCACCATAACGGCCACAAACAATACAACATGGCTCTTCTGGCAATGCTTCCCTCTGATCCTGGCACCTTGTTTTCACAGACCTTGCTGCATCATGCACACAAATTTGACAAGTGACCTGCTATTTAATGCCAACTAAAACCAGCCATCACATTATTAATAATCTCCACAAGTTCCTTTGACGTTTTCTTTCAAAATCTACTAAGCTGCAGCCACATGAACAAATTATAAATGGCGCAAATTGGTGTTTAATTGCTCCATTTGTTAAGAGGCACATACAATTTGCTCAATGTTTCCAAAGTTCCTTAGGTGTACAATAATAAAACCATTTCAACAAAAAGGTTTACATCTCCTAACTTCAAGATGGATCAGCTTAAGTTTGGTATTTAAAGTTTTAAATTATTTCCACGAACGATCATCTAATTGAAAGAAACTACTCCAAATATAGTAACAAAATGCAGTTTTCAACCATTAAGACATTTGTCATCCCCATGTAAGTGTTTCTTAACGACAACCAAGGCACCAAAAAAAACAAAAAATTTGTGGTTCGAAAAAAGATACCTAATGAATCTTTACTTGTATTAACGCCCAAGGGAGAATGACAAAGAATTGCAAATTCTCACCTGAAAGAGCTTCGATAGTTTGTTAGGACTGTGCATTGTCGTTTCTCACTCCCATCGAAGGTTTGAATTCCAGTGCCTAGTGAACAGCTTGAAAGCCTAACAAAAACAGCAACATGGGTTGGGGAAGATCAGATTGCAAAACAGAATTCAGCAACTATCTAGCACCACATAAGGCCCTCTTCCTCAAAATTATCAGCCAAACAAAAAGAGAAAATGAAAAAAATCTGAAGATATACTTCCTTCTGAAAAGAGAAGTGATTTGTGCTTTAGAAAATCGTGTGCAAGATGATGATTGAAAGATACAAAACAACCTCCAAATTCAGCCAAAAACAAAATGGAAAGCCAACTTTGTTACAGGATGTACAAAGCAAGTTTAGTTCTAAAGTCCTTCCTAACATTCCATATGGCTCCCAGAATCCTTTATTCTGCCCTTCACAGCGGAAACTTGAAATTTTAGGTATACTTCATTTCCTTTGCATGCATGGGTGTAGATAATGATTATAAAAGGAGAGGTGGTACTAAAATAGCCAAAACCCCTCAATGGAAAAACATTCAATCTAAACCCAGAACTCCTGCAACACAGCCTAGAGAGAGAGAGAGAGAGCCGATAAAATGGAAATATATATAACAAAATTTGGGGATAAGAGGTCCCCTAAATACAAAAACAAACCACAAAAACAGAAACAAGAGGACGAAATATACAATACAATGCACAGTAAAAGAAGAGATGCGGGGAGGGTGAGGAAAGACGAAGCGGAATAGTCACCCAACCACAGATGGACAGCGGCGCCTTAATCGAATGGCAAACTGGACATCCCCCTGCACAAGACGAGCCACAGAATCTGGCGAAGAGAAGGTGCCCCTGAAGACCCTATTGTTGCGCTCCTTCCAAATGCACCACCAAGCTGAAATGAGCCACGGCCGCCTCTAAACACGACTAAGAGAGAGAGAGAGAGAGAGAGACCTTGCAATGGTGCTTATGACCACTGGTGTCCTCTAATGAACCCTTTGCGCTTCCCCATGCTGGTGAGCATCATGATGGTGCCAAAGAAAGTTGTGGATAATGAAGCAGAGTAAGACATGGGTGACCGTGGAATTCTGTTTGTCTTTTTCAATAAGGATATTTGGTAATAACAATAAAAAACAAAGATACACACGTAGGTGAACAGATAATCAATTGGATAGATGGCTTCCTCCCCCGTTAGATGGCCACAACAAAAATCCATGGATTTATATAACAATCCAACAAACAAAATTTCCACCATGATATTTTTTATTTGCGTATTGGACATGTAGTAAAATATGTGAAATAAACGTTTTAATGAAAGAGAAAAAAAAAAACCTCATCGACAAAAGTGTAAGGGTTCGAAAATCAAAACATTGCCAAAATAAACCCACAGATTGTGAGGTAAAAATAAGGAAAATCATTACAAAAGAAGATCTAGCCTTGATAATCAAGAATTCTTCAGCACTATATTTGATGGCTTGATTTCTGAGATACATAGTTCTGAAAAATTGAACTAAACACCTCGCTAGAAGGATCACCACAAACAAAAATATAATATTTTTCTTATTGCTCAGGCATGTGTATCTCATCAATGGTCTCTGTGTTGATCATCTTAAAGTAAAATTCCTTGGGGTTCTTGAATGCTGCTTTCTTTTAAGTTTCTACAAAGCAAGCAAAAGGAAGCTAGATATACTTGAGGAATAATCTAACCACTAATAATGTTGCTTTCGTGTATACAAGAGGACAAACTTAACCTGAGAATGTGTCTTAGACATATGTGCGTGAAGCAGTGTGTTAGTAATCGGATCTACGATATGGTTCGGATCTTATTAGCTCTGACCCAAACATAGTTGGCAAGCTCAGGAATTAGACTCGGATCGGCAGCCAACCGGGTCAACGGGTCAATGAGTTGACTCGGTGACCCAGCTGGTTCAAGTACTAAAAATCGGACTAAGCTCTCTCTTTCTTTCTATTTTTTCCCCAAATGATCTAATTAACTACTCAATGCTTAAAGACTTGGTAAAATCATTAAAATGTAAAAAAAAGTATGTTCCCTCTGGTTTTGGGAGGTTACCAATGGCCTGATCGACCACATGCAAGACATCAAAAAGAGGGAGAGATCAAGGACAAGGCAGGTTTGGGGTTTTGGGCTTGCTTGGGGATTGCTGGAAAGGCGAAAACCCTCAACGAATGGTCCAACCCCCATCATAAATGTATATATATATATATATATATATATATATATATATATATATAAACCAGCCAATTCAGCCTCCTCTTGCCTTTTTTTTGGCCTTTCCATACCGATTCAAGAAAAAAAAAAACTGAATCAAAACCAATTTTTATGATTAGTTTAGCTTTACATTGCCAAAGCTCATATTGTGTTTGACACGGCCGAGCCAGCTGAGTCTTGGCCGAGTCAGCCGTTTTGCGGCCGAGTCAGCCATGTCTTGGCCGAGTCTTGGTGTGGATCGCTTGGGTCCTAACCCATGACCTAGTAAGAGAAAAATCCCGATCCAACTTTGGCGATTCCCTTAGTTGTTAAGGCATCACCTAGGCGACGCTTAGTCATGGACTAGGCGTGAGTCCCCAGACTTAGGTGAGGGGTTTGGTGTTGGCCTAGGTGTGCACCTAGGCTGGACTTGGAGCCAGCACAACTAGTCCATGGAAGGTGACTTTTCACCTTCAAAATGTTTCCTGTTCAAAGTGTTTGTTGTGTGTTTTCAAAGTGTTTCCTGTGTGTATTATGTATTTCAAATTGTTTTTCTGCAGTATTTATCTATGAGTTCTATTTTTGTTTGTGTATACATGATAAATTGTTACATCAGTGAAACCTTTTATGATAGCTGGTTGCTTCTTCTAACTCCATACTTTGAATGCAATCCTATCAATTTTGGCAACTGATTTTATACATTGAACGCAATCCTATCTCTATTGTTAATTGTTATGAGGAACTATTCTCCGTACATAGAAAATTGTTAAAAATCGGGCATTTGACCAGAGCCAACTATAGCCTGGCATTTCACTGTTTGCCAAACACAACTTGAAAAACCTAAAGCTATTTGTCAATGCATTTGACCAGAACCAACTATAGCATTTCACTATTTGTCAATGCATTAAACATTTTACTTTGCTGTTTTATAAGTTGATTTTGACTAATCCTAACTTGGTAACATGCTAACTTCAACACATAAAACATAAAGCTAACATTTTAGAATTAAAATTAACTAAGCAAAATTGCAACAACTTTTGGACACCATTTTAGGCTAGTCGCACCTACGCAGTGCCTAGTCGCCTTGACAACTAAGGCAATTCCCAAATCGAATAAGTTTGCCAACTATGGACCCAAATAATGCTTATAAATAGGTCGTGGGCCTAGTTGAGCGGCATCACGAGTTTTGAGCATCTGGCCCTCTGGTGAGGGAGAACCTTAGTCGGGGATTAGGGTTTGAGTGGGTGAGTTTAGGGGTTTTATCAGGGTGCCTTCCTCTTGTAACCAGCTTTGTTAGCCGCCCTGGAGCAGCATAGGGGGCATGTGTTCAGTTTGTAAAACAGTTGAAGAAAGGAAATGCAAGCTCTTTCTTAGTTTCCTTTTGTTCTCTTGCCGTTTGCTTAACTTTAGTTAGCTTTAAGCATAGTTTCAGCTTAGTTGTGAGTGCAGACCGATTAAGAGTTGTTAATCTTAATCCGTCTAGAGCAATGCTTTTAGGGCATGGAAGTTTCATCATTAATGAAAGACCAAGTGCAGCAAACTCTGTTGACCTTAGCAAGGCATGAATCTGATTTATCTCATATCAAACAAGGATTTACTGTTATAGGAAGAAAATTGGATGAGATTAAAGCCCTTATTCTGCGAAGAAAGTTGGATGAGATTGAAGCATCCATCGGCACAGAGAATGGAGTAGGGTGAACAACGAGCCAAGCAACTCGAACTCAGCTCATTAAAGCTCCGCTCAAACTCGAGTTTGAGCCAGCTTTTCCACTCAATGAGCCGAGCTTGAGTTGATTGTTTAGCTCATTTATTTTATCGAGTCAAGTTTGAATTCGTTTAATGAAGCTCGCTTAAACCAACTGGGCTCATTAGCTGGAGTAACGGATATTCTTTTTCCATCGATGCTTCATTTTCCCATTCTTTTTCTCTTTCCTCACTTGCTTTCTCCTTCGTTCTCGTGAACCCCCACCAACTCCTCCAAACTGCAGGCCAATGTACACCCTCTTGCTCTCGGCCTCTCCTATCCCTCTACTCTCCCCTTCTCTCACTCGGGAAAAAACTATGGGTGAATAGTAACACTAATAAACATTGAACCTATTTATTGTTTTCTTCATTTTTTATCTTTTCTCTCTCTCTTCACTCTCTTCCTCTTTCATCCTCTGATGCCAACAAACTCTTTTGATCAGCATCGACATCCCACGATCGGTGGAACTACTGATTGCAACCATCCTGCAACAACTCTACTTCTCTCTCTCTCTCCCTCTCTCTCTAAATCAAGGAAAACAAGATTTCTGAAAACCCTCTCCCTCAAACGAGAGAGGGTCTCACAAACCTAATGACTTCTGCTTGAGCAGGGGTTTCACTCGAGTGAGGGTTTTGTTTGAGCATAGACCCTTGCTTGAGCGAATGCCTGCTTTCTCTCTGACCTAGTTCGAGTGAGATCTGTTCTCTCTTAAACCCTCGCTCGAGCAAAGGTCTGTTCTGTCTCAAACCCTTGCTCGACTGAGGGTTTGTTCTTCCTCAAACCTGGCTAGAGCAAGTGTTTTGGAAACTGAAACTCATTCTAGGTTTTCAGGCTTTCAGCTTGATCTGAAGATCATTGTTTTTTTTTTCTTTTAGATTTTGTAACATATGATTGTTCTTTCTCTTGTGCAGAACTACCTTCTGCTACTGCCATCTTCTTCCTTATTCCATACATAAAGCAATGTCGCCTTCAATAGCGGAAGCATCTCGAACAAGCAATTAATCGAGTTAAACGAGTCGGTCGAGTCAAGCTTGAGCTCGAACACAACTGATCGAGTCAAGCTCGAGCTACCATTGTAAAGCTTGACTCGAGTTCGAGCCAAGCTCAAGCTGACCAAAACAAGAGTCGAGCCAAGCTCAAGGTGGTCAAACTCAGGCTCAACTCGACTTGTGTTCAGCCCTATATGGAGGAATTTAGAAAGATGTTTCACTCCGTTTTGCAGAGCACACAAAGATTTTCATGGGATCCATTGCTCGAAGTGCTAGAGTCCTGAGCCTGGAATGTCGAAGGTATGCCAGAGGCCGATGTGAACCAGGAGATGAGCGACTGGTTTGTGAGCCAGTTGCTGCACACGAAGGAGCTCCCACCAAGCCGGTTGCTGTGGTGGCCCTTCGGCCATTGGTGGTGGTTTGCAACAAGCAGTGTTGCCACCTGAACGGACTCTGACTGAGGGTTTGCTTGGAAATGAGAAGGCAGATCTACCTTTTCACGAATGGGCAGCATGGAGCCCCGCCATTGCATTGGGTAAGCGACGGGAGGAGTGGCAGATGTTGTCGGTCCCATTTAGGTATGTCAACGGATCAGATTCAGATTGGATATCCATCTGAATTGCTTTTAAAAAATTGGGTATTGTAAGCAATTTAGCATCCAAATAAGAAAATCAGATCGGATTCAGTTTTAAATAAATATCTGATTTTATACTATCTTAACAAGTATATCTGATATCCGAATCCGAACCTGAACTGCGAGAGCTGATATCCGAATCCTGTAGCCTAATATCTGAATTTGAACCGTGAGAGCTTGGGTTGGTGGCAATAGGTTTTGAAGTTGCAACCTAGGACAATGGTAAGATGTTTGGGCAGAAGATCTAGCCAAATGCACTAACTTAACATCATGGTACAAGAAGTATATAAATTTTATATGAAGGTATAATCTGACTAAGAGCTAATGACTTCAATGGAGTTGCATATAATAATAGCCCTATTGTTACCATATACACCATTTAACATAAAATATTTAAAACCATATCATATGAAACTAATTAATTCATTAATATTGTGTTTAATTATATGTTTTTGTGTAATCAAACAAATTATTATGGTTATGGCATCAACTAAGCTGGATATCTTAAATAATATATTTATTTAATTGAAAATAATAAAGAAAACTTCAATCAAGAAATTCAACAAAATGGACATTTTTAAAAATATGAAAATGCCACTTTCAGCCAAATATTGTCGGATGACAAATTTGTTTAAAAATCAACCCTAAAAGCACCTTGCAACCAAGCATTAGCAACAATGATCACATAGCCATGGTTTATCATGACTCTAGCAAAGGCTTATGGTGTTCTTTGTAGTTATCCAAAAGCAAGCTAATTTCAAATTTTCAAGACTCGTAAAGTCAGAATTTGATAGAAACCAAACAAGTTACTTCTTAGACAAAACCACCAAACAATGTACTTAAATTAGTATAATTATGTTTGTGCAATTTGACCTTGTAACTGTAATCTGTTAATTAATGTTTCTTATGAAAATTAAAAAAAAAAATTGACAGCAAAAAATATATTTTTTTTAAACCAACTTAAAAAAAAAATATGTTTGATAGTAAATAGAAAATCTTAAACGCATTATGATATTCATTTTAAGTTGAAAGCATCTTCACTATGCATAATCTTAAATAAATATATTTAATATGAAAAAACTATTGAACGCATTATGATATTCGTTTTAAGTTGAAAGCATCTTCACTATGCATAATCTTAAATAAATATATTTAATATGAAAAAACTATTGAATTCATAAAAAAAGTTTTATTTATCAAATTATCAATTACTTATTTAATCAATCAAATAAATTATTTTGTATAATCATATAATTTATCTAAAAGTCTTAGGTATTTGATATATAACACATAATTCACAAATTTGAGTAAAAGAAACCATCATGAACTGAAATTTTCCTAAGCTAACAGAAGGAAACATAAAAAACTTGACTCGTTGAAACCATCACAAAAAATCTCAACCCAATAAAATGCATATATATATATATAATATAAATATTTAATTTTTTTCACTAAATTTGAAATGGGCCCAAGCGCACTTAATTGAAATCATCTGTGGATCAGAATGCTAAAAAAATATATTTTTGATTATAAAAAATAAAATTTGAAAAGTATTAAGAAATCAAGCATATATTAAAAAAATTAACAAATGGAGATAAAGAAGCTTCTTGCCCGTTCCCCTTTGCTTCTAAAAAAAAAGTTCTTTCTATTGGTGGTTTCATGTATGTTAGTGGAGATTATTGGCTCTCTCTCTCTCTCTCTCTCTCTCTCTCTCAAACATGTCTTTCCTACACCACCCAAACCAACACGAACTGTTGCTTAGGTTTCTTTGGAGAAAAATTGTGCGACTGGCCTGCTCAAAGAGAAGAAAGAGAACTGCTGAAACCTGAACGGTAGCCAAAAACTTCCAAGCATCTCCAGGGATTCATAGATGGTGTGGGTGCTAAGGTTTGTCCACATCCACCTTTCTCTCGTTTTACATCCAAATCAATGTGCACATTGTTTTGTATTCTATTTTTCTATGTGAGCACTTTTCTTGTTTTTTTCTTGTTTAAGCATAACTATGGTCTGATTCACCTGTTGCAACTTGTTCCAAGTTGCGCCTTAAGGTAATATTATCAGACCTCAGACTCACTCTTTGAAAGATGCAAATGGTAACTGGATGAGAGTAACAGCAGATCTGTAACGTTTTTCATCTTGGCAGGTCAGGTTGGTGTGGGGCTAGACCCGGACCTGAACCCCACCCGCATGAAGTACTCGACGCTGGCTCTTCCTCTACGTCTTTGCTTCTTGCTAGTGCGTTCGTGAGACAAGAAGGAGGTGCAAGAAGGAGCAGCGGCGGAGGTGCGGCAATGTTGAGGTAAGCTCTCCCGATTTCTCTCTTTTGTTTTCCTCTTCTTTCTCACCCTCTATCGATGTCCTTCTCTCCCTCGATGTTCTCTATCGTCCTCCCCCTCTATCTCGAGTGTTCACTATTCAGTCTGTCTCCCTCTCGCCATTTTCTGTTTGTCTCCCCCTCTGTTTCGACTTCTCTCTATTCGTTCTCTCTCTCCCTACCGCCTACCTCCTCTCACTCGCAGTGTCTCTCACCCTCACCGTTTCTCACTCCCTCATGCATGCCTTCCCTATCATTTTTTTTTCTTCCTTACTTTTGCATTGTCACCCTCTATCTCTCTCTTCGTCTATCCATTGTCGTCTCCCCCTCCCGTGTGCTGCCTCTCTCACTCACACCTCTCGTGTCCTCTCTCTCTCTCATCTTCAGTCTCCCTCAACCGAACCACCTCCCTCACAACTATATTGTAGGCTCTCTTCTAACAACAGACCCTTCTCTTTAATTCTCTTTTGCTCATTCTCACTCTTTTTGTGACTGCTGGGTTGGAATTGCAGCTTGGGGTTGCATCTTTCCCCTCATGTCAGTGAATTGAAAGCGTTGGAGGAGGTGGCAGCAAGCAATCATTGGCATTGGTGCTTAGTCGAGCGGTTGGTGTGGCTGTTGGGAGCACTACAATAGTTAGGACTTTAAGAGTGGGGTGAGCAAGGCCTAATCGAGCCTAAATTGTCTAATATTTTCTGTTAGTGCATGTATAATTATTATTTGAGCAAGCTAGACTCAAGATTGGATGATTTAGAATGCACATTAGAGACTTCGCTATTTTGGGGGAAGGTCTAGGACTGTTATGGAAGGACGAGGATCTATGCATATGATTATCTTTTTAGCATGGTGAAACTAATAATTGAAGCGGTTAGAAAGCATGGTAGAGATTTTGATGTTGTTGAAAAGACTTAGAATCATTTTAGCAAACGTGTGATGTATGCTATCGTTGATGTGCGTATAGCGTTGCTTATTGAGAAAGAGTATGTATGTTGGGAAAATGCCTCAACTAAGAATGGAAGCGAGAAATATTCAGGTGATAGGTTGAATCAAAGTTTTGAATTTTAATTGTTTAGTCTCGACCTCAAAGAGTTGGGAAGAGGCCTATTGGAGAGCATTATGGGCTAAAACTGCCTGTTGGCATCCTCTTGAGGCGATCACCCATGTCTCAATGATCTTATTTCTTATTTGTATAGATTGTAAAGTGAAACAAGTAGAAATCTTATCACATTATTATTTTTTCAGGTACACTGGGCACGTTGAGCAGACCTTGAACAACAAGATTCGAAGCTGGAGGCATTTTGGGTATTTTGGCGATGCACGACAGATATGACAGCATTCTAGGCAAATTCCTGCTTGGGGGCCAAATTTAGAGCGCAAGCTTTTCAAGATCGTAGGATCCTATGTTGTGTTTGTGATGGATGTGTGTGTTATAAGTGCTTATTGCTGCATGAATGTATGTATGTGTTTGAATAATTATGTGATTGGTGTACTATCCTTAAATTATTACTTGATGGCATATGCATGCTAGCAATTATAAAATGATATTTGCAGAGGACAACTACGAGCCAATCATAGATGGAAACTACTCTCTGTGGTTTGACTAAGTTTTGTAAGATGTGATTGATATATTTGATTGGTGTAAAATATTACAATATCTTTCGTGTGCATTGCCATGGGCGTATTGCAATCGAATGAATTTAAAGGGTAGATGT
This sequence comes from Nymphaea colorata, assembly GCF_008831285.2. Lineage (NCBI taxonomy): Eukaryota > Viridiplantae > Streptophyta > Magnoliopsida > Nymphaeales > Nymphaeaceae > Nymphaea > Nymphaea colorata. The sequence goes on along the minus strand of NC_045139.1, from coordinate 22,468,202 downwards.
ACCTGTAAAGTTATGAGAGCTAGCTAAGAGTATTGACTGTCTGTGTAGCCCTCGCAGGGAGGTGACTTGAGGTGTGGGTGCACTCATTAAGTGAACCAACCTCGTATTATAGCCGGTCATTTTGTGAATATATTTTTAGAATGATAAGTTAAGAAAGAATAATAGATGAGAGGCTAGTGGGTTTTGACAATGTGTTTGGGATATGTCCCACTGATGCAAGATGAAAGCATAACCAAATCTTGTAATTTGATCTAGTTAGATTTTTAGTACTTGTAAACGGATCCAGATCCATAATCCATCCCTTTCTCTATATAAAGGGACGCTGGTTTATTTTGTGGGGGATCAATCAGTTGAAAGAAATGAAATGCAAGTAGTTTTCTTGGTCTTCTCTGTTCTTCCAATTAGTTTAGTCATTTGCTTAAAGAAGTAGTTTGCTATTTTTCTCTCCTGTTCTTCCTTTCCCTAAGTTATAATTAGTGTTAAGTATAGTTTTAGTTTAGAAGTGAATGCAGTGGATGAAGATTCGTTCAATATTAATCTTGTTTTCATTAATTGGTATCAGAGCGAGGTTTGAAGAGAAGCAAAATTCTATCGTTAATGGAGAAACGAGTACAATAGATCTTAGCAAGGCATGTGCCTGTTTTGACTTGTGTGAGACAAGATATTGCTGCTATGAACAAGAAGTTAGATCTCATCGCACAAGGGCTCCCCAAATTCAGAGAAATGTTTTGCTCTGATTTGTAAAGCACACAAAATCTTCATGGACTTCCTTCCTTTGACGGTGGTTTGATCATCCTCTTTTTCAACTCATGAGCAGGTGGCTCTGCTACCGTTGTCTGGACAGGATTGGGAACCGGCCGTTTCTTCTCTTTCTTCTTGTGAACTGACAAACGCCGTGGTTGTGGGCAGATTGGAGGAGGGAAGGATTCCAGCCACCATTCTTCTGACCAATGGGATGACGAGTCATCGAAATAGCAAATGGGAGAGGCGGTGAACCACTGCAAGGGTGGGGTTGAGTGGGGTCGAAAGCTGCCAGATTTGTGTCTGGGAGTACCACCCGCTAGTGTCCAGGTAATGACGTCTTTTTCAACTCAAGGGATGACACCGCCTATGTCTGACCTTCCTGTCTCCCTAGGTAGGTGGCCGGAGGCATGACGCTCCCTGACATCACCGTTTCTGACCGGCGGAGCCACCGGGTGCACAACCACTTGCAGTAGAACCACTGGAGTCCCGCCCATTGTTCGTGGGAAGGAACCCACAATTCCACCGTCCGACCAGCATCCACCTGCTAGATTTTCTTCTCCCAGCACCATGGGTAGGTGTCGGAGGTCACGCGCTCATCGGCAACCCCCATTTCCGATTGTAGGAGTTGCCAGACTTGTAATCAACTGTGGTGGAAGGGTCGCCCTGCTCTATCAGCTACATGTGGGCAACATCTGAAGTTGTCGCCTCATGAATGGGCTCTGCACATATATTTGCTGCCCGCCGGCGGACTGGATACAACAGGCAGCCGTTGTTTGCCTCCTTCCCCCGTTAGAATAGATGGGTGGGAGGCGGTGGTGCCCCACTCCCGCCCTCAAGTTTCCCCCTTGAGTGGCGCCTCGAGCTACCGCTCGAGACACTCATTAATCTTGAGCGGTGTTTCAAGGGTTTGGGCTGGTTCCTTTTGGGACCGGGTCAAGCTGAACCAGGTTTTGGATCTGATTCGGGCCCATATCACCCAATTCACTAGTATAAGGGTTTGAATCTGGATCCAAACGGGTTCGTTCCATCATTTAAGACTGGATCTGATTTGGGGATGCCCATAGATCATATCCAAGCTCAGGTTCCTTCTCTAAAGTTGCCACCGAAGCCGCCACCTTGATCATTATCAGAAGATAGTGAGCAGACCACCACTTTAACATATGCAGGCGAGCGGTGGAACCTTTTGTTCAGCAGATCCGAACCTTGTCCAAACTTTCTAAGGTGAAGAATCATTTTGACAGAATGAAAGATTTGAACTCGTCGAGGATGACTCTTTTCCAACTAGAGGAGTTTGATGCAAGATGAAAGCATAACCAAATCTTGTAACTGGATCTAGTTAGATTTTTAGCACATGTAAACGGATCCGGATCCATAATCCATCCCTTTCTCTATATAAAGGGAGTTGGTTTATTTTGTGGGGGATCAATCAGTTGAAAGAAATGAAATGCAAGTTGTTTTCTTGGTCTTCTCTGTTCTTCCAACAACTTTAGTCATTTGCTTAAAGAAGTAGTTTGTTGTTTTTCTCTCATGTTCTTTATTTTCTTAAGTTATAATTAGTGTTAAGTATAGTTTTAGTTTAGTAGTGAATGCAATGGATTAAGATTCATTCAATCTTAATCTTGTTTGCATTAACTCTCGCCACTGGTCTCGCCTGCTCGGAGCGCAGGCAGTGCAAGACCCAGGATATTGTTGTGTGATGTGCTTGGAGTGTTGAGCTCCCGCCTTCCCAACCTGGGTGTCCTAGGGAAGGCTGAGCAACTCTCCTTGGAATTCACACATCCATGGACAAGTGCTCTACCACTTCAGCGTGAATGGATCCATATCGTTTCAGGCCACCACGGGGATTGTTTCCCGACTGTAGGTCATCCGTGATGTGCATGTGTTTATGTTTGCACCAAGAGGAACTGTTAATTCACTAAAGCTAATGTAAATGAAATGATTATAAATGAAAAGAATGTGAATGATGTAAATATGCATGAAGTGAATGTGACAATTGAGTGCATTAATTGTGGTCATTGAGTGGTGCCTACATTTTGTGGAATATGTGTGGGGCCGCATGACAAGTTATGTGACTTGAGGCTACTATCATGATGTGATACAGTGTATGTTTTTCGTATATGTTACATCTCAGATTTGAGCCCTTACCTTAGAGGGTTAGGGATTTGTCTGATTTGTTGCCATACTGTGAAGGCTAAGCCTTCTGTTGTTTACTTTTTCAGGTTTTGGTAGACCCAGGGGCAACAGATTGATCAGTGGCTCAACTCACATCCTATTGGAGAGATTTTAGGTCTATTGTAGTGCTAGTGCATCATGTTTGGGTCTCCATGGTGTCTTGTTTTTGTTAGACATAAATGTTGTAGTTTTGGAGCATTTTGTCATGTGTATCATTGGGAAATATGAAGTGATTTTGTATGAAATGAAATTACTACATAATGAAATGTTCGCCCATTGTCTTTTGATGTGCGTAGCTCCTTTTGGATCATTGTGTCGTCACACCTCAATGTTATACTTTTTAACAAAAAAAAAGTCATTTGGGGGTCAAAGTGTTGGGGTGTGACAAGATCAGTTGGAAAAATTAATCCTTCTCCACCTTCACAACATCTCCAACTAGAAGGTTTTGCCAGTTCTTGTCACTAAACCTCCCTTCCCCTGTATGAACACTTACCTTCCTGTTGTTAACCTTCATGTCCTGCATAAACCGTTGCCAGTCTTCCAATGCTTCCTTTAACATAGTCAAACCCACAACGAAAACCAGTGGAGATATCATACTGACAGCAAAAAAAGGAGTTACAAGGGTAAGGGATAGAGTAGCAGCCGAAAGGAAATATAGATTAGCAACTAGCCGAAACTACTCAAAAGTTGGTTTTGGTAAAAAGGTAAGGGCATTATATTTGGTGGTTGATATATAATTGTTTAGACCTTAAGGATTACGTTGATGAATGTAGAGGAGAAACTGTTTCAGCACAACCTTTTGATGCTCTTGTTCTATATTATGACACAAGGTGTGAACTCTAGATCCAAATAATCCATTTTTATATTTGAGTCACACTGACAAACAAAACCATACTCTTTTTCAAATACAAAACTCATTTTTCAAAACAAATAGAACCATACTCTTTTACAAATATAGAACTAAAATGGCTATATTGGTTGTCTCGTGTAGCTTTGTAAAGTAATCATGATCCAACTGTTCTGGCAGGTTCTTCATTTTTAACAAAGAACAGTTTTCTATTGGTGATTGTTGGCGAATTCTCTATGCTTCAATAGTTCTTAGTTTGTTTTATTGTTCATCATAAATCCTTGAGAAGCATTTGAATCATTTGAGGCTTAGCTTTCTCTATTATCTTGCTTCAGTGGCAGGTTTCTTCTTGGTTGCTTCAGCAAATGCATCTGTGGAACACATCCTGGTAGGCAATCATTGTCTTAATGTTAAACTTTGATTTTCTAGACAGTCCATTGATAGAATAGGGAGATCCTTGTACTTACATGTTGTAATGAAAAAGCAACTATTTTGCTTTTTTTATTTGGATTAGAATGTGCAATCCAAACTATTAGCAAATGCAAGCCTTGGAGATTGGTTTGGATGATTCCTGTATACAACTGGGCAGCAAGCCAATGTGGCTGTTCAAGACCAACTTTCAGTTCTGAATTTAACCGGGTTAAATGCAATTTTAGTTTGCAACTTTGTTGTGTAAGTTGCAATAGAATATGACTCATTTTTAGGAAGCATTCATATATTTACCATACATTTGATTTGTCCGTTTGCATTTTGGCGGTAATTTTTGGTGTTGGGCTTGTTACAAGTCTTTCCCCTTGTACACTAAGTGTGCTTCCATTGACCCTTGGCTACATTGGTAAGCCTTGTGGAATATCTGTTATATTCTTTCTATTGCATCATTTATTAGGATGGTTATTCCTAGTTGCCCTGCATGCATTAGCTGATCATAACTTAGAAATCATCATGAACTGAAATTTTTCTGAGGTAAAAGAAGGCAACATTAACACTCTTTGTTACATTAATACTCTTTGTTACATTATTGTATTCCAATTAATAAGAAAATACAATGCCAAGAAGGCAACTTACCTCATTTTTCTGCACATAATCTGACATGAATGCCCTATGCCTTTGGATACAAAACAAAAACTCTAGAACGTCCTCCATCCTAATGTTCACATATTCTTCCACTAATTTGATGAAATTGAGGTTCAGTATTTGCTAACTCTAGGAACTAATAAATTCAGGCTCCCATGATCCATATATGCAATTGCCAAAATAGTGGCATGAGTAACAAACAACTCCAGCATGATGACAAGAAAAGAAACCATATTTAATAATAAGAACACTAGCTGAGACTAGAGAAAGCAGAGGGTGATAAATCATACCAGTACCACAAAAATGGCTACAAAATGTTCGTACCGCCACTAGCTGCGGAACGATGTCCCTCCATGATTTTCAGCAGTAGGCCCATCTCTTTTACCCATTGAACAAATACTGACAATATATTGAGAAGGTTCAGCAAAGTGATTACTTCATTTTGCTGTGGCTTGTAACATGAGCAAAAAGCTCAAAAGAATAATGATTGTATTGTTGAGCTAAGCAGCAGCCCTTCTTCTATAGATCTGTCTTTTTTCTTTTGATGATTTGTTGTTTTCAAAGGCTTTATGATGTGCAGTTAAATTTTTAGATTTTTTTACAAAAGCTTTTGGATCAGGAAAAAGCCGTGTACAGGTAATAATGTCTCCATCTGAAGACTTCTATAGGCCATTTCTCTTTTCAAATCCATTTGATATACATCTTTTTTCTGGCCCACCACTATCTAAACTATTGTTTGAATTGGAAATATATTGAATACCATTCCATGAGACAAAATTTATATGAAAAATATTTTCTTAGATAATTGGGGATTCTCTTGCATCTTCACTGGACTGGCTACCACATTGGCAACCCTAGGTATTGCTGCTTCATTTGTTGGAAAGGCATGTGGATAGATTGGCCAAGATCTTCCACTGGCTACTATCATTTCTTAGTGGATTACATGTTGGTCAAAGTTTTTGTATATCACTATGTGACCAACTTCATTATAGAAAGTCATCTAGGCTATATTCTTGCTTTAGCTGAAAACTTGAATCATTATTGCAGTTAAAGCAAGCTCAGTTGGATATTGAAATGCTTGATGATCACAAGTGTGAGCTAGAGGTATGCTTAGTATGGTGTGATAGATAAATTCATATGTACTACTGATTTAGCTAGAACACATCTTTAGTGGTCTAGTTAGGCCATATATCTAAGTAAATGTTAATATACATTGACTATATATATAAACACTGTCAGGCCATCGATTGGTAGAATTCTTAGGTTGATAATCTTTAACAAGGTCTAGTCTGCCATTTAATTTTGAATTTGAGCTTTGTTTAGTTAAAGTAGTGTGCATGCAAAAAGCAAATATTGTGTGCATTTGTTCTTTTCAAACTATTTGAACTACAACACATTTTTTTTCATATTCTCTCCAGCTGGCTGTCAAGTGCATTTGTTATGTCATAAATTATCCATTTACTTATTTTTCTTTTTTATATATGAATTATATGGATTCTACAACATCTGGTACCAATGCTTCTCGTTTTGTCTCTACTAATACTATAGAAACTGACATGTTTCTTACAAAAGCCATGTCACTAAGATTAGCTATTATGGAAGGAGTTTAGCAGGACTATAAACAAATCCATTATTTAGCATGCTGTTTGTCAACACTATAAAGTAGCTATGGATTGCAATAGTAAGATGGACCCCACACGTTTAAAGAATCATTTAAAGGCATGTCCTAAAAGGCCTAACTTAGAATTAGGCCAACAACGTCTTGTCATTAGTGGAAACATTAACAATGGAAAATGTATTGTTGGTACTTTCAAGTTTGATTCAAATAAAATCTGACTTGATTTCGTCAATATTATTATTCTTCATGAATATCTATTTTGTATAGTTAGTCATTTAGGCTTTCAAGAGTTTATTAAAGGATTACAACCACAGTTCAAGTTATTGTCCCGTAACACCATCAGATCAGATTGTCTACACATTTATGACTATGAAATGACAAAATTATGTAATATTTTGGAGATGACTAATGAGAGGGTTAGTCTCACATTTGACATGTCATCTTGTTAAAAATGTGACTGGTGCAAGTTTTTTGAATGTTCCATTTTAGTAAACAATTATCTAATGTAATTGAAAATAACTTGCGATCAATGTTCCATTTTAGTAAACAAAATATTACGTAATTTTGTCATTGTTACAAAATTCATAGAGTGGCTTCTTGAAAATGATGCACTTGTTTGTAATGGAAAACTTTTTCAAGTTAGATGTGCTGCTCATATTCTTTGATTTTAACCTCCATCTTTTGCATTTCAATAGAGCCAACTATTTGTGCATGTGATGACATATTTAAAGATTTCACCTCCATGTTGCAAAATATTTTTTGTGTGCATTAGCACAGGGTGGTTCAACCGTTGGACCAACCTACTGAAGGTGGATATTGACTGTCCCATCACCTATACTGAGGCATTAGCCTGATATATTGGTGAGTGATCAAGGAGAAAAAAGACACTTACCCTTTTAGAACTCTATTTAAAGGAGTCTATGCCACGTACTATGGACTCCTTGCCATGTATATAGGCATACCTAGTATATGGAACAACTGAGGATTCAAAATCCTAAGGTATCAAATTCTAGGTGACCAAGTTAATTTCAATCATTTGCATTATAGAGCTATGTCATTAGGGGATGTTGTTTGAAGCAATCTGTGTGCATCTTGTTTGATTATATGTTTATTTCTCTACACTTCATGTAATAATATGTATTGATTTTTTCATAAAAAACTAGATGAATTTTTCAAAAAAGCTATTGTTTATGTTTTAAAGTCATCTAAAATTTTCTTTTCCAGTGTCATCTTATAGGGTCACTTCAGCCTATCGAGGTCAAAATTATTATTTCCATTAGAACCTCCTATTGAGTCAATCTTGAAAGGCACGGTCTCATCACCTAGTCTTGCTACTCTACATTCGTATGTGCATTTGCATGCTTGTGCCAACACCCCACCATGTCATTTTTGTCAATCATAATGATCAAGACATTTCCCTAGGGACACATTGTACAATCTATTCTAAGAGGTGATCCAAACACCAAATCTCTTCAAACAGATGGACTCGTGCTAGGCTGACATCCACAATGGTTTGAGCAGTTTGTGGAGCTCTTCCCCCATCACTTAGATGAATGTGTTCTCGAGATAGTAGCATTACCAGTAGGATGTCAAATCAACAGTCAGTTGGTTTATGCATTGGCTGAGAGGTGGAACCCATACACATCCACATTTTGGTTCTCCTTTGAAGAGATGACACTTCTCTTAGATGAGTTCACTTACACCTTGGGTCTGGTAGAGCCAGCAAGACATCGTAGTGATCCAATCGACTCGCAAGCATCAGGAGCTGGGACCTAGGAGGGAGATCATAGTTTCCTCAGACTCATAGATTTTCAAACACACTGGGGAGGTACAGATAGAGGAGATGAGGGCCAGACCACCCAAGCATAGCACAGGACCAGGGAGGTGATGATGTTATGTACAATAGGAGTCTTGGTCTTTTCCAACAAACAGGGCACAATGGATCACATTCTACAACTGTTCAAGATGTGGGGAAACATTAAGGCTCGACATCTCTCACTTACTTTGGCTGGTCTTGCATTTCTATATAGGGTTCTAACCTGCTTCATCATGGGAGATTTTGACATGATCGAGGGCTGCATTTGATTTTTACAAGAGTGGTTCTACAAGCATGTCATTCACGAGGGTTGAGCTTTTAGGGCCATTGGTGAAGGCAACTGAGTCTTGGTCTTTTCCAACAAACAGGGCACAATGGATCACATTCTACAACTGTTCAAGATGTGGGGAAACAACAAGGCTCGACATCTCTCACTTACTTTGGCTGGTCTTGCATTTCTATATAGGGGTCTAACCTGCTTCATCATGGGAGATTCTGACATGATTGAGGGCTGCATTTGATTTTTACAAGAGTGGTTCTACAAGCATGTCATTCATGAGGGTTGAGCTTTTAGGGCCATTGGTGAAGGCAACTTCTTGTCATTACACGCATACAAGCATAGGATAGATGAGCCGATGAATGAGTGCTTCGTCTAGGATTTTTCTATGAGTAGTTAGCCTGCTACACCTACCAAAACTATAGAACAAACATTCTTCTATTTGGCCCATTCTTTGTTGCCTCATATAATCTAGAGTGATGCATACCATAGTTCTCCAAGAGGCAGATAGATTTCCAAATGAACATATGAGACTTCAGCACGATCATAGATTTTGATCTAGACAGTATAGCATCACTGGGCATTCACAGTTTGGCTACTGAGGGGTTGTCCTCAAGAATTAATCTTTATATGTATCGGGAATCTGCTAGGTCTAGAGTGTACATGAATAGTGGAAAACTGTTTGTCCCACTCCATACTGTCATTGGGTCTTTGTTTTGAATAATGTTTATAATTTAATGACATCTTGACATTTTACTATCTTCCAATGTACCAAATAAATACACGTCTTTCTCTCTATTTTTAAAACCATGTTATTTTCATATCTTCTCAAATTAACATGTGATCATCCCTTATTCCCCTTCCCTAATTTCCCATTGAGCACCACCTCCACATGCATCTCTCCAAATGGCCCCAATGATGACTCCCTTACTTTTCCTGGACACTAGGACTTGGAGAATGTCCTCACCCTCCTCTAACTCCTGATTGGGTTTACAGACATTCCCTATAGAACTCCATACCTTCACCGAAGCTAAATCCTCCTCTTTCCACTTCATACTATGAAACACATTTATGCAAGCTCTCCAAACCCCATGCTTGACTCCCAAGCACATGGAATCATGCCTTCTTGGTTATGATGGATCTGGTTTATCTTCTACCTCATAATTGCCAAACCATGACTTGGAAATAAACCTTCCAGCACCTACTAAGCCATGGGGATCAATCATAGTGCCTATGGAGGAAATTTATTGAATAATATTAGTAACATTAGCCAAATTAAATCTATAATAACCATAAAATCAATAATTGGAAGCCACAAAATGAAAACTACTTATGCAATCAGATTGCCTAGTTTGGCAAGCCATTTTCACCATATTTGTTTTGATGATATGATATGATTCAATGCCATTTCCACTTATAACAATTTCCTTACAAATAAAAGTACAAACAAATAAGAACATTCATTTCACAGATAAATGCAACCTTCATATAAAGAAATTTGTATGACTTTTAGTAAAAGTATATAGACTACTAAAATGATTGAAATAGAGGTTAGTTTATCATCCTAATGGTCAAGTTATTGTCAGTTATTTCCATTCCATGCATTTAATAGAAGCTCCTATCACTGGCTCTAGATCATCATCATATGTAAGTACATCTCATCTATGTCTATTTCAAACTGCAAGGAACATTTCCTTACCACAAGCTACTATCATCACATATAAGTGCTATATAGCCTGAGAAGCAATGCATGTGACGATGGACCTCAATTTAAACTAAATTCAAGAACAAAACATATAGGTGCAATACATGCTAGTATTTATACATATTTGAGCGCATGCATGCAAAAGGCTTTCCCACCTACAAATATTCCCAAATGCACACATGCGTATACCCAAAAGAAAGAGAGGGTGGGGAGAGAATGGAAAAATATTAGAAAAAGAATGGAGAGAGAAAGAAGGAAATGCAGCGAACTTCATTAAAGGAGTCCCAGAAAAAGTTTGAAACCCATAAAACAGTACGTCTCTTAACAAAGAAGAAAGAGAGAGAGAGAGAGAGAGAGAGTTACTCAACATTACTAAGGCCACCAACAAGATGTTTAGGCAACAGAAACAAACTACAACCACCAGCAGCCAAACATCAAACAAAATTTATTGAAACATGAACTTAAGCCCTTGGCCCCCGAACAAACGAGTAACAACATCATTGCACAAGAGCCACACTGCTCCTAAGGCTTAAAAAGTCCACATTTCCACATCCAACAGCCGTTTTTAATCTCGCACAACTTAGCTAGGTCCAAAAGGACATCTCAAATGGGTGAGTCCACCTAACTTGGATGCAACATTGGTTCCAACCGTTGTTAAAGAGTTGTTGCATTACCTTGTAGTACCAAAACACAAACAGGGCCAAATACCATTACAAAAAATCCTTCATGTGTAACAAACTGACAATGAATAGTCACTAAACGACTTTGGCACATGAAGATAATGGAAACATGCAAAAGTAATCCAATATCGACACATGAAGCCATCATAGACACGTCCTAGAAGAGACCACCCCTCCAACAGACCCCACTACCGGTAGAGCAGAAAGAATCACCTCACCAAATTCGATTTACCATGGTTAATGGGGCATTTGACATTTTTTATTCAACAACCACCATAATTTTCATTCCATGTTGCCAGATCCAGCTAGAAAGAAGCCTCTACTTGTCCAGTGCATTCAGGTTATGCACATTCCAACATTTGATTCCTATAGCAGCTAATCAAAAATCAGCTTTGGTTTCTGGATGTGAGCAGAGTGTCTTGTTGGGGCTTGGGGATGCCACTGTTGACTCTGAGATGATGAGAATTGGGATTGAGTGAAAGACTCGGTTTTATATTGATCAAGCAAGCACTCAGTCTATCACACGAGGTAAGCATTGAGAGAGATGGACAAGGAAAATAGAATGAACTAAAACGGGAGACCAAGAGTTGGTGGCAACTCCAAACCATCTCCAATATGCAATTCTACACGGTGCATGGTAGAGACAGTAATAAACTCCAAGGCCAGCAGAAGGAGAGGTGCAACAATGAAGGCCATCTGACCAACACGTGTGCCCACATCCTCATGAAATGGAAAATAAGAGCCTCAAAAACATGGGGACTGGCCAACACATTTATAGAAGCCATTATGCCCAGGCCACACAGCCTGCAAATGTAGCATTAATTGTTATGCATCAGGCCACAAAAACATGTGTAATATTAATTGCAATGTGTGAGGAAGAGGGCTCATGTTGCACTTGAAGCCATAGACATCGACTAGACTCCAACAACAACAACTAACTAGCTTACCAAGAAAGCAAGTTGTGTGCACCGGTCTGTGCATAAATTCTTTTAGTGCACAGGCCTATGTTGTTACTATGTGGTATTAGGAGGTTTTAGGATTTGATAATGGAAACATGCACAGGTAGAGCCCAAAAATTACGTTCCAATATTGTCCTCAATCAAAGGAAGCATTTATGGCAATTACCCAAATGCCTTTTTAGTCTATTAACTCAATAAAAAAGAAGAATTTATCACCTTGACATAAATGGCCTTTTAGTGCATGGATGCACAAAACATGTATTTCCCTATCTTATCTGATGGCTCATTATGCAAAACTCATGCTGAAGAAAATGTGGTCATCAAGCACAAACAACGGGAAGGTTGGAAGAAAGAAAGAACAAACCAGAGCTCATAGAAGAGAAATGAAACAAGAAGAGCAACGAAAAGGTGAGAATATAACTTCCCTAGATCGCAGTTCATCATTTGATTTTTTCTTGTCATTCCATATTTCACAATGCCAATATGTTCTGCAAATTCTGATTTTTTTTTTATGATGGATAGACATTCAAAAGAATCAAATGAGTGCTTCAACACTCTATGAAGCTCAATGCTACTTGAATACAGGAAGAAAATGTGCAGTCAACAAGTATGACACTATCTACACGCTATCGTGTAGGTGGTAAATGATATGGTTTTCACAATTCAGACACTCACCAAATAAACTATTTCTCGCATGGTTGCCGACACTATTGTTATTTTGTCACTCACATAGTATTGCTCATACTTTTGCCATATGTATTGTTACTTTATCCTGCAGTGCATCGCAAACGACAGTCCATGTCACACACAACATTACACTTTTCTAGTGTGTGAGATTTTAATTGCAGATGACATGTTTGTCATCCTTTTTGTTGAATTAGAAAAGTTTATGTTTCTAGGTGGCTCTTTGTAATCTTAAAGAGTTATAAGACCTCTTTAATCATTTCTTTATTTTAGGTTGATGCAATTTGTAAATCTCTTTTCTACCCTAATCTCTTTATAATGGAGATTAGGGTTAGTGAATGAAGTATGCTTTCTCTCTCCAAGTCTCAGGACTGCAACTCTTTCTCTCTCCAAGTCTCATGGCTGCAACATGGTATCAGAGCCATAACGTGACTAGCGACATGAAGCAAGCAGCTGGGTCGTGAATCATGCAAAGGATGTCTATTAATCTGGTGACGTGAAGCAAACAGCCAGCGACCCTCCTCTTCTCAGGCTATATCTCTTCCACCGTCTCCTTCTCCTTCTCTTCTCGTATGTTCTAGTTGACTGATTTCCAGCAACGGAACCGTGTGGAGGAGTCTATTCACGCTATGAAATATGTGTGAATAGACTCCAGCCATGGATTTAGACAAGTATATATATTATTGCAGTTGTGTGGGAGTGCATTGATTAACTTATTATGGTTTGATGTGTTCTATGATCAAAGCAGCCAAGTGGAGGACTGATCTGTATGAATTATGTGGCAGTTTATGTTGAATGTTTCTTGTTGTCGCTATTCATGATTTGTGGAAAATAATCTGTGATACAACAACGTTAGATGCATAAATAGGCAAGTTGTTGGTTGGAGCAGATAGTACAAGTAGTGTGGATTTTTTTTCTGTTGTGGGTTGCTGTTAGCAGGATTTTTTTTGTCGTTGGATTGTTGTTTTTTGTTGTGGGGTTGCTGTCAGCAGTCTGCTATCGTTAAGTGTTTTTTTTTAAGAGGAAGGCTGCTTCATCTTCACTCTATTATCCTCTTCTAATGTCTGGTTGTTGTTGTGCATCTAACGTTGCCCTGTGTGATGTTTGTTATTGCTGATCAGTCTCTTTCTCTATAGATATATATATTTTCTTGCTGGTGGTAGTTGATCACTTGTGGACAGATTTGTGATGGCTGAAAATCCAAAAACTGATATCTCTCATGAAGTTAAAAGTGGAGGAAATCCATTCTCTTATGATTCTACTGTAAAGTTAGATGGATCTAACTATGAGATTTGGTCTCATGTGTTTATGATGTTTGTGATTGGACATCAAAAGGAGCATGTTAAAGAAAAAAATGAGTCTGTTGAAAAGAGTGGAAAATATGGTTCCTGGATGGGAGATAATAATATTATCATGTCGTGGATCATGGATAGTGTGCAACCACAGATTGCTTCAACTATTGCATACTATACCTCTGCCAAACAAATGTGGGATTTCTTGGAACAAACTTACTCAAATGACAAGAATGTTAGCATGATATTGTAGGTGGAGGAGGAATTACTTAATTTGCAATAGGGTAACCAAAGTCTTTCTTAGTACTTCGCTTCCCTCAAGTCCATCTATGAACGACTTAAAGTTTTACGTCCTCATGTCCAACATGCCATAAGACTCATGGTGAACAGTCTATGGTTGCGAAGTTTCTACAGGGTCTCTCACCTGAATACATAGTAGTAAAGGCGCAGATGTTGACTGGAGTAGAAATACCTGAACTAGCTGAAGCCTACAATACTTAGCCGTCTTGTTGTGACCCTTTCTCCGCCCACTAGTGATATCCATACCTCTACCTTGGTAGCCTCAGGAGGTCGTGGACGTAGTTCATTCAGGAGCAGAGGCATAGGTCGAGGGTTAGGAGGAGGTCGGGGGAGATTTTAGTGCATCTATTGTGAGAAAATAGAGCATTTGGAAGACAGATGTTGGGATAAACATGGTCATCCTTCTGCTGCATCCCTAGGAAGCAATGTTGCATCTAAGCAAGGTAAGAATTCTTTACAGTCTCCTATTGGATCTGTTCAGGTAGCGTCATCAGTTGTAGATGAGTCTTTATCTTCTTCTCACCCTGAGACAGTGACTGTGAATATCAACAAGTTAGAGTATGAGGACTTCCTAGCACACAGATCTACCCAGTCGTCAGCCTCTATAGTCATGATAGACAGTGCTATGTCTGTCGATACTGTCCCACATGATACAGGTACTATTTGGATTACTGATTCAGAAGCATGAAGGCACTTCTGTAGTAGATCTTCTATGTTTACTGTGCTACACTCATTACCTCAAACACATCATGTGAGACTTGCAGATGGTAGATGGTCACCCATTATGGGTTATGGAGATATCAAGATTTTTCAGTCTATGACTATTCCTAATGTGTTATATCCTCCCAAGTTTTTCACAAACCTGTAATCAGTTAGACAATTGATTAATGATTTACATTGTCATGTTACATTTGACTATGGTTTATGTTCATTTCAGGACTTATAAACTGGGAAGATGATTAGTAGAGGCTATGAGAAAGGGAGCATCTACTTCCTATCGGATCCAGTGGGTATTGAAGCATCATCGATCACCTCACTGTCCTCCTCCTTTCAATGGCATCTCAGACTTGGTCATCCATCTATCTCCAAGCTCTTTTACCTTCTTCCTTATCTTTCAGTACCAGAGTCGTTCTAGTGTGAAGCCCATCAACTTGGCAAACACACCCGTAGCAGTTATTCATCGAGTCTTAGTCCATCAAGTTGTGGACTATTTGATCTTCTTCATGTTGATGTGTGGGGTCCTAGCAGAGTTGCTAGTAGGTCAAGATTTCAATATTTCCTTGTCATTGTTGATGATTATTCTCGAGTCACTTGAGCGTTCCTTTTAAAGGAAAGTTCTGAAGTCATATGTATTCTCAAAAACCTTATTATTGAAATAAAGATCCAGTTTGGTATGCTTGTTAAAAGCATTCGCACTGATAATGCCCTTGAGTTCAAGGCATCTATCTTAATGAACTTTACTCTGATAATGGCATTTCTCCTCTGTTTACTTGTCCTCGTACCTCCCAACAAAATGGAGTAGCTGAACGAAAACATAACCAACTTTTAAATGTGGTTCGTTCCCTAATGCTTCATACTAATTTACCTGCATACTTTTTGGGAGATGTCATCCTCACTGCCTGTTACTTGACCAACTGTTTACCCTTATCGTCCATTGACAACAAGGTTCCCATTAAACTTGTGCACCCACAGCGACCCTTATTTTTAGTGGCTCCCAAAGTATTTGGTTGCACATGCTTTGTTCACATACTTGGACCTACACATGATAAATTGGGTGTTCAAGCCATTAAGTGTATCTTTATAGGCTACTCTAAAAACCATAAAGGCTACCCTTGACTCAAAAGGAGTATATCAGTGCAGATATCACATTCTTTGAGTCTCAGCCTTATTGTAGCTCCTCTCCTATCTCTACTGAGATGCCACTATCACTAGACCCACTACCTATTCCTCTTATTCCTTTGGAGTCATTCCCTTTTGAATCTCCTTCTAAAGACTCTCTGGTTGTAGTGTCTAAGTTTCGTGATCCTCTGCTGGTCTACACACATCAACAAGACTCTTCTCATGATCCTTGGCCGACCGCTTCTTAGGAGGTAAGTTCATCTGAAGTGAGTAGCCTTAGTCCATCTTATCCCTGTCAAGACTTACCCATCGCTCTTCACAAAGGCAGGCGACAATGTACTTTGCATCGTATATCTCATTTTATGTCTACTGACGGTGTTGGTAAAAGTATGCGATAATTTATTCAAGCTCTGACTACTCATACAGTCCATACATCTCACCAGCAGGCTTTATTAGATACCAATGGAGACAGACTATGCAAGTTGAGATGGATGCATTAGTTCAACGAGGCACCTAAGAACTTGTTGATCCTACTCCTGTTTGTGATATTGTTGGCTCTAAGTGTGCATTCACAATGAAATATAATTATGATGGTCCTATGGAACGATACAAAGCTCGGTTGATTGCTAAGGGCTACACGTAGACCTACGGGGTGGATTTCTTTGAGACCTTCTTTCTGGTTGCTCAGATGGGAACCATTCGTCTTATCATTTCTTGGGAATAGAGGTTGTGCACAATAGGGATGGTGTTGTTCTCTCTCAATGGAAGTATGTTCTTGATTTATTGTAGGACACAGGGATGCTAGGAGCTAAACCGGCTAATTTACCTATGAATCCACACATACACCTTCATGATGACCAAGCAGAATTAGTGGATTCTCGATCATATAGGTCTCTTATTGGGAAACTCCTTTATGTTACTGTGACAAGACTAGAGATTAGCTTTGTAGTGAAGAAGCTAAGTCAATTTATAGAAAAACCTAAGAAAGTTCATTGGGATGCTGAAATCATCTCATGACAAAAGCCTTTTATCATGGAGAAGCAAAAAACAAGGTGTGGTGTCAAGATCTAGTGCAGAATCTAAATACAGAGCTATGGCTCAAACTGCAGCAGAATTGACTTGCGCTAGATCTATGCTATCTAGCCTAAGTGTGTCAATTCCATTTCTCATGAAGATGTATTGTGACAATCGAGCAGCCACATACATTGCAAACAATCCAGTTTTCCATGAGAGAACTAAACATATTGAAGTGGACTGCCATTACATTCAAGATCTCGTTCAAGGAGGAACCATTGCCACTATTCATGTTCCTTCAGAAGATAAGTTGTAGATATCTTCACTAAAGCTCTGCCTATTGAGGTTTCTCTAAATGTTGTGACAAGCTGAACATGTTTAATATGTATGCTCCAGCTTGAGGGGGAGTGTTGAATCATAAAAGTTTATGTTTCTAGGTGGCTCTTTGTAATATTAAGGAGTTATAAGACCTCTTTAATAAGTTTTTATTTTAGGTTGATGCAATTTGTAAATCTCTTTTCTACCCTAATCTCTTTATAATGGAGACTAGGGTTAGTGAATGAAGTATGCTTTCTCTCTCCAAGTCTCACGACTGCAACTCTTCTTTCTCCAATCTCATGGCTACAGCACTTTCATTATCATCTGAAAGCAGCAAAAAACAATCTAACTCGACAGTAGAAGAATGTAAATATGACAAAGAGAACCAGTGTTCATTGCATGCAGCTGGATTCCCACACAAAAAGATATTGCCCAGTGATTATTTCAGTGAATTGATGAACGATAATACTACATATGCATGTGCTGGAACAGATAAAGATCTTATGACAAAAAAGTCATTTGATGATGAGTACAACAATGACATATTTTACAATTCTTATGCTCTGAGACATAGATCCAATGTTACAAGGTATATGAATGATAAAAATGCAGATGGCATTGTTGTGAGAAGGCCATTTTTTGTTTGAAGCAAGGTTGAAAGAAACTAGATGAAAGTGTAAAGAAAAATAAGATTGATACAAGATGCGGTTGCGCAACCAAATTGGTGTTGGGTAAGATCCCAAAAGAAAATACTACACTAACATATTCACAAATGACCACAATAATCCCTTGGCACCTCCTCACATGAGTCGCATGCTGAGGTTACATGGCTAGGTGTCAGCATCCCATTTAACCACTAGTGAACAAGTAGATAGTGCTGACATTCCACTTGGGAAGACTTGTATTTTTTTCATGAAAGTAGACAGTGGTTATGAGAATGTTAGATTGACACCCATGGATTATAGGAACCACATAAAGAGAAGGAGGTCATAATCCATGAATGATAGAAAATTAAGAGCCCTGTTGGATTACTTGGAGGCAAAACTCAATGAACATATGTGTTTTACAGCATGCACTAAGACGATATGTGTATTTAATCTATACCTGTATCAATGGCAAAAATACTTTAATGGATTAAGTTTCCTATTGCACTCAGTGGTGCTAGCTGAATAAATGGGCCAGCATAGATCTGTGCCCCATACATCGCTGTCCACTGCTACTAAGTTCTCAAGGAATTGTAGATATCTCTAGCTTATTCTTGTGCCAGAATTATCATTGAATATAGAAAATGCCCAAAAATAAAGAATGAATGGCCTCAATTCTCTATTAGCTTTTATAGACGAATGAATCATTAATTTATTCATCCATCTAAAGTGCAAATGCATGACAGCAATTAGACTTTTCATTCCCAAATAAACAGTCACAAAATTCAAGATCAAACATGCCAAATAGCTCCATGCACCTACTTTCGATATTGCACTTAGAGCTCTCCACAATTGTATTTCTGTGATACTTCATTCTCATTAGTCATGTAACGTCCTCCAGTGTCATGGTCATCTTGAATCCATCAAATACGAATGTCTTTGTTCTGGAGTCTCATTGCTTAGTGAGAGCATAGACTAGCTTCTAGGACATGGCAAACTATCCATTATCCAGGATCCTATCAAAGTGCATGCTCTACAATTGTTCTTCTAGTAGTCACTGAGCACATCGTACCAAATCAGGACATTGTGCCATTGAATGCATCCACATTTCAGTTACATGAAAAATGCATTATCGTGAACATATCATAAACAATTCTATCTCACACACCATCATACTAACTATTGCTCCAACCAAACACTGTATCAAACACAAAATCACATAAGCTACAAGTCTAACTATCGTACCTTGAAGCTACAAATGAAAGCAATAGCACCTCGACAAGGCATTGCCTATGACTCACAAGCATGCTTGGATGTATTTGGCCATACTCGACCACGTTTCTTCTCTATAGGAAGGCATATATCCCAATGCTAGTCCTCGCCCTCTCCTTCCTCTAGCACCGTTATTGCGGTCTCTTTCTTCGGCCTCTACACCCATCTCTCCAACCTCTGCCTTCTCCTTATCCTCCAATACATGAAGAGCAGCTCCCTCTCTGCCTCTAATTCTTCTTCCTCGTGTACCTCTTCCTCTACTATATCTTCCTTCTACTGAACTTCCTCCTCACCCTCATATACTTCATCTACCTCTTTTGCCAAGAAGGTGCAATCTATCTATTTTTCTCTCTCATTTTCGATGACGGATTGCTTAAAGAGACAATTATCTCTCACATTCATTCGTCCAAATTCCTATCACCTTCGTCTTCGTCCATCACCACATAGACTCTACATCAATCGGCTTCCACTACTTCCTTCCCTTTCTACTCACATTCCTCCCATTCCTTCTCCATTACTAGATTCTCATCTATACATTCTATTTCCACTGCTACTACACATTGTTGGCAGCAGCATATTACCTCAGTAACTATTCTTGTTTTTGCATCTCAGCTAGGATGGTGCCCATATTTTGCAACAAAACTGTGTCCATGTCCTTTGCAACGACATCTACTTCATTCAATAAATTTTGTGACTCAAGTAGCTCTCTGAATTTTTTTATGCATGTGGCCCAGTTAGGCACTATCCTGGAGAATAGGTGTGTGTATTCTTTGAGTCCGAAGAGTTGATGGGAGTCATTTTTGAAAATAAGCAAAAAGAAAAATAGATATTATCCTACCACAAATTGTGCATGATGCCATATACAACATCGAGTGCCATGTTGTGTATCTTGGGGGATAGTGCCCATGTTGAACAGATATGACACTTGAGGGATATCATTTGCAAATCGTGTGTGGGTCATGGGACAAGACAACCCTGTCTGTGAACACAACCCAAATGCACTCCTCTTCCAAATATCATAGGGTTTGAGAGACTACATGAGCCAATAAATGGAGACTTAGGCAAGGGAAGTATCTGTTCGTAGTGTTGATAAACTTTGAGCTTGAGTTTAGCGATGATCAAACAAATCTTCAGGGCTTCGGGATGTGTTTGCACTCTTCTTAGGTCACAGTGATAGTGCATGTATATGCTCCCTCTCATCTTAAATAGTAATATGCTTGGGCAGTGCGAGACAAGACAACTTCTAGGTAATGCCCTCATTAATGGAGTACAGCCTCAAAATTTTCTAATGCACAATATTCAATATCATTTTTCCATGCATTGAAGATGATGGGATAGTTATGTAGTTGAAGTTTTATGCTGATTTCGCAGCTGATCTGATATCATTTCCTAGGGCAGTAACGTCTTTTAAGTTTTAAGCTGATTCAACAACTATCAATCCTGATTCTATTGTTGAATCCTAAAACTCTATCGGCACCACATGGCAGCATTCATGCACAGCCTAGTGCATAAAACAACATTCACTTACCAACACAAACAACAAGTTGACGAGAAGTCCATTCAATTCCACAGCAAAAACAATAAGTACATCACTTAAAATTAAGAGTGGTTGTTTAAATGTAAAATTTTTCAATCCTTCATGCAGACCATATAAATGAGATATAATTTACTTGTACTCACCTTTGTTCCTTGTGCAGAATTTTGGGAGGCAGGACTCAACATATCAATGCGAAGTCTTGCTGTTCTCAACGCCTATATCAGAGGTAATCTGACCAAGGACTATACTAAAATGTTTCAATTTCCACATCTAAATATCATCCAAAACCTAAGAAAAACAAATGTGCCTTAGTTTTAAAATTTTGCATGTTTTCAATTCTAAATAAATCTCAGAAATAGACTAATGAACAAAGAATCAATTTGATATATTCTTCATGTAGGGATCATCATTGATTAATGCACATCAGTATCCTAAACCAAATATAATGCATGCAAAACTAGGCCATATAAACTAAGTCTGGCCTCTACTGGGTTAGTTAAGGGGTAGACTCATATGGGGAAATAGGATCTGAATCTAAAGGTCATGATCTAAGAGATATTACATGGTTCATGTTTTAAATTGAAATAGAAGTCCTAAATAACATGTCATGTTATTGAGATTAAGAATTCAAGATTCAAGGTCAAAAAATAAGTAAATTTGATCTTGTATTCATAATTTGATCCAAATTTTTAGAAAATAGAACCAAATATGATGATGTTTTGTGGTTTAAAATCCTGTAATTCTATGGAAATTTATCTATTGTTTTTTATTCAAAATTCAATGTGTGAAATCCAATCCAAAAGCCAACGCCCAAGATCCAAATAATTTAAGATTCATAATCTAGGATCCATAATCTGATATTCATAATAGTATCATGTTTAAGATCAAATCGTACTCCAATCCGTGATTTAGATGACTAGGGCTAGATCAACCAAAAGACTAGGTTTGGTCTTCCCTAGTGTGGGCTTCAACCTACATGGGGAGGGGTTTGATTGTAGTAGATGTGTTTGGTTCTACTCAAACCATATGCTCCACAATATAATCTCAATTTGACTTGTGTAGATGGATATTTGAGGAAGTTGATTATATCTAGGCCATGGGACTAGGTTTACAGATAGTGGACGATATGGCGGGTTTGGGTTAGGCCTTAGAGAATAGTACTAGGTTCAGGCTCCATGCTTACATGGCCAAGGGTTTTTGAAATCATTGGAAAAGCTTATTTTAAAAACATTTTAGAGAAAACTATGATTTTAAAGGGTTCCTGTGTAAGGATCAAGCTGGCATCAAGTTTTCACCTACTTAGGCTAACGCTATAGGGTATCTTGCTAGGCTGACCAGGTCTGTTTCAAACAAGAGGTGCATGTGGGTGCCAGGTGACCCAGGTGCCTGTAAAAATAAATGTGCAATACATGACTAATGAAAGCAAAAAGAAACACTATATATATGCATGACTTAAGCAAAAAAAAGAAACATTGAATTAAAAGAAAGAAAGAGGGATGCGAGGGGCATACCAAACCCCTATGCCTACCTTAAAGATATTAATTTAAATCTACCGTAGGAAAGCAAGTAAGTAAACAAAAGCATTACAAAACCACATAAAGAAAAATATAGAAATTAAGCAAGAAAATATGCTATGCTAAGCATGATAAAAGCAAAAAAACAAAAAAAACCTAAAACATGCCTAAAATAAAGAAAAGATAGAAAGTACGAAAAGAAAAAAGAAGGAAAAAAAATTACTTGAAGCTGTTGACTTGACCAGGCCTTCTCCCACCACTTCCGCACTAAGCCTGCTTGGGTCTAAGTTGAGTGCTAATGCAGCCTGAACCAAGAGTTAGACCAAACACTCATAATATTTAGCTCATTTGAGCAAGCTTGGCATGTTTTGGACTCTTTAAGCAGTTCTTAGTGTGTGAAGTGAGAAGGAGGGGATTGGAGAGCCCTATTTATAGGAGAGAGAGGGGGGTGACCTCCTTTGAGATTATCGATATGGGTCTAAACTTCTTGTCCATCTCTCTCCTCTCAAAACACCAAACTTTACCTTAAAATTGTGTTATCAATCAAAATTTGTTTGTTGTGTTCTAGTCCATAGTCTGAAACTCATTTCGCGAAAACTAGTGCTTGCACGAAGAAGTACTGATTGATTTTTTATATGGATAGACATTGAAGGATGTGAGAATATGAAGAAGAGAAATACACATTGAAACCATAGTTTAGAACTTGCTATGTAATAGAAAAATGTTTATCTGACTACATATGAATACTGATTTTGATTCAGCATCGGAGTGCTTAGTAAAAAATTCTGTATGTTTCAAGTCTTTTCATATGAATTGACATTCAGCATGGTGCAAGAAAATCACGATGCATTTTTTAAATATACTAAGCATTATGCTCACATGGAGATCATGGATATGGGTTTGATACTAGGACCTAGATCTGGATCCAAATCTGAAGAAAATTCTAGAAGATGAATCTAGATATGATAATGAGAAATGGATCATGCTTTGGTGTCTGAGATTTGAATTTTAAAATAATGAATCTAGGTCTATGAAAATATATCTCAGATCTAAGTTTTGGATATGTCATCCAGATTTTAGAAATTGGACTTGGAAGGAAATCTAAATTTGGAAATTGAAATCTAAAATGGAGTCAACGTGGACACTTAATTCTACCTGGACTAGGTAGCTTCAGACTATTTGGCATCGACTAAATTGGGGCTAGATTCAGTCTTGAAAACTAGGTTCAGACATGGGTGGGTGCAGGTTAACTGTGCTTTGCATGAGTGCTGTTTTTAGAAAACCTTGGTTTAGTGAGAAAGTGGAGTGGGCTGAGCCTGGGCTCCAGCCTATCAGATTCATGTGATTGTATATGAAAGGATTAGGTCTATGTGGGTCCTAAATTATGTTTTATGGAAAATATGTGCATAGTGTTAAATAACCAAATTACCCCTCTGTGACTTTGGGCTGAAACAAATTCAAATAAGGAGGCTGGTTCGAACGAAAGTTCTAGAAATCAAACAAAATCATAAACCAAGGTATATGTGGTTTATACCCTATCTTCGCGCTGAAGAATATGGCTCTAAAAAGAAATGATTGTCTTACCCATGTGGATAATTATGGAGTTCCGAATGAGTTTTATCAACCTAACTAAACAAGTCTCTAGGCACTCTAGAACGGCTTTGGTTAAAATCTTGTTGAAAAATCCCACTTAGATTGTTCTAAAAATCAAATTTAAATTTTTACCAAGTTGTAAACGTCATATTTATAAAGGCAACTCAAGGAGGGGTACAAAAATATGATTTTAATTGAATTTTTCACTGGTGGAGCTGAGGGTGTTTGGATAAGCCATTTACCTATAAGGATAGGTTGAAAGATCAAAAAAGTTTATCTAATTCTACTAAATTGAGTTTGACAGCAGTTTACAAAATGTAGTAAGTATTAGGGATGAGCTCAAAGGCCATTGAATTAAACCCAAACCAGAAAGAATGACCTCAAAATGAACTAAAAGAAGATCAATTTATACCTGATAAACAAGATCCTAGCTTGCTTTTAGCTCACTCTATTTGGTTGAACTCAAGTTCAGGTCAAATCCTTGAAAATGGGGGAGAGAAAGAGCTTAGAACTAAACTGAACTCAAATCGGGATGTTTGCAAAATAAAGGAAGATTGATTTATACATAATAAACATAGTGCTATCTTGCTTTTACCTCATTCTATCCAGTTGATTCAAATTTAGCTTAAATCCTTGAAAATAGGAGAGAGAACGAGTTAGGAACTAAATTAAACTCAAATAAGGATGAATGAACTCAAACCAAACCAAGGGAATATTGATTTATGCATGACAAACATGATCCCAGCTCGTTTTCTGCCCACTCTATCGAGTTGAGCTTAAATCCCTAAAAACATGAGAAGGAATGAGTTCTAAGGCCTCTAGAACTAAAAGTTCAGTGTGAATGCTGATGCGGAGCTTGCATTAATGCTTGAAAATTCATTTGAAATCCATGCATTGGAGTGCATGTGCACATTGGAGTGCAAAAATCTCACAAAAAATGTGAGTGCTTATGAACTTCTTGTGGATTTAAAAAGATATTTTGTGAGATGCTTGTGAAATTCATGCATTGGTTTGCATGTGCTTATATGCTTGTGTGCATTGAAGCACGAAAATCTCACATAAAAATATGGGTGGTTGTGAAATGCTTGTAAAATTTTGATGAAATCACCTTACTTGTATCTCTTGTAACTTATGAGGACTTGCTTGATTTCATTCTTGCAAGGATTAACTTTTCAGCCAATGTTATCAGATTCATTGGAACAATTGTTCTTCCACTTCCAAATGATAAACCAAGAAGAGTTGCTCTCTATGTGATGGGGTTTCTTAATGTAGGATTTGTCAATATCTTGGCTCCTTTTGTAATAGCAGAAAAAGTACTTTTTATCATCAATTTTTTTTTACAAATGGCTTTCCAAACAAACATTTTACTTGTTTTGAATTTTATT
The DNA here is from genome assembly GCF_008831285.2 of Nymphaea colorata. Lineage (NCBI taxonomy): Eukaryota > Viridiplantae > Streptophyta > Magnoliopsida > Nymphaeales > Nymphaeaceae > Nymphaea > Nymphaea colorata. The sequence continues at coordinate 22,442,918 of NC_045139.1, read as the reverse complement.
CTTGAATTTGGTCATTTTCACTCTTTTCATTCTTGTTCTTGCTTGATGTTTCAAGCCAACCTTCACCTATAGAAGAAATGCCTCCCAGTCCACATGTTACTACGAGGCTCCATCACTTTGATGGTTATGTAGTTTTATCATGCTTATCAGGCTTTTTATTGAACATTTGTAACTAATTTTGGGTTGGTAGCTCCTAGGCCAGTCGGCCTCAGAGTACCAGGTGTAAAACACCCTTCAAACTTGCATGCTTGAGCTCAAAATGCTTTATAAGACATAACTAGAGAAGTGTTCATGGATCACATAACTTCACAGGATAGGCGCAAATCAACTTTACGCCTTCTTATTACTCTTGAGTACTGATCCAATGAAGCAACTACATTTACCCCAAGCTCAACCCTCAATGCTCATTTCATCATATTTTTCCAGTTTTGCTCAAGACAATTTAGTCTTCTAATGGCATTTCCCAGACTTAGATTCCCTCTATTTCATCTAGCTTTCTTCATGATTGATGATGTGGTTGTCAAAACTTTCATCTTTCAACGATCTTCGAATCATTGGCTGAACTTTTGTTCCTTTCAAAGAAACTGAAATCATTAAGTGCTTGCAAGATACAACATGATAATGTTTATCAAACTTGAAATGCTTGTGTATGCCTAAGTGCAAAAATATGCACCAGAGTGCGAAATCATGTGTTGATGTGTGTGTACTTGTGTGATTGAAATGCGAAATCTTACACAATGGTATGTTTACTTGTGTGTACTAAAGCTTGAAATGTTATGCCAAGACACATTTACTTGGGTGCATCGAAGCATCAAACCTTATACCAATGTATAGAAGTTTGGAAACTTACGTACACTAGTACGTTTGCTTGTGTGCACAGAAGTGTGAAATTTGATGTCAAGACACATTTACTTTGGGACGCCAAAGCATGAAATATTATACCAATGTGAATTTGCTTGTAAGCATTGAACTCTTACACCAAAATATGGTACATTTACTTTGGGCCGAAGCACTTATGTTGAAACATGTTTACTTGGGGCACAGAAGCACGAACTCTGATACCAGAACACATGAGTTTAAAAACTTGTGTAAACTGGTATATTTGCCTATGTGCACTGAAGCGTGAAATATTATAATAGGGCATATTTACTTGGAGGCATCGAAGCAAGAAATCTTATAGCATTGCATGTTTTTGTAAAACTTATATGTGCTGAATTGTAGACATGGCATGCCAAAGCATACAAATGGTGTGTCGAACCACAAATTATTTCTGAAATTTGGTTGCAGTAAAGCACAAAATCATGTACAAAAGCACAAAACTTGTATGAAATTAGGAGACTTGTGTATGTTCTTGGATTGTGGAGACTTGTGGACTAATTGCTCTCAAATCTTGAAAGATTTGAAATTTTCGTTGTTGAAAAACATTTTGTGGTCATTTCCTTGCAACTTGTAATGTTCCTATCATAAGAAGATGCCCCAATATGAATGGTAGTGAAAGGAATGCATGAATCAGACAGAGATTAGTCAGACTATCAAAGGAAATTGTACTGATAGAAAATGTTTGATGCAACTATATTATACATAGAATTTCTTCAATCGAAGAGCATCTAGAAGATCAGGCAATTCAACTCCATCAACATCAATTAGTCGATACGAATTGCATGACAAATCTTTTTTTATGACATAAGACCATCCCAATTTAGGGCTCAGTTCCCACGAGGACGATTCTTTCATAGGATGGTTGCTCTCAACACAAGCTCATTGAGTTTGAAATTTTGCTTGATCACTGATTTGGCATGATGTTAGGCTACCCTTTACCGATATGGCACTACATGTTCCGCTGCTTGTAGTCTTTTCTCATCAAGCAGGTCTAACTGTAACATCTAATGTTTTTAATAGTGGTTCATGGATAGTTCAATAATAGATGCAAAATTGTAAGATGGCTTCTACACATGTAAAGGGAGGACTACATAGGTGCCATATACCAGTTCTACTTGGGTGGCATGATTGAGAGTTTTGATTGTAGTCTTGTAAATACTTAATGCATTGTGTAACTTCTCATGCCAGTCACAACCAGTTTGCACTGTCACTTCCATAATTCATATAAGGATTTTGTTTGTTGCTTCCACTTAGTTGTTTTCTTGTCGACAATAGGGTGCTGAGAAATGATGTTTGATTCTGAACATTGAGCAAAAATCATGCATCTTCTCATTCTTAAAATGTGTTTCATTATCAAACATGATGTCATGTGGCACTACAAACCTTTATAAGATGTTCTTGTGAATGAAAGAGACAACATGCTTGCCTTCCATGGTTCTTAGGGTGATGGCTTCCACTCACTTGGTGAAATATTCTATTGCAGCAAGAAAATACTTGCTTTTATTGGATGCAGGAGGATTGATGGGGCCTACCACATCAAATGTCTATACTAAAAAGGGCCAAGGTGATACCACAAAATGTAAATATGGTGCTGGTGCATGTATGGCATCAGCATAAATTTGCATTTCAAACATCTTTTGATGAACTTGTGATAGCCATGTGTGGTGCTTGAATTAATTGTTTGACCAAAGTTTGAGATCTGGCATATCCAACACATATTTCTTCATGGGCTTCTCAGGTCATTTCTTGAGCTTCCTACTTGTCCAGGCATCGTGAATATTCACACCTGAATCCACATCTATATAGTATTCCTACCAATATGAACTCTTTGCTTTACATGTGTTGTATGACTCTGCTCTTTCTTGGGCATATCTGGTGGGCGTTCACCTATTTGCAAGTAATTTTGATGTTTTCTTACCAAGGGGCATCATCTGAATCTATTTGGTTTACTTGTTCTAGAGGATGGCATGCTGGTTGAGTCAGCCTTCAAACCTGCATGGTTTATTTTTCTTAAAAGTGATAATGGACCCAAGGCTGGTCATGCCATTTGCAAATTCATTAAACTCTTTCTTAACATGGAATAATTGGAATTCCTCGAATTGCTGCACCAAAGTTCAAGTGGATTCTTGGTAAGATATTAATTTAGGATCTTTCACATTCCATTCTTCATGAACTTGATTCATGATGAGAAGGGGAATCTCCATAGACATGAACTTTCCTAATGTTGAAATCGAGTAGCATTCCAAGTCCATGTATCAATGCTTTCCACTCAGCCATGTTGTGAGTGCATATAAATTCTAGCATAAGAGAATAAGGGATCATCCCTTTTTCATAGGCGAGTAGGATATCCCAATACCTATTTCAATCATGTTCTTGGAGCCATCAAAGGACATTGTCCATGCTGAGTAGTATCAATGTGTAAGGCTTGTTCATCTAGAAAATTGTCATCTACCTTTATTTTTTTAGCCAATGGAAAATCAGCCAATTAATCAGCTAATGTTTGTCCTTTGATAGACTTTTAAGCAATGTATATCAAGTCATACTACATGAGGAGTACCTTCCACTTAGCAATTCTTCATGTCAAAAATGGCTATTATAAGCTGACCTTGACTTCACAGGAGAACATGTAATGTCTTAATTTTTTATACATCCAAACTAGGGAGAGACAAGTTTTTTTCATCATTGAATACTTCTTTCCATATTGAATGAAGGTTTGTTGATATAATATATTGCATGTTTTATTTTGCAATGTTTTCATTTTTTGCTATGAATCCTCTACAAGCAAAGTGGATAACAGAAATGTACAACAACAAAAGAAATCCAAAGACTGGAGGATTCAATAAATACTGCTTAATATGTTTGAAGAATTCTTGACATTATGGCCTTCACTTCAACTTGATGCCCTTTCTGAGCAACTAATTGAATGGCTCAATCTGAGGGCCAGATTGGAAATGAATCATTGGATTGCCAGCATCCTGCTTTGTAAGCTATGTAATTCTTTCATAGTGGTTGGAGCTAGATGCCAATGATCTTTGGCCTTGGAGGGATCTACTTTAATGTGTCATTTGCTCACCATATACCATAGGAGTTTTCCTAATTCTACACTGAATACACACTTTTGGGGGTTTAAACTTAATTTATATTGGAACAACCTATTGAAAACTTGAGCCAAAACCTCAATATGATCCTAGTATGTTTTAGACTTGATCAGAATATCATCTACATATGCATCCATGAACTTGTGCATCTGCTCATGAAATATAGTTGTCATAGCTCTCTGATATGTTGCTCTTGCATTTTTCAGCTCAAATGGCATACTGTATAACAAAAAGTGCCCTAATGAGTGGTAAATGACATCTTAGTTTGATCTTTAATAACCAACTTGATTTTATTATAGCTGGAGTATTCATTCTTAAAGGAGAACATGGCATTGCCTGCTATACTGTCAACCAATAGAACAATATTGAGCAAAAGGAAATCACCTTTGGGAGTGGCTTTTGTTGAGGTCTTAGAAAGCAATGCAAATCTGGACCTTCTCATTTTTCTTTGGCATGACCACTATGTTGGCAAGCCATTTAGGATAATTGATGGTTCTAATGAACTTAGCTTTGAGTAGATCTTCTAACCCCTCTTTGACTTTGTCCTCAACACGTGGATCTAATTTCCTCAATTTTTGTTTGACTAAACATCTCCCTAGCTTGATAATTAACGTATGTTCTACTAGCTTGGAATCCAATCCCATTATGTCTTCATGTCTATGTGAAAACTTTTTTTGTATCTCTTGAGAAATTGAACAAGTTTTTCTTATTCTTCTGGATGCAGATTAACACCAACTTGTATCATTTTGGGATCTTTTGTTGTTTTAATGTTCACTTCCTTAGTGGGATCATTGAGCAAGGCTAGTGGTTGATCATATCTCTATAGTTGAGCTAAATCTATAGGATCCAACTTTGCCTTTGTCTAGTTCTTCCTATGGAACTAGCTTTCCATGTTTCATAACTTCACAAACATATAGATTCTTCTGCTGTATGAGTTTGAGATTAATAACCAGCTTGTGAATGAGTTTGAATTCATCTTGATTATCTAAAGAGTTATGAGAAGAAAATAAGTTGGATGTGCATTTAGTATGCATAGTGAGACAAATAATGAGAAAGGAGATGAGTGAAAGACACATAGATATTGGCACAGTCATTGTACTTTATTGATAAACTTTAAAAGCATGGTGACCCCAGCGTTCCTACAAAGGTTTGGGAAAAAGACAAGGAAAAGTGAAGTAGTGACGATGACTTTTCTGTAGGCTCCTCACTTCTTCTTGGACTGCTCCTTGGCTTCTCCTTTGGTTGGCTTCCTCGCTGAGTTTTACATTTCCTTTATTATGCCTGGTTCCACTATTGATAGGTTATTGATGCCATCTTCATTAGCTCTTAAGATTGTGTATGGATTATATCTCATATTGATCATTATATGAAACTCTTTTAGTAATTCTGCGAAGTTCTCATACAAGGGATGATCTTTGATGGTGGCCCTGTTGATTCAACCCCTCAGCTTGTAAGAAGTCAGCCTCCAACATTCCATTGTGTTGACCTGATCAGTGATTTCTGGCTCTTTCATACCCAAACATTCAAGGCTATCTTTTAAATGTACCTTGTTAGGGCATTGGATACTCGGTATCTCAATCGTGCATGTGGGGTGAGGTATAATTTGGGGGAGCCTTTCCTCAGTATTTTGGCCAGGACCATTGTGATTGTACATCGACATACTCCATTTGATGCATTGATGTGGAGTGGATGGCACAACATTTGCCTCGTAGATCCATAATCTCCCAAGTAGTAAGTTATAGGATGGTAGCACATCCACCACATAGAAAATGACTAAATAAATGGTAAAGTTAATATGTAGGTCAAAGTATGTTTTTCCCTCACAGTCCTTCTTCTCCTGTCAAAGCCATAGATGGTCATACCATCTAGCATAATCCTTGAGGCCTAGGGTTTTGGCAGTCATCTCTAGACAGATGTTCAAACTGCTCTGTCCATCCATAAACATGTGGGGAACATTCATACCATGAGTTCTTAACACTATATAGTGCATTGTTATGGAATTGATGAAGCTTTGACATACCGTCAATGAAAATTGTGAATGGAGTATTCACCACGATGAACTTGACAGTGTGTGCCAAAGTTTCTGGAGTAGTACTAGATTAGATTTTTATTTTCTTGAGTACTTCCACTGTGGCAGTCCTGTGCACCGCAAAGGATTTTATAAGGTTTAGGACAAAAATATTCAGTGGGACGTTAAGGACTTGCTGAGCTACTCTTTCTTCTGCTATTTGAGAAGATTGTGGATGATCTTCAACTTTCTTCACTTCTCTTTTAACCCACTATTGAGACACCTTGAGATGAGGCTTGGTAGCTGTAGGTGTCTTTTTTATCTTGTATAGGAGCATTTTGATGGGCTTAACCTTGTTGGCTTGGATTTTTATATCCATTGTTTTTTTGGTAAGGGCTTGAATAAAATCCAATGGCTTCGACATATATCTATCATTGATGACCATTACAACCATCTCTTTTTGTGTGAAAGGTCTAATATGGTCCTACAAATAGAATGACATGTCATCCACCATTGCCATGGTGTTTTTGGCATGACCTTTGAATGGATCGTTGAGGACTTTTGGAGTGGTGTCCTCAACCAGCAGATCTTTTCTATCATGGCCCAAGGCATGATGAAACTTGTAGTGCTGGTATTTTCTCTTCCCTTTCATTTCTACGAAATTTGATACTCATGACAAATGGTAAAGACCTTTTACTAGGATGTACTCTTGGATCACCTCCTTTTTATGCTCCAAAGGTGTGAATTTTTGATCTCGCATCCAAGTAGGAACTTTTGTCTTGTTACAGCCGGATTGCAAAGTTTTCTTGTGGTCTCCCTTGCCTTTATAGTTATGCAGTTGTGGACTTGGCTGCATATTGGTTGAGTTCGTATTTACAGGAAGAGCATGCACCTAAATTTTATTGGATTTTCGGTAATCATTCTTGATGCTGTCACTGCTCTATCCCATATTTGCTAGAGATAGCCATCTTTTATGGTTGTTTCAATATTTTATGTCTTTTTAGTTAGATAATAGAAATTCTTGTACTCATGCTGCATGAGATGGTGGTGGAGGTGCTCTTGAAAACCCTTGAAGATGGTAGTTTGGGTGTGCTCTTCTGGCATGAGAGTGCACAGCTTCAGACTAGATTTCTGCCATTTTTGGATAAATTCTCTGGTTATCTCTCCAAACTCTTGGTGGAGGTTGATAAGGGTGTCAATGGTCGGCACCACAAATATGTTAGGCCCATACGTTTTTATGAAGGCATTGACCACCTCATCAAAATCCAATGTTTAGATGGAGTCAATGATCCCTAAGTAGCACTGTGCTGCCTCACCTTCCAAGCTTTAAGAAAAACAGATAAATAGAGCCTTGTTATTGTCACAAAATTTCTCATATTCAGTGAACAATATAGATAGATATGCATGCAGATTTTTTGTCCCCCTAAACTTGTTAAACTTTTGAGGGAGTCCCTCAATAACCTTATCATCCAGCCCTTTACAAAAATTTTGTTGGAGCAAGTTTTCTTCTCCTTGCTCTGAATTCAACGGATTGTTATCTCCATTTCCTCAATACGAGACTGGATAGAATGTGTAATGCATCTAGTGGTGATTTTGGGTTCCTTGGCCCAAGTAGAACCTTATGAAGTCATGTTGCTTGGCCTGAATGTTGACCTATTGTTCTCTTTCATCATTTGCTGGATCATTTTTTGAATTGCTGCATAAGTGTAAGATGCACCTAATGTGAGTTCTCCATTTCCTCTTAAATTTCAATCTCTGTCTCTCTACTTCACCTTGTGATCTCATGTGAGGAGTCATAAGAAATTTTTGTTAAGGTTTCGCATGAAAATGCCATGTTAGCTTGAGAAGAAATGACATGGTTTTGAAGAGGAAAGAAAAAGACATTTAATGTCAAATTAGAATGAAAAGGAAATATCAAAATGTCATTGAATTGTAAATATTGTTCAAGACAAGGAGTCAATGACAATATGGAGTAGGATGGACAGTTTCCACCACTTCATGTACACTCTAGACCTAGCCACATCCCCACATATAGAAATATCGATGCCTACAGAGGGCCAACCCTTAAATCATAGTCTGTGATTGTCTTGCAGCCTCTTCTGATTGTATAGAAATTCATTTGCCTCTTGGAGAATTGTGCTATGCATCACTCTGGATGATATGGGACAATGAAGAATGGACTAAGTAGAAAAATGTCTATCTTCCTATCATGATGTGTATTGGGCTAGCTGCTTCTTCCTATAGAAGGAGTCCCAAACGATGCAATCCTCCACCAATTCGTTATCATCAGCCTGTATGCATGTAATGATAAGAAATTGTCACATGTGTGTCTGAAAGCATGATCCTCCTAGATGATATGTTTATAGAACCATTCTTATTGAAACTAGAAGTAGCACTTGATGAAGTCAGAGTCTCCTATGATGAACCATGGGAGACCCCTGTAAGGGAATGCATGATAGGTCAAAGCAAGTGAAAGATGCAGAGTCTTGATGTTCCCCTACATACTGAATAACTAGGGAATGCATTGATCCATAGTGCCCTATTCGTTGGAGAAGACTGTAACTCCTACTATGCAAATCATCATCACCTCCCTGATCTTGTACTGCCACTTGGGTGATATGGCCCTCACCTCCTCTACTAAGCCTCCAAAATTGTGTTTGAAAGTACTCCAATCTAAGAAAATGATGATCTCCCTCCTTCTTGAGGTCTCAACTCCTGATGCATAGAAGTCAGTACAAATAAGTTCTTGTAGTTGATGGTCCTGGACTTGAAGACAAACTAATAATCAACTAAGTCCCTGGGACATCTCACTGGCTCTAGCAGCCCCCCCAAGATGCAACTAAACTTGTCCGTTAGTGGTGCCATCTCACCAAAAGGAAACCAAAATGTAAACGTGTGCGGGTTCTATTTCTTAGCCAATGCATGGATCAGGTGATCATTGATCTAACATGTCACCAATTTTATTATTGTCTCAAGACCACAATCATATAAATGATTGAAAAAAACCTCCATAAACTACTCGAACTAGTGTCGGTAGCAGCTTGGCATGAGCCTATCTATGGGAGTGGACCGGTGTCTTTGTTACCTCTAAGAATAGAGTTACAATGTGACTTAGGAGAAATATCCTGATCAATGACTGACAAAAAAGACATGGTGCAGGTCAAGATAGACATGCAAATGAAATACAAATAGAAGTTGGCAAGACTAAGTGATGAGACTATGTTTGACAAGATGGACCCAATAGGAGGCTCCGACTAAATGATAACTTTGACATCGCAGGTTGAAGAGACCTTACAGGATGATGTAGGATGGAAAAATCTTGGACAATTTTGACAGAAGAAGGCAAGGTTTTTTTTTTTGAAAAGTTGTCTAGTTTTTTATGAAAAACATGTGCATATGATTAATGAAATGTGATGCAAAGGTAAACATGTAATCAAACAAGACACATATATAATGCTTCAAACAGCACCCCCTAATGACACGACTTTATTATGTAGATGTTTCAAATCAGCTTGATCACAGGACTGAATATCTGAGATTTGAGATCATAAATTGTTCAATATACCAAATATGCCTATATACCTGGAGATGAAGTCCAAAGTAGATGGCATAGACTCCTCCAAATAGGGTTCTAAAGGTTAAGGGTCTTTGTTATCCTTGATCACTCACCAATATATCGGGCTAATGTCTTAGTACCGGTGAGGGGAGGCCAATACTTGCCTCTAGTAGATTGGTCCAGCCATTGAACTATGTCGAGCTAATGCATATAGAAGGTATTCCGTGACATGATGATCGGACATATAGTTGAGTGAAATTTTGAAAAATGCAAACACATGCATAAATAGTTGGCTCTAATGCAATGAGGCCTAAGATGGGGGCTCAAATTAGAGAGAGAAGCAAACATTGTGTCAAACAACTCCTAAATTTAGAGAGGTAGTATGTAATCATATATCTATGTGTGCATGGAAAATCTCTCTCAATTCTAGGCCGTAATGCACATGAAAAATGTACATTTATCAATCACGAGGACACCTAAGTGGCTCTAAGGGTAGGATGATATTTAGAACATAGAAATTGAGACATTTTTGTCTAGTCCAATAGTGATAGGTCCCATCATGGTTGCCACTTTTGTTTACATGTAAAATTCAATCTTACTTGTAGACCATATAAATGAAATATGATTTACATGTACTCACCTCTATTCCTTGTATGGGATTCTGCGATATATAACCCAACTTGTCAGTACGAGGTCTGACCATTCCTAGTACTTTTACCAAGGGTAACCAGACCAAGGAGTAGACTAAAATGTTTCAAAAATCCATGAGTCTAAATATTGTCCAAAACCTAAGACAAGCAAACATGCCTTAGTTTTGAAATTGTGCATGCATTAGAGTTTATCTTAGAAATAGACTGATGAACAAATGAGAATCAATTTGATATATTGTTCGTGTCTAGATCATCATAGATGAATGCAAATTGATATTCCAAACATAATATCATCTACACAAAACTAGGTCATATAGACTTGGAGTCTTGTCTCTATTAGGGTCAGCTAAGGGACGTGGACCTATTTGGGGGGAATAGGATATGAATCCAAAGATTGTGAACTATGATTTGAGAGATTTTACATGATTCGTGTTGCAAATTGAAATAGAAGTCCAATATATCATATTATTAATATCCAAATTCAAGATTCAAGGTCAAAGATTTAGTAAATTTATTCTTGTATTCATAATTAGATCCAAATTCTAAGAAGATGAATCCAAATCTGATGATTATCATGGTTTAAAATCTTGCATTTGACTCTAATTCTATGGGAATTGATCTAGGGTTTATGATTCAAAATTCATTTTGTGTAATTCGATCCAAAATCCAAAGCTCAAGATCCAAAAAACTATGTTTGAGATCCAAAATCCGAGATCCATAATTTGAGATCCATAACCTGAAGTTCATAGCCTGAGATCCATAATCTAATATTCGTATTCCATCATTGTGATTCTTGAGGTCTAAATCTGAATTCATGATAATATCATGTTTAAGATCAAATATGACTTAAATCCAAGATTACGATGATTAGAGCCAAGTCAACCAAAGGGCTAGGTTAGTCTTACCTAGACTAGGCTTGAACTTACCTGGGGACAGGTCTAATTGTAGTAGATGTGTGTTGTTCTAGTGAATCCATATGATCCATATATAGTCTCAATTCGACTTGTGTAAATGGATATTGAGTAAGTTGTCTACATCTAGGCCATGGGACTAGGTTCATAGCTAGTGGGTTCTAAGACCGGTCTAGGTTAGGCCTTAGAGAACTGGACTAAGTTTAGTCTCCATGCTTACATGACCTAGGGTTTTTGAAATCATTTGGAAAACTAATTTAAAAACATTTTAGAGAATACTAAATTTTAAATTGTTCTTGCGTGAGGACCAAGTTGGATTCAGGTTTTCACATACCTAGGCTATTGCCACATGGTATGCTACTAGGTTGACCCAATTTGGTTTCAGAGAAGGGGTCCAGGTGCATGCTAAATTAAATGTACAATGTTGACTAATGTAAGCATAAAAAAATGCTATCTATATGTACCTTTTAAGCAAAAACTAAGTAAGCAAAATAAAAACAATGAATTAAAAGAAAGGAAAAACATATGAGAGGGCATACCTGACCCCTATGCCTACTTTAAAGACATTCAATTAAATCTATCCTAGGAAAGCAAATAAGCCAAACTAAAGATTACCAAAGCAAAGAAAGAAAAATTTGGGAGCTAAGCAAAAAAATAAACTGCACAAAATATGCTAAGAGCATAAAGAAAACTAAAACTTGCATAAAGGAAAGAAAAAAAAAGAGAAAGAAAGAAAGCACTAAATTTCAAAGAAGAAAAGAAAGAAGATGGAAAAAGAAATTGCCTAAAGTTGGAGACCTGACCAAGCTTGCTCCCATGACTCTATATTGAGCCTCGTTGGATCTAGGTTGAGTGCCTCATGTAGCCGAACCAAGACTACTTAAACCAATGACTGTAAAATATTTAACTTGTTTGAGCCAAGTTTGGTGAGTACCACTTTGCAATTTACCTATGTTTTTGAACTCTTTTAGCAGTACTTAGTGTGTGAGGTGAAAGGGTGGGTGTTAAGCCCTATTTATAGGAGACTTGAGGGTGACCCCTTTGCAATTATTGATATGGGACTAAACTTTTAATTGAAATTTTTTGGATGTGTTCTTGTCTATGGTTTGAACTCAATTCTATGAAAAACAGTGTGTAAATGGAAAAGTGTTGATTGATTCTTGATAAAAAAAATTTGGATTAACAATTAGCATAGATAATGAACGATAGAAGAATATTAAGAGGAAAAAACATACATTAAAATCACAGTTTAAAACTTAATGTGAAATAGAAAAAAATGTTCACTTTAACCACATACAGATACGGATTTCGATTCTGTTTACGCTTAAGTGTTTAGCAAAAAATTATGCATGTTTCAAGTTGTTGTACAAATTGACATTAAGCATGGAATGAGAAAATCACTAAGCATTTTTGAAATATAAAGTGCATTAAGTTCACATGTAGATCTTGGATCTAGGTTTGATATGGAAACCTAGTTCTGGGTCCAGATATAAAGAAAACTCTAGAAGATGGATTCAAATATGATAATGAGATCTGGATCATGATTGATATTTGAGATTTGAATTTTGGAATAATGGATTTGGGTATATGAAAATAGATCTTGGATCTAGGTTTGATATGGAAACCTAGTTCTGGGTCCAGATATAAAGAAAACTCTAGAAGATGGATTCAAATATGATAATGAGATCTGGATCATGATTGATATTTGAGATTTGAATTTTGGAATAATGGATTTGGGTATATGAAAATTGATCTCATATTTGAGACTTGGATATGAGACCCAGATTATAAAAATTGGACGTGGATTGGAAATCTAGATTAGGAAATTGAATTCTGAAATGGCTTGAACCTACACCTAGCTCAACCTGAACTAGGAGGATTCAGGTTGTTTGACATGTACTGGACCTGGGCTAGGTTCAATTTTGAAAAATGGGTTCAGACCTAGGTTAGGCATAGGTTTATTGGCTCAACTTGGGCTCAAGCATACTAGATTCATGTGATTGTATATGAAAAGCTAATTTAGGTTCATGTGGCTCCTAAGTTTGGTTTTACAACATGATGATAAATGACCAAAATATTCCTATATGATTTTGGGCTGAAATAAGTTTAAATAAAGAGGCTGGTTTGAACCAAGGTTCTAGAAATCAAAAAAATCAGAAACCAATTTATATGTGGTTTATACCCTGTGTTTATATAGAAGAATGTAGCTCAAAAAGAAACGGCTATTTTACTCTTGTGTATAATTCTAACGTTTCAAGCTGATCCAGCTTGTGGGCCTACACCTAGATTGGCTTGTGGGTTGGCTTTGGTTAAAATCTTGCTGAAAACATCCTCCCAGATTACTCTGAAAATCAAATTTAATTTTTTTACCAAGCCGTGAATGTCATATTTATAAAGGTAAATCAAGGAGGGCTATAAAAATCTGTTTTTTATTGAAATTTTTACCAGTGGAGCTGAGGGTGCTTGGATAAGCTTCGTACGTGTAAGGATATGTTGAAAGATTCGAAAAGGTTTATCTAATTCTGTTGAGTTGAGGTCGACAATAGTTTACATAATGTAGTAAGTACTAGGAATGAGTTTCAAGGCCTTTGGAACTAAATTGAACTTCAATCGGGACATGGACTCAAACCGAACTAAAGGAATATTGATTTATACATGATAAACATGATCCCAGCTCAGATATTGCTCACTAGACTAGGTTGAGCTCAAATTCAGCTCAAATCCTTGAAAACATGAGAAAGAAAGAGCTATGAATTGAATTGAAGTCAAACTAGGATGAACGAACTCAAAACAAACTAAAGGAAGATTATCTTATACATGATAAACATGGTTGTAGCTTGGTTTTAGCTCACTCTATCGAGCTGTGCTCAAATTCAACTCAAACCCCTAAAAACATGAGAGACAAAGAGCTTGAAACTGAATTGAACTAAAATCGTGATGAATGAACTCAAACTAAACTAAGGGAACATTGATATGATAAACATGAACCCAGCTTGGTTTCAGCTTACTCTATTGTGTTGAGCTCAAATTCAATTCAAATCTCTAAAAATAGGAGAGAGAAAGAGCTAGTTGGGCTTTTAGAACTAAAAATAACTGAGAAAATACTCTATATGCACTAAGAAGAGCTTATGTTTAGCTCGGTTTGAATTGACATGGCATTGGCACTCCAAAATTGGCAAGTGCTTGGTTTCAATGAGCTGATTGAGCTAGATGTTAGGCAATTCTCGAAAATTTGGTGGAAAAAATTCTTGCCATCCAAATTGGGATGCCATGATGCAAGGGTAAAATGTTAATTTCTATCTTGGGTGACCTAGGTGATCTAGGTCTAAGTTTTCAATGCTGAAATAAAATGTGTTAATTTGGTTCAGAAATAACCCTTGTTCTTGAAATTTGAAATCTCAAGTTGAAGGGTAAAATAATAATTTAAACTTGTGAAAATTTTGGGTGTTCATAGTGGCACAAGTTGAGAACCACCAATCCTTTAGATGAGCACAAAAAATGTATATGCAGTCTTAAATAGGCTGAAAACACCTTGCCATGGTTGCACCTCATGGATTCCTTCATGCAATTTATGTCAGTGAAAGAATAGCGGTGAGAAGGAAGTAGAAATTTCAAATTTATTAAGCATGTCCACCTTAGTGTTGTGAAGCAAGCATCAAACTTTTGCTAGGGAAAACACAGTGCCCCGATGCTGTGGCACAAGAAATGGCCAAGCGCAATCTAGTATGCACTAGATAAACAAATGGCACATCGAGTCCGAAAGCCCATGGCTAAGACCCACATGCATTGAGATCCCAAGGCAAAACCTCAGGGACAAAATGAGACAATGTATGCCGTTGGTGCATGCCAGGCCCAGAGAAGACCCCTGGCCCTGGCATCAACACAAGGTCACCATCATGATGAACTAACAAGAGACAGAGCAAACAAGGGAGAGAGAGCGAGAGGAATGGCAAAGAGAGATAGAGAGTTGTCAATAGTAGGGTTAGGGAAAAGAGTATGGCAATTTACACAACAATAGACACTACAACTAACTTAAGTGTTACTGACAGTGGGTTGACCATCCAAAGAGAGGACCCCATTTTGCCTACAGAGGTTGCCATCATTTGAAAGAACCGTAGATATTTCAAACTCTACACGTCATTTAGTGGAATAGGAGGTAGTCATCAATGGTGATGGTGGTGGGGAAATGGCAACGATCTAGATCTGTTGAAGGGAGATGTGTCAACAAGAAAGGGATTCCTCAACACGAATCATCATTCTCACAAGAGGTAATGGTCTGTATTTCCATCTCGATTGTTAGGGCTTTGCTTTATCAATAGCAACTGAATTCCATACCCATAAAGATGTACGAGATTTTGGTGGGCAAATGGAAGGTTGTCATAAACTTCCACATGCATTCAAGACTTAAAATTATTTGAATGCCTGGTCTCATTGGTGGCATTTGGCATGCTTGGAGGAATTGGGGGTTTTCAAATTTTGCAGTTTCTTTTGTCAGAGATCAGGGACCCACATGGTGGCTCCCAACCCACAGAGATAAAGGGGATGTCAGCAACGAAGAATTCTATGATTTCCCCGTCAACTTCCATGACTTCATTCCAGCAAGATATCTTCAACTTTTTTACTATCAATGAATTTCTCCCTAGCTGCTCAGTTTGCTGGTGAAGCACATGAATCTTTGATATATAGGTAGCATCTTCAACTTTTTCTTAAAAGATGTGCCATAGACCTAATGATCTGAATGGGCATATAGAAAATGAGTGTCATGACAATGATGTCTATCCATACTAGCTGATGATAGAGAATGAATCTGAAATTAAAAAAATAAACTGATTGTTGTGATGTGATTGCTTTAAAAAGTAAAGGGTTTTGCCCCAAACATAGAGGCCCTAAGCAAGTTCAAGATATTTCAAAAGACAATTCTAGGCCATAGAGCATGTTCTTGTTACATTACCTCTTGCATTTAGAAGTGGGGCTTGTTAAGAATGCCAAAAGAGGAGCTCAAGGTGGACATGGAGTTGTTAAGGGGATTTTCTTCTGCTATTATTGATATGCTATTGGAGTTTTGCAGGTGCAGTGAAAGTGTACTTAGATTTGTTGTGACTAGTTTATTGGTGGCATCAAATGTTTCATTGTATGTAATTGTTAGAAGAGAACTATTTTTGCCCAAAGATGCTGCAAATAAGCTTCATGAATTGATTTTGAAGTTTCTAGGGAAGCCAAGATTGTCAAGTTTTTTAGTGTAGATCCTTACTGTTGGTTGTAAAAGAAAACAAATTTCTAGGCAACTTGTTGGTTGTTTGAAGCAACTTCTTCTATTTTGCACTATCTACAAGTTTTGTACCATGAACAAACTATTGAAATTTTTGTATCTATATGTAATTAACTGGATGTATTTTATTCAGGATTGGTCATGACTAACCAAAATTAGGCAAAGTGTGGAGTATTACAAAAATAAATTCTTAATGCATGGACACTCACTCTCTCTCTCTCCCCCCCTTTATATATATATATATATATACACACACACACACACACACACATATATATATATATAATGATATAATTCCTGAAGGTCCTAACTGTTGAATGTTGAATAACATTTATAATAGGTGGTTTTTTGAATATTTAAAAGTTGTATTAACAGCTTTTATTAATATTTGTTCCAGTCTTGGACTGATTTTGTAATTTCTTCTTTTTACCCTAATTCTCATTTAACATGAGAAGGGGGCAGCTTAATGAAATGGTTCGTGCAGTTCTCTCTCTCTCTCTCTCTCTCTCTCTCTCTCTCCTTCTTCTCATCTCTCTTGCAACATGGTATCAAAGTGCGCGACGTGACCACCAGCGACTGTCCAACTTCCGGCGACCTTCTCTGGCGATCTCTCTTCCTTCTCTTCTCCTCTCCCTCTCTTCATTCATCTGTTATGGTCGGCAACATCAGCAAGGAGTGTGGGAAGGAGTCTGTCCATGCACAGAAATATGCGTGAATAGACTCCAACCGTGGATATCAACAAAAAAAAAATGGCACAGCTGTGTGGGAGTCTGCATCGTTTAATATCTTTTGGACGGACATAAGATGGTGGATCAGCCAACTAAAGGATTGCTGGTTGAGGAGTCGTGGATGCTGATGCAGAAGTCTTGGTCGATGGTGGACAGCAATCTGCTGTGTGGTAAGAAGTGTTGTGCATCTACACGTGAGTAAGACTTTTTCTTGGTAGTTGTGGTGTGGCTGTCATCCGGCGGACAGCAATCTGCTATGTTTTTGGTAGTCATGGTGTGGCTGTTATCTTGTGGTGGACAGCAATCTCTGTTGTTTTTTGGTTGTCGTGGTGTGGCTATTATCTTGTGGTGGACAGCAATCTATTGTATGGTCATCTATATATTATTTGGAAACATTGCTGCTCATCTACAGGATATTTTTTTGCTGTGTGGCGTTAGTCCCTAGTTATTTTTTTATCAGCATTATTATCTTATATATATTCTCTTTCGGTTGAACTCTTGTGGACAGATTTACAATGGCTGAAAATCTCAATCTTGATTCCTCTCATGAGTTTAAAATTGGAGGCAATCCATTCTCATATGGTTCTACAGTTAAGTTGGATGGTCTTAATTATGAAATCTGGTCGAGGTCATTCATGATGTCAATCATTGGACATCGGAAAAAATATTTACTTGAGGAAGATGAACCAGTTATCAAGACTGGAAAGTATGCTTCATGGGAAGAGGATAATAGCATGGTTATGTCTTGGATAATAAATAGTGTGGCCTTTTCTATTTCTCATACCATTTTATATTACACTACTGCTAACGAGATGCAGGATTTTTTATGTGAGACTTATTCACATGACAAGAATATGAGCAAAGTATTCCAGGTAGAGGAAGAACTATACAAACTTCAACAGGGTGATATGAGTTTGCCTCAATATTTTACAACAGTCAAGGCCACTTTTGAGCGACAAGTAAGTCGTGTTATAAGACTCACTATGAGCAAAGTATGGTTTCCAAGTTTTTGGCAGGTCTTTCTCCAAAATATTCAGTGGCAAAGGCCCAAATGCTCACTGGAAGTGATATCCCTGGTTTGGCCGAGGCATATAACAGGCTAAGTCATTTGGCGGCTACTCTACCTTAGTTTCTCAGTAACACACCCATATCAGCATTGGCTGCATCTAATGGGCGTGGGTCAAGTTCTTCCTCTATCCCTAGAGGAAGAGGCATAGGTAGGGGGTTTGGAGGACGTGGCAGATTTCAATGTACCCATTGTGGGAAAATGAGTCATCTTGTGGACAGGTGCTGGGATATATATGGTCGACCATCTGGAGGCTCATAGGGAAGAAGGTCTAAGACTCCCACAAGCAGAGGTACTTCATCTTTAGTTCCTACGAGAATGGCTCAGGCAGCAGCCATTGGAGAGAATCTAACTACATCAGAGTCTTTCTCTCTTAGCCTGAATAAGGCAGAGTATGAGCATATATTATCCCAAAGAGCTGTTTCATCTTCCTCATCAGTCTCTGCATCATCTAGAATTATTGGTTCTACTCTCTCCACAGTTTCACATGACCCAGGTACAGTTTGGATGATTGATTTAGGTGCATTGAGGCAATTTTGTAGCCGGCTGCATTTGTTCTCTTCCTTCACCAAGTTTGATCGGCCACGGTTTGTTAAATTAGCCGATGGCAGGTTCTCTCCCATTATGGGAAGTGGTGATGTTAAAATCTCTCCTTCATTATGTTTATAAAATGTTTTATACACTTCAAAGTTTCCTACAAACTTGTTGTCAGTGCAGCAGCTAAGATCTAGTTTGCCATGTAAATTCATGTTTGACCTTAATTCTTGTGTATTTCAGGACTTACAAACTGGGAAGATGATTAATGGAGGCCATGAACAAGGGGGAGTCTACCTTTTGTCGACATTTGTGGATTCTGCAGCTACTTCTGTGTCTCAAAAACCCACTCCATATCAATGGCACCTATGATTGGGTCATCCTTCTCCATCGAAGCTATGTCATGTTCTTCCTAATATGTCTATGTCTGAGAACTTTGATGTGAAGCTTGTCAACTTGGCAAACACACTTGAAGTAGTTTTCCTTCAAGTTTAAGTCCATCCAATCAGAGTCCTTTTGATCTTCTTCATGTTGATGTATGGGGGTCTAGTCGGGTTGCTAATAGATCTAAGTTTCGTTATTACTTTGTCATTGTTGATGATTATTCTAGAGTCAGTTGGGTGTTTTTGTTGAAAGAGAGATCTTATGTCATATGTATTCTCAAAAACTTCATTCTAGAAATAATGACTCAATTTTCTTCTACTGTCAAATGCATTCGCATTGATAATGTCTTAGAGTTCAAAGGCTCCAACTTAATGCAATTTTACAACAATCATGGTATTCGACCACAGTTTACATGTCTTCACATGTCCCAACAAAATGGGGTTGCTAAGAGAAAACATCGCTAGCTTCTTGACATGGCTCGTGCTCTTATGTTGCACTCTCATCTCCCTATGGGTTTTTAGGGAGATGCTATACTTATTGCTTGTTTCCTGATCAATCTCTTACCATCCTCAACTATTTAAAATGAAATTCCCATCCAAAGAATGTTTCCCAATCGACCTTTATTTCACCTTCCTCCAAAGGTGTTTGGTTGTACCTGTTTTGTTCATGTTCTTGGCCCACACAGGGATAAACTTGTAGCTCAGTCCATCAAGTGTGTTTTCATTGGTTATCCTTCCCATCAAAAAGGCTACAAGTGTTTTGATCCCTTAACTCATAAGGAGTTTATCAGTGCGGATGTTACCTTCTTTGAGTCTCAACCTTACTACATCTTCTCTTGTCCTCCACAAAGGTGTCTCTCTCTGTAGCTCCTCCATTCCTCGCATTCCATTGGAGTCGGTTCATTCTCACCTTGAGTTTGTTTCTCCTTCCAATAGTCATTTTACAGATCCTCCACAGACTTATATCCGTCGACATAAGGCTCCCACTGTTTCTCCATCAATGTCTCCTCAAGAGGTAAGCTCTCATGAAAGCCTAGATTATGGCACTCATGGTTGGGATGGGGCCGATGACCTTCCCATAGCTCTTCTCAAAGGCAAATGACAATGTACTCTTCATCCTCTATCTCATGTTGTTTCTACTAATAATGTTGGTGGTAGTCTACAGCAGTTCGTGTCAGCCTTATCAGTGTACTCTGTTCCTTCTAGTCACCAACAGACATTACTTGACCCAAAGTGGCAGTAAGCTATGCAGGATGAGATGGAGACTCTACTGCAACGAGGGACGTGGGACTTGGTTGATCATCTGTTTGGTTGTGATGTCATTGGCTCCAAATGGGTTTTCACCATAAAGTATTTATCCAGTGGCTCAGTGGAATGCTACATAGTTCATCAGTATATTTCACGATAGTTTCAACTGTTAGGAAAGGGAACCTTCATTCTGATGCCTAAAACGGTTCGACAATGATGGTCGTTTTTGCTGATGTGTTCAGCCATCGGGACTAGTTTTCCCTACAGAAGTTTACTCGTTGGCCCGTTAATCGTTAGCAATTCCTTTCCTGATAGCTGGAGGGGGATATTTTCCAATGGGTAGGAGCATTGGAAAATATGAAAAATCATTGTAGTGAGATATGAGATTTAAGCACGGTAGACAATCTATTTGTAAAGCCTAACTCCAATCTCTACATGACACATAGTGCATAGTTTTACTTGGTATTTGGGTAAAAATGAGGGTGCAAAGCATTCTAGGCTCCTCATGCTCCAGCTCCACAAGCAATGCAACAAGTAGAGAAAGCGTTTCACTTTGAAAAGTGTGCTATGCAGAAAGATTACTGTAGAAAAACGTAAGGTAGGGAGAGCACGGCAGCGCATCAAATATGTGCTTGTCGCTGTCATGAGAGACAAACAAAAGGAGTAGGGTTGACTTCTACATCTGCACTTCTAAGGACATAAAGGAAGGCTAGCAAAGAAGACCTCATTGACAATAGAAGGCAGTCAAGCAAGAGCTTCAGCAGAATTCTCTTTTCCATGTTCTTGTCTTTTGTGTAGTTGATGCAAGTCGTTATTGTTTTTGAATTTTCCTATTAAAATGATAATGTTTATTCTTTCATAGTTTAAACACAATTTCCAACATTTCCCCCTCTTTTCTTGTATTTATCTAATCATATCTCATCATTGATGGATCTATACTCCACTTGTGTCAATATTGTAGAGGAACATACTGCTCATGTTTTGTTGGAATTTTTTCCTATTGCTTAACCATGTCAACATATTCCCTCAAATCCCTAATTTTTTCCATGTTCTTGTCTTTTGTGTAGTTGATGCAAGTCATTATTGTTTTTGAATTTTCCTATTAAAATGATAATGTTTATTCTTTCATAGTTTAAACACAATTTCCAACATTTCCCCCTCTTTTCTTGTATTTATCTCATCATTGATGAATCTATACTCCACTTGTGTCAATATTGTAGAGGAACATACTGCTCATGTTTTGTTGGATTTTTTTCCTATTGCTTAACCATGTCAACATACTTTTATGATTATTCTCACATAATTTCTAAAATTGGCTTTTCCTACTTGGATTCCATAGACAAGTGCAAATTGGTATAATGATCAAACTGTAATTACAAGAACCCAAAAGGAAAGAGATACATGCTTTGATACTTGAGGTGATTATAGAACTGGTGCAATCTGTTAATGATCAACATGTTGAAACACCTAAGGAGGCCTCAATGCCTTGCTCTTCTCCTTTGACTTCCACACCTAAGGTGACCAACTCCTTGCAGTCATCGTTTCTATCTTCTCAAGATGCAGGGGACAATATTTCAAATTCTCTTCAACAAGGACTGGATGCACCTAGTAATGATAATGTCCAACAGCCTCAATATCATGTTCATTCAATGTTTAACCATTCCATGATGGGATCCCTCAAGCCAAAGGCATTTCAGTTTCTCTTGATCAAGGTGAGCCGAGCTCTTTCTGGGATGCTAGATATAATGCTTCTTATCAACAGGCTATGGAAAAGGAGTTTGATAAGCTAAAACATAACCAAACGTGGCATCTAGAACCCCTAATCTGATGTAGGGATATTAGCTAGGGCTGCACAATAAGTCAAGCCAACTCGAGCTTGACTTGAACTTGCTGAAAAAACCTGACTCATGCTCGACTCATTTATAAATGAGTTGAGCACGAGTTTAAATTTATAGTCAAAATGTTAAAGGAATCAAGTTCGAGTTGTAAGAACTCGACTTGTTTAAACTCAGCTAGTTCGGCTACATAAAACCAGATAGTTGAATTAGTTAAATGAGTTAATGAGTTAAACAAGCGGATGAGTTAAATGAGTTAAACGAAATGAAATAGGTAAACCTAAATGAGTAAATGAATTAAGTGAGTCCAAGCTCAATTGTATATAGTCAAGTCGAGTCGAGCCTATTCTATGGAGCTCGACTTGGCTCATGTGCAGCCCTAGTACCACATCATATCCAGTTCAGTTCTGCTTTGGCATTTAGTATCCGTTATCTAGCATCATTAAATCCAAGTGGGTTTACATGCTAAAGCGAAAGGATGACCCATCGTTTGCACACCATAAAGGTAGATTAGTTGGTTATGGTTTTCTACAAGAGGTTGGCATTGACTATGCCAAAACCTTTAGACGAATAGTTAAACCCATGACCTTTCATGTAATACTCTTTTTTCGGCTACTCAGAATGCATGGTCATTGTGGCATCTCAATTTTTGATGATGTGTTTATAAGCAGCTGCCTTGAGGAGGATGTCTATATGTTTCGACCAGATGGTTTTGCTGATCCCATGCATCCGAATGTATGCAGATTAGGTAGGACGATATATGGGCTCAAGCAAGCACCTTGAGCTTGGTATCATTGACTAAGCTGCCATTATCAACACCTTGGTTTTAGTATATCTCAATCAGATGCTTCTTTGTTTATCTATTCACAAGGCCCATGTAAGCTTTACTTGCTAGTTTGTCCATGATCTCATCATCTCAGGCTCGTCTCCCAGCCTAATAAGTACCATTATTTGTCAACATGAGAAAAAATTCACAATAAATGTACTTCTCATATTTTCTTGGTATTGAGATTTCTAGATTTTTTTTCACGGGATATTTTATGTCAACAAGGTTATATCCAAAATATTCTTCATCGAGTTTATATGTCATTGTCTTCTAGTCCCATGGCAACTCCAATGACAAACCACTACAAAGTCTAATCATTGTCAAGTTGCATCATATAACGTATGTTGTTAACTGTGTTGATCAGTTTATGCATGCTTTCACTGCTGCTCATTGGGCAATAGTAAAGAGGATTGTTCGGTATTGAAGTGATGCTAGTCACTTTGGTGCTAGGTTGAGGAAGTCCTCAACTCTTCAATTAAGTGCTTTTGAATATGTCAACTAGGCAGCTAGCCCAGAAGATAGGAAGCCCACAGGGGGATTTGTTATGTTTTTGGGAGACCACATTGTGACTTGGGCCTCTAAAAAACAGAAGACAATGGCTCGTTCAGGATCAGAAGTAGAATACAAGTCCCTGACATGTATCACTGCTGAATTTTAGTGGTTAAAGTTATTGTTGTGTCAACTTGGTTTCTCGGTCACTGAAATGCCAATTCTATGGTGTGAGAATCTTGATGCATTGCATCTAGCAGCCAAACCCAATTTTTCATGCCCTCACCAAGCACGTAAAGATAGATTTTCGTTTTGTTGGAAATCATGTAACCAAAGGAGATATTCAAGTTAAACTTATTAGATCTATGGATCAGTTGGCTGATGGAATGAAGAAACCACTGGGTTCAAGTATGTTTACCAATTTTAGAGACAAGCTTAATGTAGTCAAACCCACGTTGAACTTGTGGGGAGAAGTTAAGGAAATGCATATCTTTGAGTGATAAGGTTAGGTAAAGATGGTAATGGTGAAGAAGTTAACGAAGTTGGCAGTTGTCAAATCTCAAGTTCTTGAAGGCAACAGTGAAATAAAAAGTGAAAATTAAAGTTATTGTGGATAAAAGCAGAAAATCAATATTCGACATGTCAACTAAAACCGTGGCATCTGTATCCCTTATTTTCAATATTGCAACTCCCTAACGATAATGTTATACCATGTTACGTCATTGTATTGTATATATGTCTTCGTGTTAAGCAATATGATATAAGAACGTTTCTCCATTTCCATGGTGTGCCTTCTTCGGTTGTCTTCTTGAATGAGGCAGATTCATGGACACTGATACTACAAAAAAAAAACGAGTCTTTACTAACACATGGGGAAACCATGTCAGTAAATCTTATGTTTACTGACACTAATTCCAAAAAGTCAGTATAGATTGAACAAATTACTGACGTTTTGAGTAAATCTTCATTTAAGATGTCTTTTACTGATGCATGGTAGTATTGCCGCAGCAATAGTTCCTTCTTTTCTTTGTTTTAAACGAAGAAGCCTATATGTGAAATTATTCATGACCAGTATAGAGCTATAGCGGTTAGGAATGTTCAACGAATCGAGCCAACTCGGGGCACGACTTGAACTCACTCAGTTAAGCTCGACTCGTACTCACTTGCTCAACTCATAATTTAAACTAGCCGAGTTCGAGCTTAACTGATAACTCGAGTTTGTAAACGAGCTAAATTCGAGTTAGATGAACTCGACTTGATTAAATTCGATTAGACTCATTTAACACTAATACTTAGTGAAATTTTTAAGCATAAAATTTAAATTAGGGGACACTCGTTTAAACGAGTAGAACTCGAGCTCAGACTTGGTTAAGCGAGTCGAGCTCAAGCTCACCTCATAAAGCTTGTGTCGAGCTCCAGTCAAGTTTGAGCCGAGCTATATGTGAGTCAAGTCGAGTTTGAGCTGGCCGAGCTCGAGCTCGCTCATTGTACATCCCTAATGGCAGTGAACATTTTCCAATGATGCAAAGGTGACATAAGCAAAGCAAGTTCTTACCGACATATAACTTGAAACCCTTGAGTGGTGCATCCAGCCA
Source organism: Nymphaea colorata (assembly GCF_008831285.2). Lineage (NCBI taxonomy): Eukaryota > Viridiplantae > Streptophyta > Magnoliopsida > Nymphaeales > Nymphaeaceae > Nymphaea > Nymphaea colorata. The sequence continues at coordinate 22,417,843 of NC_045139.1, read as the reverse complement.
ACAGTCTTTGATAGTTCAGTCCTTTGACTTGCTAGGTTGAGAAAGCCAATGGGGGGTGGGTCTCTTGCAGTGAGCTTTACTTGTCTTTTGCTTGGAATATGAATAAAGTTCTCATAAACGTAAGTAAAGGTGTTTTATTGTTGCTTCTTTACTGACGCTTTAAAAAAAAACATCAGTGAACATATGTTTTTTTTGCTAGTGTTCAATGAAAGTTTTCTAGAAACATCATTAAAGGTTTCAATATTTAGTGCTTGTAAAACTTGTCCTTTAGTGGTGTTTTTCTGTAAAAATCAGTAAAGGTCTCCTCTTTCATTGGTTTTCAATGATGCTTTTCTATTAAAATGTCACTACAAGTGACGCCTCGGTGGTGCTTGTCAGAAATGTCAGTGAACGTTTAGTTTTCTATCTATCATGCTCTTTTCTTTTATTGACACAGACTTCGTGTTAGTAAATGTTCAATTTTAACCCATCGAGCCTTGCTTTCTCGTTTTAGCATTTTCAACCTTTTTTAATAACGTGAAAACATCGCAATCAATGTTGTGAGAAGCGTACGCTTCTCACAAAAAAAGTAAGGAAAAATGCCTTGAGGCAGTGGTTTGAGGCGCACATCTCCCTAATGCGTGCGCCTCATACGTGTGAGGCATACGCCTTTCACATTGGCATGCTTTTCCTTGAGGCGCACGTCTCAATAACAAATTCATTTAGTGGTTTTCAATGTAAAAAATTAAAAATTAAACAATCTTAGTAGTTACAAAAGTTAGTTTATTTAGTGGCTTTTAATGTAACCCTAATTAAACTCTCTTTCTATTTCTAACTGCCTTTTTCTCAAATATCAATCACAAATCACCCGTCCCCACACTTTTCTTCAAGAAGGAACTTTCTTCTCCACGGCTGAGAAGGTGAAAGGGCACGTCTGCTTCAAGGGCTGCAAGGCACTCTCCAACTCACATGAGAGTTTAAATGTCTTCCTTTTAGCATATAATACAATAGTTTATGATATTGAAAGTCTGGTATGCCTTAGCCCCATCCTGTTAGTGTACAATGGTTTATAGCCTTGGCCCCTTCTGTTGTTTTGATTAAAGTCTTGAAGGAAGGTCTTGGCTGCTTCATACGTAAACCAGCAAATGGCTGCAGCAAGCTCATGATTAGTTTTAATTTAGGAGCCAATTTTCTTTCCAACGGCGCTTTCATTTTTCACGGTGCTTTTTATAAATTTATTAGGCGATGGAAGTGATCTTATGGAGGTGGAGGACGAAAAGAATGACTATGATTGGTTTGTATACTCTTGGTTTCATGATGCATTTTGCGCCCAATGCTGTCATCAGTTGCCGTACATTTTATGGTCACGATAGAGGGTAATTGGAGATTGGGTTCGTTTAGGACTAAGAATTCAGAAAATTCTGTAATTTTTTTACTTCATTTATTCAGCTATTTGGATGATTGGCGCGGAGTTTCATTCACCTATTCACATCGGTACACTGCCTTGTGCTTAAGTTTACAAATATTTTGAAATTGAACGGTGTGCCCATTTGAATGACCTGTAGATGGGGCAGTTGAGTTCATGTCTCTAAAAAGTTCTCGTTCTTCTTTTTTAGTTGCTGCTGATCGACCCAATTGATTAGGCGATGAACCACATTTATTCAAAGAAACATATTTAGTTACAAGAACTTAGTCAACCAGTTCAATGTAACCCTCCATTTGGAGGATCAGCCCTGCCTCAATTATTTTTTATAAATATTATATAATTCACAAATTTGTCCTTGAAGCTTACGCTTCAATTAATGCCTTGCCTCGCCTCATGAGAGGCTCAACGCCTCGCCTCGCTTTCCCGCCTTTTACAACATTGATCACAATGGTAAATTCACTATCCTCCTTCTATACTCTCCTTTTTTCCGTTTCTTCTTCTATACATAGTATCTCTCTCTCTCTCTCTCTCTCTCTATATATATATATATATATATATATATATATATATATATATAGATATATATATATATTTGTGTATTTTATATTGCTAGTGTTTTACTTGTTTCCTATTGTTTTAGATTGTACAAATTACAATGGCGATGTTGGCTGCCGCTCCAACTATGGGTGTTCCTGCTTACCGTGAATTAGTTTTTGGCTTTTCTCATTTTATTTTTTCCATTCTTTGCTTTCCGTTTTTCTTGTCTAAGCTGGTGGCCGAGAAGCCGAATGCTTAAAACCTCTCTGCTGAGAATAAAGGCTCTGCAAGTTTCCCTTTTCTTTAATGAAGCAAAGTCGTAGCTTTTCACGCATAGGTCCACCTTGCTTCCCAACCATATGGTTTCCTTAGGCCTCGTTTGATAAGCAGGGTAAACTGAGAGGAGCGGATTGAAAACGTAACAAACAGGGTGAAAGTTCACCCGTTTGACGTAAATGGTTGCGGGTGAAGTTTCACCCGCTCAATGACTCCCGACGTGCTTCTGGCTCTCTTGTGTCAGAGCCCCTGCTGCGAGGTTTGCAGACGAGAGAGATATCGCCTGAGGATCTAGAGGAGTGAGCGCCGGAACTCACTACCAGATTTGCAGACGACGAGTTTTCTTCACTGCCTGATCGTCGATGCAGCCCTTCCCAGCCACAGAGAGGGCTAGAGGCCAGGATCAGTGATCAGAAGAGCTGGACGGACGGCGAGCCTCGCAGTTCATCCAACGACAATCAAATCTGTTAACGGACGGGACTGTTAGCTTCTCCACAACGTTACGATCATTCCGGTGAAGTTTGCACGAGATTGGAGCCGATTTGACTAGTTGACCAGAGCAAATCGAAAAACGGCGGAAATTGGTGGCGCTTGAGGATTATCACCGCCAGGCGATTGTTTCCCCAATTTTGTTCTGCAAATTGGGTTGATTTCACAATCCGGTGACATGTTCTATCATCCTTTATTGTTAATTGATGTGCTCAATTGCCTTTGATCAATTTTATGTTCGAATTTGGGGAAATCCCCAACTTCTGTCCATTTTACGTTCGACATGTCTTGTGCAAAGTTCACCTTCCCTCTTGTACAAAATGCACTTGTCGATATGTACACAAAAACTAGAAACCTGAGTTTTGCTTGCAAGGTATTCGATAAAATGCCCAAAAGAAGCATCGTCTCATGCAATGCGATGATTCATGGATACTGCAAAGTTGGTGAGTTCAATGTTAAATTTTTGCTTTAGTGTTTGATAAAATGCACAATCCTTTTTACTTTTTATCATGTTAAATTTTTCTTGTGCATCAAACATGATTAAATTTACCACGTTAAATTCTTCGTGTGCATCAAACAGACCCTCAGATTGGAAGAGGAAAAAAAATCATCCTCTAAATTTTTTCAGAAAAATTTACCATGATAAATTTACCACGTTAAATTTTTCCTGTGCATCAAACAGGCCCTTAGTTATGCAAAAAAAGAGCTCATCCCACTTTTAGTAACACGAAATGTGCATCAATCAGTAATCAAACATCCAAGCCGAATTTCAGTAATGTTTTACCCTCAACATCAGTAAAAGTCAATTTTTACTTGCTGGCATTCCACATTTCGTCATTGAATGCATCAGTGACGTGTATCACTAATGTTCAACAAAGGCATCTTACTTGTGTTTCACTCATGTTCAACAAAAACATTAGTAAAGATTTTAATATGGCCATGTTTTTTTATATGTTTACTGACTTGCCAATTTTTATTGATGTAATGCATCAGTGACATCTACTTCACTAACGTTCAATAAAAAGATCAGTAAAACCTTCGCATTTTAACTGCGGTTTTTTTTTCTTTAAGGGCCCGTTTGACGGGCAGGAAATATCCTGTAGCACAAGAAAAAAATTTCAAATTTTAAAAAATTTCCGGTTTTATCAAACGCAGAAATATTTTTGGAGCCGTTAAACTCGTTTCCGGAAATATTTTTCCGGAAACATGTTTCCACCGCGAGGGGTGGAAACATATTTCCGGGTTTATTTTTGTGACCGTTAGGGCTCGCGCGCGTCTTCCTCCTACCTCGTCTTCCCCCTGCCGCTGCCTCATCCGCTGCCTCTCGCGTCTTGCTCCTGCCGCTGCTTCATCGTTCTCAACCTCCTAACGCGCTGCTGCTTCAATCCCCTGGTCGTCTCTCTCGCTCTGTCACTTTCTTCAGCCTTCTCTTTCTTTCTCCCTCTGTCTCGCTTTGGGGTTTCCATCGTAGATGTTCCCAGTTCGACGCCGAAGGTAATTCCTGGTGGTAGGGAGTCGGAGATCGTCTCCCATTGTCTCCGGCTTCTTGTGGATTGAAGATAGGGTTTTTCTTCATTCTTTTCTGTGTATGATCTCCAGAAACTTTTAGGGTTTCCGTTTTTTCTTGGATGATCGTCTCCTATCCTCTTTCTGCGATTCGCAAATGTGCCTGAGTGTGGGGTAGCATGGAGAAGGGAGAAGGGGAGCTATGTTTTGGTGGTGAACAGTGGGTTTTGTAGTTTTAAAGAGTGTGGTGTCGGCGATGTAGGGTTTTCCCTGTCTGCAATTGTTGTTTCTACAACTGTTGGCGATTTTCTCAAGTGGGTAGGAGGAAAGAGAGGGAAAAGATGGCCCAGAAATTTGATTTCTAGATTGTTGGTCTAGCGAGACAAGGACGGGGAACTCCTGTTGTGGTGACAATGGAGAACCCCAACTTCTCTATTGACTGCCTGTATTGACTGCTGATTTTGTGTGTTTCATTGCATTAATTTATTATGTTAGTATTCACATCATTTTCAACTGTTTGTTTCTACGTGTAATATTTGCTCCTTCTTGCAGGAAGATCTTTGGATAGCTGCATTCCCTGTTGGCACAGAGGCTTTTATGTTATTCTTCTTAAAAATCCTGTTAGTGATTTGTTGATTTGATTAAGGAGAATTGGTTTGAATCTTGTAATATACATTGTATTTTTGATTTGCCAGTAGCATCATTTGGATTCTCTTTACAAGATCTATTGGAATTTTTCAAATCTAGAGGTACAATGTTCTATTAAACACATGCAACCTTCTCACTCTTCTCAAGTTTTGTACATTCCTGTTGTGGAGGCTGTAAGCTTTCAGACTATGTAGTTTGTTATTGCAATTTGATACTGCAGGTCTGGTTCTGCATTGAATTTGATTACTGAAGTATGGTGTTTTAGTCAGAAATTCTGCATTCAATTTGATTACTGAAGTATGGTGTTTTAGTCAGAAATTCATAAATACATGTGTCTGTTAAAGCCCTGCAAACTCGTATGAGGACATCCATGATATGTTTTTCTTATTCCAAAATCTTGTGGGAAACATATCAACGGTGCCATGGGCTTATGCTTGAACATGGTCAAATGTTACACGGTGGTTTACTTTTTTTGTTTATGTGTTCTATTTAAAAAATTCTGAAAATAAGTTTCTTATATCAAATTAAGATATGTATTTTTGGAAATCTGGAAATATGTTTCTTAAAAATCAAACACAGAAATATGTTTCTGGAAATATATTTTTGAGTTATCACACACTCATCAAAATGGGAATCGGAAAAATTTTTCTCATTTCCTTTTTCCAGAAAATATATTTTCAGAAATATATTTCCAATTCCATAATTCTATGCTATCAAACGGCCCCTAAATGATGAAATAAGGGCGGTCTGGAAGAAGAAGAACACGGTCATTTGTCGGTGGGAATGGGGAAGGAGGAGGGTAGACTTAAAAAATGCTGTAGAGCATTCTTTAACGCGCCAACAAAAGTTGTGAATCAACGTCACCATTACCCGTGACGGAAGCAGTCCATCTTTTCTTTTTCTCCCACCAACCCTGCCTTGGGACCCGCACATGTCATCTAAGCCGCCTTCCCTTGAATTCTATCTTTCCACTCTTTTAAGCGTCGATTCATCAATTAATATTGTACGAAAACGATGTGTCTTTGTTTTCTCTCTCGTAGAACCCATCTACGAATAGGCATCTCGAGTATCTCCTTATAAATTAATGTAGAAATAAAAAATGCAAAGCACTGCAAGGCATACTATCATACGGGCTGATTCGATGCCAAGTGAGAGTTGTCGGGTCCAAATTGATATTTGATTCATTGTTATAAAAAACGTCGTTTTTTTTTTAAATGCATCTTTAACGTCAAAACCAATTCTATCGTATAATACCCATATTATTTCTGTTTTTTTAAAAAAACGTTAAAAAATAAAAAATGCGTATAATACCCATATAATACTTATATTATACGTTATTTTCCTGTTTTTGACCGTTTTTTTATTAATTATTATTTTTTATAATTTTTAAGATGTATTAAATGTTTAATTTAAAAAAAAAAATTACCAAACTTTTTCCGTTTTATTCTCGATATATAAAACTTTACCGTATTATATCCATTTTTTTTCTCACCGTTTAATACCCGTCTCCGTTTGTTGTGACAATGCTTTGATCAAATTAGGATGGAATGGCCAGCCTCATACATCTTTTCTTTTCTTTTGAACTTGGTTACAAGTGTTACACGACCAAAGTACTTATGAAAAAAAATTATAAAAATAAAAATTAAATTTAAAAAATAAAAGTAAAAAACCATTAGTTTTTAAAAAAAAATTATCAAAATGTCCCTACGGCGTGCGCGGCAACTCACTCCCCTTTTTCCTCCTTCATTTTGCAAGTCTTGCAAAATGAGGGCCTATTGATCTTCATCTTCTCGATATGCCCATGTCCCTTGTGAGAAATAAATTCCATCATTTTTCTTCCGTTTAAACAAGAAGAGAAAAAGCAAGAGAAACAAAAAATAAACGTGGTTTTGTTCAATAAAACCTACGTCCACGACCAGAAAAGAATCTATTATTCTTTTCTTGTTTTTTTTTTCTTTTGATTAACCGATGAAGGGATTTTATGCGATAATGAAAAAAAAAAAAACAATATCTTTCATTTTAGTGGTTCATTTATTTCCTCCTTGTACCACTATTTTTCAGTTGGAGAATCAATATGGCATAACAGCTGAGGATTTGAATTTGAATTAGACTTGTCGCCACCGTTAGACTTACCAAGACTATAGCCGTCTGCCAACTTAGAACGATCTGAAACCTGTTCAGTTGATCGGCCCGTCCGGTCCCATCGCTTTCTGTTTCTTCTTTTCAGCCGTTAGCTTCCGGTGGTTCAGTCTCTCGTCAACTGTCCTGTTCTTTTTTGGGTCGCCCTTTTGAGAGAGGGAGGGAGAGAGTCGCCCTTTTGAGAGAGGGAGGGAGAGAGAATTGGACAGAGGAATCAAGGCGTTCAGACATGGAAATCAAGGCGATCAGACATGGAAAGGGACGCGGTAAAAATAAAAGAAAATCTCAAATTTAAAATGTCGCCATTGGTTTAGGCATGGAGTACCGCTTGAATTCGTGGAGGCTCCGCCCTGTCCAGACAGGCGTTCGCTTCAATCGATCTGATTGTTCACGTTTTAACGTGTGCTGACTATTGCATGTCTCTTAGATCTTTGATTAACATAGTGTTGATGGGCTGGGCAGGTAGAAGGTAAGAGAAAAGGACTGTTTTTAACATTAAACAATGATGCTAAGGTGATAAGTTTTTAACTTCACCCGTGTTTGGTGTACAGTCTTTTTTTATAAAGAAGTGATACAATTCCATCGGACACTACTTAAAGACTGCTTGAGTTTTAAGGGACCGTCCTAATGATAATTAATAAGTTGTTTGATAATTAATAAGTTGTTTGGGAGCCCGAACATTTTGGAAGTGTTCCATGAATCATATTCATAGAACATTAATTTAAACACTGATTTAATTCTCTATGAATTTCACTTGATTTTTTGACATGTAAATGTGGTTTTGCTCCCAAACATTGTTTAAAGCATATTTGAATGACTTTCAAAATTGATGTATAAAAAACTCAAGTTTGACAAAACACTATTTTCAAATGAGAGTGAATAATTTGTCAACCCAAAAGCATAGACAAGAATTTAGCTTGGAAAACAAACATAGTTTCCACGAAAAGTCTTTCTTTTTTTGGAAGATACCTCCAAACAGAAACTGTGAATTTTCCCATTGAAATTCAATACCGAGTCATGCGCTTTTGTTTCTTTTGGACTTTGATTATCATTAACTACTAAAATAAAATGAAAAGGTCTGACCAAAATACTTTTTTGTTTTTTTTACTTTTGATGGGATCTTTCAAAGGTAATATTTTCAAAGTTTTACAAAAATTCTGACATCTTTTAAAAAATTACAAACAGGACCAAAAAAATATCTTAAAATAGTGTATCTAGGAAACTGGTGGTTAAATCTATCTTTTTTTTTTTTAACTTATTTGAAATAAAATCTCTTCTATCTATATCCAGGAACACATTATGATGAGTTTTCAATTCAATGTTACAAGATATGACCAGCCAATTGTGATTTTTTCGGTTACTTTTTCAATATTTTGAACATTTTACTTATTTTTTATTATTGTTTACGTCTCTCTCAATCGTTTTTTTATAAAGTAATTACATTTCTATATTTTTCCCCTATGCAAAGCCAACTTGACTATGTCGGCAGCTTCATCAATTCAATTCTATGAACGATTTTCTCTTTCAATTACTAGTTCATGTGATAATTAAGCCCTTAACCATGAAGCCCCTTCAAGATTCCCTCCTAATCCAAGTCTCTCCTATGACACCTTAGACTGACGGGTTTGATCAGAAAGCCTAACAAAGCGGACTGGAGTCCAATTATTTATCCCAAAAGACGGCCAAGTGACAGAAGCGCGGCACAAAATTTTCATGGTTAATAATGAAAACATTTTTAGGAATAAAAAGAAAGCTTTTTGTAGGGACAAAAAACATTTGAAAAACTAAAAAGAACATATTTTTTTGAATAATTTCTAAAATATCTCAACTCCCTACCCGTGTTTTTTTGGCATATATGTATTGGGTGCAGTAAGTGGCGCACGCAATTCACTTTCCAAGCGAACACAAGCTATGGTTGACGTCTAGTGACGTCCTCCGGGATTAGCAGATAAACCGAAGTTATCGTTGCTTATATCAGTTTTTGACAAAATGCAATGACAAAAATATTTTTAATATAAACTAATTTATGAATGTGCATTTCATACCATATGTGGGTGAGCAAGAGGTTCAGGACGACAACAATGCACCCTTCAGTGTCACGCCTCGCCACTTAAGTCACACAAAAGTACAGTGATCAATCACGTAATGAAACTAAAGACTTTGCCTTTAGAAAAATGTGAGTCCGATCAGGTATACGTTTTATTTCATATTATGTTTAAACCACTTAGCTGATTTTTTTTTTTTTTTCAATGCGAGAAAGCTCAAATCTAGATGCGTTCACAAGGAAACTCGAGCTTCGGATGTCCTTTTTAGATGGCAAACAATAATTTCTTTGCTGTTTAGACAGTTGATTAAGAAAATAATTTACTGAGCGCTTTAATTAATGAACAAAAAACTCTTTCATATTCTAAAATATTTTATGATTGCCTTAGATTTTTCTGTTTGTGCCACGGAGGATTGCAGAAGGCAGACGGCTCCTCCGGTCATCCTGGTGGAGGAAGAGTTAGGGTCAGGAGACTTGGGAAGAACCACGGTCAACCGTAGGCAGCGGGGGCGGAGGCTGCGCTTTGTTGAAGCCAGTAGGCTGTAATGGCCCGTCAATGCGACGCCATAATTGAGCATTCGAAGCTTCGAGCCGCCTTCGGTCTTTTTTTTCTTTTTTTTTTTCCTTTTGGAGAGAAGAGACAGTTGCAGAGGTGGGGTTGGAGGGAGTCAAATATTTAGGAGAGGGCAGGTCCCCGTCCAGCAAGCTACACAACTCCAATTTCCCCTCCCCTTTCCCACCAACAGATCAATACTAGCATTAACACTACATATGCATCGTCCTCTGACCCTCTCTGCTCCCACATGGCGGTTCGGAAAGGCGCTCCTCTCCCTCTCCCAGTAGAACGTCTTCCCAACTGAACATTAACACTGGTGTTCCAGATATCCCTCCTTCTTTCCCATATCTTCGTCTCTGAGAGAAAGAGAGAGTGAGAGTGGGAGGGTTGGGGACTTCTCCTTTTGTCAAGTTTGTTGGTTTGCCCCAATCTGAACGATGGGGTTGGACGACGGGAAGGGTGCAGCCGGCCACAGCTTTGAGGTTGAGAGCACGGGCGGCGAGCGGGTGGGGTTCAGCGGTCCGCTGAGCAAGAGGAGCAGCAAGAAGAGCGCTCGCTTCAACATCCCCGGCGAGACGAGCAGCATGGCCGGTGACGATGCCTACGTCGAGATCACCCTCGACGTCCGAGATGACACGGTCGCCGTCCACAGCGTGAAGACGGCGGGCCAGGACGAGGAGGATCCGGAGATCACCCTCCTTGCTAAGAATCTCGAGAAGAAGTCGTCCTTCGGCTCGAATATTGTCCGGTCGGCCTCCAACCGGATACGGCAGGTATCTCAGGAGCTGAAACGTCTCGCCTCCGTCACATCGAGCCCCGCTGGCGCCAAACTCGACCGGTCTAAGTCGGCCACAGCCGGCGCCCTCATCAGTCTCAAGTTCATCAGCAAGGCCGACGGCGGCGCTGGCTGGCCTGCAGTCGAGAAGCGCTTCAAGGAGCTTTCCATCGAGGGCGTTCTTCCCCGATCTCTATTCGGCCAGTGCATCGGTATATACTCGCCTGACGCCCTTCCTTCACCGCCTACGTCTCTCTCTCTCTCTCGCTTTCGCTGATCTCTCAGTGATTTTGTCTAATATTATGAATTAATACTCATACTGTCGAGTTTCTATGATTCAGGGATGAAGGAATCGAAAGAGTTTGCCATCGCCTTGTACGATGCTTTAGCTCGGCGGAAGAACATCGTAGCCCCTTTCCTAACCAAGGATGAGCTTCGTGACTTCTGGGAGCAAATCTCCGATCAGAGCTTCGACGCAAGGCTTCAGACCTTCTTCGATATGTAAGCTGCCATTCCTTTTTCTCGGTCTTCTTCTTGTTTCTTTTGCCAAATTCTTAATTACATGTACCGCCGGCATCATTCAGGGTCGACAAGAACTCAGACGGTCGGATTACTGAGGCAGAGGTTAAGGAGGTACGCTACTGGTTGTGTGATTACATGGCTGGATTTGTTTACTGCACGAAGATGCGATGCCCCTGAAACCGGAAGATCATCTCCATTTATGCTCTTTTTCCTCCTACAGATCATCACTCTTAGCGCGTCGGCAAACAAGCTATCCAAGATTAAGGAGCAAGCTGAAGAGTATGCGGCTCTTATAATGGAAGAATTGGACCCCAACAATCTCGGTTACGTGGAGGTAATTTATATACAACAATGAGTTTGCCCTCCCCCACGGTGCACTGAAACTGCCCTTTACTTTTCTTTTTCAATTTTTGTTATAATACTGCCGAAGATTCTCTCCTCCGTACAAAAATGGAGAAAAGAGTCGCCGGTTCTTCTACCCCTCCGGCTTTCTCTCCCTTGATCCGCGGCCCATTTCTTTCTTTGGTCGCTCCGTTGGTAAAAGAGTTGCATTCTTCAATTGACAGGTTTACAATCTGGAAACGCTGCTGCTGCAAGGACCGAGCCAATCGGTGGCGCCGATGTCGAACAGCCGGAACTTAAGCCAGATGCTGAGCCAGAAACTGAGGCCCACCAGAGAGAGCAACCCCATCAAGAGGTGGTACAGTCAAATCAAATATTTCTTGGAGGACAACTGGCAAAGGTCGTGGGTTACTTTGCTCTGGTTCGGCATAATGTGTGGCCTCTTCACCTGGAAGTTCATCCAGTACCGGCACAGAGCCGTGTACCATGTCATGGGCTACTGCGTCTGCGTCGCAAAGGGCGGTGCAGAGACACTCAAGTTCAACATGGCTTTGATCCTTCTCCCTGTCTGCCGGAATACAATCACATGGCTGAGGAACAGGACCAAACTGGGAGTCGCCGTCCCGTTTGACGACAACCTGAATTTTCACAAGGTAAATATGATGTACCTACTAATCACCCACATCCCTCTTTGAATTTCTTTTTCCTTCTTTGGCTGTGGGGCCTTGTAGATCAGATGCAACTAGCAACGCCTTAATGGCAACCTGCTATGCTTAAGCTCATTAAGTTGTTGCCATTGTCTAATGAAGACAGTAGCCTGCAATTTGCATGTTTATATGTAGAAAGAGTAATTTTTATTCTAATATACATGACATTTTGCGTAACTAAAATAGTGTTACTGATGTTAAATATTTGTTGTAATCACTCGTTAAGATGTTTGCAGTACTTATTTAATGTTATGTACAAATTCATCATCAGGTTGTAATGATCTTCGTTGCAGGTCATTGCTACGGGTGTGGTAGTGGGAACAGGACTGCACGTGATATCCCATTTGACGTGCGATTTCCCCCGCCTCCTACATGCTACTCCCCAAGAGTACGAGCCCATGAAGCGGTTCTTCGGCGAAAAGCAGCCCCCAAACTACTGGTGGTTTGTGAAGGGTACTGAAGGGTGGACTGGTGTGGTAATGGTGGTCCTGATGGCCATCGCCTTCACCCTTGCTACCCCTTGGTTCAGGAGAAACAGGCTGAACGTCCCCAAACCTTTCAAAAAGCTGACTGGTTTCAATGCCTTCTGGTACTCCCACCATCTTTTTATCATCGTTTATGCTCTGCTCATCCTCCATGGTTACCAACTCTACTTGACCCACGACTGGTACAAGAAGACGGTAAGTTTTACTTCTTCTTCTTATTATAGAAGTGGTTTTTAACTTTGCTTCTTAATTTCCTCGGAGTTTGATTGTTTAATGTATAATGAATGCTTTGCTTTACTTGCAGACATGGATGTATCTTGCAATCCCCATGTTGCTGTATGCGTGCGAGCGCCTGACCAGGGCACTCAGGTCTGGGGTAAAACCAGTTACAATCCTCAAGGTAATTAAAAATTCCCTTTCCTTCTGTCTCACACTCACAGAGTTGAAGGGATCAAGTCGGTGCTTTTCCCCGGAGATGCTGACGTTCTCTAATTGATGCAGGTCGCTGTGTACCCTGGAAATGTTCTGACTCTGCAGATGTCGAAACCAAATGGCTTCAAATACAAGAGTGGGCAATACATGTTTGTTAATTGCGCAGCCGTCTCGCCATTTGAATGGTAATTTTACCATCTACATCTATAGCAAATTAAGGAACTTTTAGGATTTGCAGTGTGTAATATTCTCTACTCGAAGCATTTGGCAGCGAGCTAATTTACAGAAGCTTTGAAACAGGCATCCTTTCTCCATTACCTCTGCTCCAAGTGATGATTACGTGAGCGTCCACATCAGAACACTAGGAGATTGGACTAGCGAACTCAAGGCCGTCTTTTCCGAGGTACATAGCTAAACGCCATAGTAAGGTCTTGACTAAGAGGAGTATCAGAGTAAGCTAGGTAATCTGTCATCTCTCGCAGCCCCACCCTTATGTTTTTCTTTTTCTTGTGATTTAGGTGTGCCAACCACCAGATAGTGGCAAAAGTGGCCTTCTTCGGGCTGACTACCGTCGTGATGGCGGCAACCCAAGGTTTGGAATATGCTATGTTCTCTATCTCATTTGTCCTCTCTCTCTCTCTCTCTATAATTCAGTAAAATTGATTAAATCTCTTTTCTTCGAATGACCTTTTTTTGGGAGGAGGAAATCAAGGCAAACTAAAGATGAGTTGTATATCCTGTTCTTGTTTTGATCAGCTTTCCAAGAGTGTTAATCGATGGACCTTACGGAGCACCAGCTCAAGACTACAAGAAATATGAAGTTGTGCTGCTTGTGGGGTTGGGGATTGGAGCGACGCCCTTCATCAGCATTGTTAAGGACATAATTAACAACATAAAGGCTAGAGATGAAGAAGATGAGGAGATGGAGAGGGGTGACGGAGGCGGCAAGCCCCGGAGGAGGTCGACGTTCATGACGTCGAGGGCCTATTTCTACTGGGTGACGAGGGAGCAGGGCTCATTTGACTGGTTCAAGGGCGTGATGAACGAGGTGGCGGAGTCGGACCAGAACGGGGTGATCGAACTCCACAACTACTGCACCAGTGTCTACGAGGAAGGCGACGCGAGGTCCGCGCTCATTGCGATGCTTCAGCAACTCAACCACGCCAAGAACGGCGTGGACGTAGTGTCCGGCACCCGCGTCAAGACGCACTTCGCGAAGCCCAACTGGCGCAGCGTCTTCAAGCGCATCACTCTCAATCACAGGGATTCTAGAGTTGGTGAGCCCCTGCTTCACATTACATCGAGCGTTTTCTGAACCGATCTAATTTGTCCTCTCTAATTTGGGTTTCGCTTGTTCCTGGACAGGGGTTTTCTATTGTGGGGCTCCGGCGCCTACCAAGGAGCTGAGGCAGCTGTCTCACGATTTCTCAAGGAAAACGAGCACCAAGTTCGACTTCCACAAGGAGAACTTTTGATTAGACACGGCTTCGTCTCTCTCCCTCTCTCTCTCTCTCCCTCTCTCTGTGGCCCCTCTTCATCAACCTTCCTCATTCAATGGACGGCAGTTCATGATCCACAATATTGGGCCCGAGTTTGTACGTTTCTTTCTGGTGAAAGGCGACATGGGGCTTAATTTCAACCTGGGTCCCGGCGGCTGAACAGCTTGTCGACAGGCGCAACAACCATTTTTTTCAAACTCCACCGGTTCGGCGTCCCCACCACTTTATGTAGGTGGGCCAGTTAATTGGTTCACGCGGGATGGATGGTGGTGAGTGAAATGCCTTATACAAAATATCAAGTAGATTGGTGCGACTGGGATTAAAAATTATCATGTATTTAATACGACCCGAATTAATGGGACCTTTGGGTTTGTTATGTCTTTAGCTACCAGTCCTTTAATTAATTTGTTCATGCACGTGAATGGTGTTGGATATGTAAAGCAGGAAAGAAGAAAGTAATAAAAAATGAAGGAATTTCTTTAAGTTGCCGAAAGTCTTAATTTATTCCAAAAAGTACACCTACCATTACAAATATTTTCTGATATGATCCTCAAACAGCCACTTTATCATACAGCTACTGGTTTCCTTATAATATACCTTAACTTACTGATTAGAAACAAATAAATCCTTCAAGAATCCGTGCTGCTTATCTTCTTCAGGAGGTTGTGATCCGTATCCTCCCTAGTGTTATGAACGGATATATAAATTGTATTTCTACAATGCCTCTCTCCTTCACTCTCTCTCATTCTCTCTCCTATCTCCTGTAGTAGCCTCGTTCTCCAAGGCCCTTTCCGGATTCAACTTTCCAATTCATACATATTATGATTAGATGTTTTGTTATGTTTGGTATGCATTTATATAGTTTGCTTTCATTTCGCAAGATTTAGAATTAAGTTCATGTGAAAATCATGTTAGGTTATCAGCTACATGCATGCAACAATAGAAAATTACGTGCACTTGGTACGTGACTTTAATGAAGATAATCGTTTTCAAAACACATAGTCTTGAATTGCACATTTTGAAAAATTGAACATGTTTTCAAACATGTTTTCCCAAAAGACTAGATTCAAACATGATTGAAATCTAAATCTCATGTTCAACCTACCTAAATCCATTTAGGCTTACTCGATGCCTTAACCAAGATCAGACATCGAGTCCAATACAATGAACGTAAGCTTAACATATGTTGGAGTTAAGTGAAAACTTCGATCCTAGCTAGAGTTAATCCCCTTGACCTAATGTAGGTTTAGCCATATGAACCTAGAATGGATCCAAATCTCATGACTTGAGTCCACTGCAACGAACGTAAGCTTAATATATGTTGGAGTTAAGCTAAAACCCTGATCCTAGCTAGGTTTATTTCAGTTAATCCCTTTGTCCTAATGTAGGTTTAGTCATATGAACCTAGAATGCATCCAAATATTGTGAATTGGATTTTAGACATTCAAATTTGGATTTGAACTTCCATATTAGTAAATTGAATTTTCATTTGAATCTCACGTTGGGATTTTGGATCTAAATGATGAATTTGGATCATGATTTTGGATATTACATGGAATTGGATTCCAATTTGAATTTTGGATAATATATCTAGACCTTTAGATTTTAGATCTTGGATATCATATCATGATTTCAGACCATATAAAATTAGATACTAATTTAAATTTTGGATTTCAAATCTATGATACTTGGATCAACAGCCTTAGATCATATAAGTTTGGATTTCACAAACTCATATCTTAACAGTTTACCCCTTAAATCCAAAACCCCAATTTCAAACCCACAAATTTAGATCTCTGAATTGGAACATCAAGAGTGAATTTGGAATTTTCCTGAAATAGATTTTGAACTCAGATTTGGTTTTTAATAATTTGAATTTCAGATATAGATTTCTTTAGGTCGATCTCCCCAAAAACCTTAGAAACTGGATTCTAATTATGTATGGACCTAGTATGCACGCATTTGTAGGACCCCTTGTATGGATCAATGATGATATATCCCTAAGTTCCAAAAATTTTTCAATTCATGTACTTAACTTTTCCAAAATTTTAATATTTTCAAAATTAGGGTTTGTTTCTCCCTTTAGGATCTGGACGATAATGATAATTCAGAATCCAAAATATTTAATATATTCTTTGAATTAATTACCTTTGGTAAAAGCGCTAGGAATGGTCACATCTTGTGTCGACAAGTTGGGTTCTCTCTCTCTCATAATTTTTTGCAAAAAAAATGGAGGTGTTTACATTTTTTTAATATTTTTCATATGAATGGCCATATATAAGGCTGAAAATTTTGCATATAAATAACAGTGGCGACCGTGGTGGGATCTGTCTCTGTTTTGACTACATTAAGTGCTCCATATCACCAAGTTCTTATTTCCCTCCAAATCATAGAGCCATTTAGGCGTCCTCATGTGATGTGTGCATTTTCTTTTTTTTTTGCATTAGGACTTATAATTGAGAGGAATTCTTATGTTCACATAGATCTGTGATTAAGTATAGCTCATCATAATTTAGATTTTGAACTTTTCTTGAACTTATACAAGTATCGGCCCTCCTCTTACCATGTATTGGGACAATACTCTCGTATATCGGTAAGGTCCACAGAGAATTGGGAATCTTGAAATGTATAACCCATAGAAGAATCTATGCTACGTACAAGGGATTTCATCCAAGTATATAGGCATAACTTGTCTTGGAACTACTACCGATCACGAACCTTAGGAGATGTAGTTTATAATTCTAAGCTATTTTCAAATATGCATCATAGAGCCGTATCATTTAGGCTGTGCTACGTGTGCATCTTTGTATTTTCAATATTTATTTTGCCTTAGGTAATAAACTCTTTTAAAAAATTGGACGTGAATTTCTAAAGATGGAACTCCTATTTTCTTTGTCAAAACCATCCAGGAGTCCAAGTATTACCTCTTCCTGTAAATCCACCTCTTAGCATGTCTTTTTTTTCTAGTTTGGGGCAAACATGTAGATCATGTCATCAGTTTCCTCCTCTATTGGGTCAACCCGGTTAGACCACTCTCTTCACTAAGTCTAGTCATTTTTTATTTTGTTTGATTGGGTTGCCTTGACACCGCTACGTCCATATTATGATTTTTCCAAAGCCATGTCCATTCCTTTTTAAACTAATCCATCTTGTTATAGGAACTCATTTCACCAGAACAAGGTAAGTATTCTATGCGATCTTATTTTTGTTGCCTTGTGTATGATGGAAGGAAGAGCCAACATATGGGGTGGGGATTTTCGTTCATTCTATTAAGGCTGGGAATGATATCCAGCCAGGTCTCCACACGTGAAAATGTACATACTAAAGCATTGATGAATGCATTCATGAGAATTTGGCAATCACCCAACCAACACCTGTTTTCAAAGCAAGGAAAACAAGGTTTTCCAAATTAGCCTACCCAAGGACTAAAATCCAATTTCGAAAAGTCCTAAATGGTGCAAAGCTACAGTGAGAAAATTCTCAAATCAGGAAAGAATGATCGGCTCATTTGTTTAAATGTTAATATGTTTCTCCCATTTTCAGCTGGTACGTGAGAGAGGGAGATGATAAGAAATGAATGTATGACGAATCATGCCCCGATGGCCTTGTAAACCCTATAAAATACCCAATCATCTATTTCTAGTCAATCCAAGATTGGATTTGCTCAAACAAGTAGTTTAATCCATCTTGAGCATCACTAAAATAATTTCAACGAACTTGTATCAAACATATTATTTTTGAAAATTTTAGAAATCAATACAATTTCACGAAAGTGAATTTGTCAAAACATGTCTAAATTATATTTCAAAATAGGATTGATCTTTGTAAAAGAAAAGATAGGGTCACCAAAATCAATTCAAAGTGTTGGATGGTCGGATCATTTCTCAAAACTTACAAAATCCAGATCCCAAATCCACGTGTTCAAGCCAAAATTCCTTTGGAGCAGATTCTAAGTATTCCAAAATATTTTTGAAATCCTCAAAGAGCAATACAAGTATTCAAACCGAATTAAAAATCAATTATATTGCAGCTTCAGAAGTTGAAATCAGTTTTTCAAAACTTGTCAAACCAAATGGATTTCAAAATCATAAGCCAAGTATTCAAAATGGATTTTCAAGAGCCCTTATGGATAAAGCTCAACTGTCAAAACACTTCAAAATCCACAAAGTATGGTTTTAGGTGGCATTTCAATAAAAAAAATTGTCCACATTTCAGCTTGAAAGCAGGAAACAATCTTCATAGCTAGAGAACCAAATCCACCGGATGTTCAAAACCAAATTGAAACTCCAAAAACCTTGGTTTCTAAAATCAAACCAAGCTCAAGGTTTCACCACTAAAACGCACTGTCGATCCAAAATTCCAAGAGTGAGCTTAGAAGCCATTCAACAATCTAAAAATCATCAATACTATGAAGACCAAGTAAATTATGGACAGATGGAAGAACGAGGTATGAATAAAATATGTAGTTTGCTTTTGCCAAGCATACATTCACCCACTACACAAGCACATAACTCACAAAGCACAAAGATAAGCAAACCATTTTAGAGTTGTTACCATGACAAAGTCATATTGCAACAAAGATTTGGAACTCTTGCTTATCTCAAAGCCACTAACATTCAATCATATTCCAAAATGATCTTCAAAACTTGAAGCTTGCAAATCCAGAGTTTTCTAAAAGATAATTCCATTTTAAGTATTCCAAAATAAGAGATCAAAATTGGCGTTTCGCCTCTTCAAAAGAAGTTCAAATCCAATCTATTTCCAAAAGAGATTCAATCTCAAAATGGGTTTAGAATCTAAACCTTCAATTTCTTAAATTTTTACTTTCGATTTTCCAATCTCAAATTTCATGTCTTGGATTAAAACTAATAATCCCTATTCAAATCAATTCTCAAACCTTCAAACATTCAAATATAGTTTTTTTTTATCAAATCCAAATCTTTAATCAAACTCTCAAACAAATTTCAATCAATCCAATCTTGGGATTAAACAAATAGTCACGACCAATTTCCAAATTGTTGAAATTCAAAAGAATTTTCAATTTTCAATTTTCAAACAACTCTTCAATTGTTAAAATTGAAATTCAGTTGAAATGAATATCAAATTCCTGCAATCATATAGGAGGTTCAATCAAATGACTTGTATAATTTGAGAAATATTAGACACTGGCCCGCTTACCACCGTTAAAGGTGGCAAAAACAGTCGGACCTTGTACCGATGGACAGATTCCATTTCCTAAAATTTTTGAAACCAAAACCAATTTCAAAATTTTTTTGCTGCTTCATGCAGCCATCCCTGTTCTTATGCACAGAAGCAGTGCATGATAGTCTCGCATGTTGCCCATGATAGAGGGCATAGGTTCTAGAATTGTTCAACTCTAGTTTTTGAAGTGCTTTTTATAAGGGCAAGCTTTAATATGACATATATGACTTTTTAGTATGCATGATTAAATTTGATGTTTCTTTGATCTGGAGGTCTTTTACAATTTTTAAACTTCCAAATGTTTTGCAACTCCAATAGTGACTTTACAACAGAATGTTGCTATGCACCTTTCCTTTATAGCCTACTAGTTTTGACATTATTAGCCTTAAAGCATTTGTAATGTAGTTTAGGAGGGTTGTCAATTTCAATTAACCAATGCAACATGGAAGGTGGCCATGGCTCTCTTTGTTTTCCATATGAAAAACAACCCACTAAATTTTATCTCTTATTTTGCTCCTACATCTTGCAATAAAAGCAAGTAAACAACCATAGTTGCTCTCTAAAGTTTCATGTTTGAGGTTTTCTTTCTAATTCTATGATGTAGCAATTGCAAAAAACTTCACAAATATTATTAGTTGAAATTTGCCACCAATTTTATCATATGATATCTTCAAATGCTGATATTAAGCCAAGAATTAGTGCAAACATTTTCAAAATACTATAGATGCTAGCTATCAACCATTAAATTTATGTTCTTATGCAAACTACTATATGTTGCACAGTTGTTCTATTCCCATTTATTTAGCTGCTTAGCTAACTAGGGTGCTGTTGTGTTACCTACATAACCCATGTTGTTTCTAGACCAAAGGGACAGGAAGTCCAATCAGTAACAGTTAAAAACAGTTGAGACAAGGTCCATTAAATTGTGGGCCATGAGAGACTCCTTTTGGGGCAGTTATTTTTAATGTTATCATTGCTTTAGAAAAAAGAATTTGTGAGCAAATATGTTTGTTGAATGTTCATGGAATGCAAGAACAAGTATACAAGAACTATAGAAGTTTGTATATGGTGTCAAATGGAGATGATCTAGACCCTTTATTGACTTGTATGTTGAAAATCAGACTTCACCAGTTATGCTTCCCATCATAGAGATTATGATACTTTCTGTTGAGGTTATATCTGCATCTAGTTACAACATCAATATTCTTCTCTCATATAAACGACATCCTCTGTCGAACACATTTATTTCTGCATTTATGGATCTTCCTAAATGACTTCTCTAAAGTTTAGCTTCTACCAAGGCATTTTGAGCTGCATAATTGCCCTTTAGAAAGCTGATACATCATAGACTTCACGGTCATTTTGGTTAGTTGTAGTCCACATCATACAATGATACCTTGATCTTCTCACTTATTGCTAGGTATATTTCTTTGTATTTTTCGTGCTTAATTAACTGCATAATGGATTTTTTTTTTGTCATGTCATTGGATAAGAATCTGGTCATAATTCAAAAATTGATCATTGTTGTTCCAGAGTATGAAATTATGTTGAATCAGTTTTAAACCTAGAATTGGTTTAAAGTGACTTCTCTTTTGGATCTGATTAAGGTCTTAGGGAGCTTTTAAGCGTGAATTTCATGGGCATCCTTTTTTTTTATGCATGTCATTATCATAGTATTTTTTAAATTTTATATACAAAAGAAAGCTTTTATTGAGGGGAGATTCACCACTATTTTTCTTATATAGTTCTATTCTCCAACTAGATGAAAAATATTTAGATATAAAATGGTTCTATAAGACTACAACATAGCTACTTGTTCAAACCCTACCCTCTTCTCAAAGGGTGTCGAAATGTGAATCAGCAAAATTCTTTCAAAATTGAAGTTTTGAGGAAAAATGTTTTAAGAGAAAGGGGTCCTGCCCATTGGTATGAGGTCCAACTGTTCTTGCGCCTTTAACAAGGGTAATTGGACCAAGGACTAAAGATCATTTGGATCATGTACGAGTTATTGATGCAAATCCTATATGCTTATGCATTGAAGTTTTGGATTCAAGAACCAAAATTCATTTTGAATATGTGATTTGAACTTGTTTTGAAAATGAATTTGAAGATTGGAGGGTTTTCAAGTTGATTTAAAAACCTTTGTTTTGGTGCTATTTGATTTGAAATCCACAATTCTTGGGGATTTTGAAAATTAAAATTGAGTTCTTTGTTGTGAACTCAAGATGATTCATGAGTTGAAATTGTGACCATCTTATGATCAAAATTGAGCCAAATCATGTGATTGGGTCTAAGATATTTAAAAACTTGTGATGAAGAAACATAGATTCCAAATTGTTAGAAAACGTGTTGTTTTCTAAACATATTTTGGCCAAGATTATGAATACATTGCTTATGTTTTCTTTGGAAGTTAAGTGAAGTTTATAAATTCTTGTTACAATATGACTTGGTCACTTTTTACAACTCAAATTTGAATCACTTAACTTCTTGAGAATGTGCATGTGGTGTTATTGACTTTGGGTGAAAATCAATGCATGAAATGAGAAGAAAAACTATATGAAACATTCATTTCTCTCTCTCTCATAATCTCTCAAGATTTTCATATGAAACATACATTCTTTACTCTCTCATAATCTCTCAAAATTCATTCATTGCAATCACACGTCATACACTCTATGCATGAAGATTGATTTTGATTAAAATGTAGGACTTTCTCTAAATGTGCTCATTATTTATTAAGCACATGAATTAGAGATGCAGTCCACAAGCTTGAGTCATAGATGAGAAACTCAACACAATTAAGAATTAGGCAAATGAGAATGAAATCAAACTTTAAAATATAGAGGAAACGTGGAGATTTTCCTCAAAATGTTCATAAAAATCAGATTTTATTCTGATTTAAATGGATTAAAATTAAAATATTGATTCTAAGAGTGTTTGATTCTTGGAAAATGATGAAATTCAGTTTTACTCTATATGAACTAAACATCCAAGTTGGCAAAAATCATGTACCATATGTTCTCATTCATGTCATGGAGTTCTAAGAACCTTTCTTTCACCCCAAAATCAAGCAAAATTTCCGATTCTTATCCAAGAAGATCAATTCATTTCTTGGACTATTAAAACACTTTTAATCTTGTTTTTTAAGGGATACAAAGATTAGGTTTTTGAAATGTGATCTTACATTGTTCTTGAGACTCAATCAATCAGATGTAAATTTGAAAATTGGTGAATGAAATAAAAAATTTCCAAAAGGCTTCTAGAGAGCCGATTAAGTAGGGCTAGAACTTTTTTATTGTTCTTCAAAACTTAGCCACTTTGTGGGTGAAAATTTGCATCTCAAATATATAAAATTTGAAATTCTTAAGCTAATTCCAATAAAACATGGTCTGATTTCAACAACTTACATACACATTACATATAGATTGTTGAAATTAAACAAATTTTAAGATAAAATGAAAGTGATCTCATAGCTTTGTACTATGAAAATAAAAAAAATGATCCATTTTCTTAAAAACCAGTTTGGAAACGTGTTCCAACCTGATTTTAAGAGAGGAAAATGATTTTTAACAAGAGATTGCACATGTATATATATATATATACAACAATATATACATATACATACCTTACTCTTCAAAATGAAATTTTACCAATGGACCACATAACTCACGAATCATGATGATTCATGGTTGGGTTCTTTTATGTAGGAAGATTGAAAACTTGTTTCAAATCTCTCCTACTACCCTTGATCAATTGAAAAAGTATGAAATAAAATAATTTTAAATAAAAAGAGATGAATGAATGCTCAAGCTAGTCCATCCTTAGTTTCGCCATGTAAAGGTGGATTACATTCATGAGAATGCATCCATCCTTAATAGGTTTTTTCGTCATATATATTGCAACAAAATCACTCTCTCACCATGAGATTCTCTCATGGTGGGTAGTTCAAAATGGGTTTTAGGCTAGTTGTTTTGAAATGAACATGGCCATGGGGTCCTTTTCAAAATTTGATTCATAGGTTCATCTTTTTAGAAAAACCGATTCATGCTGCATTATGCATTAACATGTACACTTAATCGTAGGTTTCTCCTAGCTGGACATCATTCCCAGCTATAAAATAAATGAAAATAAACCCCTCCCACAAATTTTTTAAAATTAAAATGAATCAACAAGAAGCTAAAGTAGATGATAAATGAGTTAAAATCACCTACCTTGCAGTCAGTCGGTCTTGATGTCTGATCTTTTTCTTCACTTGCTTTCTAAATCGAGCAATCCTAAGCAAGAATCCAAGCTTAGGTTCGAGCTTAGCAAACCTAGAAGAAGAATAGCTTGCTTGCTGGAATTTACAGTGGGAAAGAGAGCTTCTCACTACGAAAATCCTAAATAAGAGTTCACTTAAGCACCCTAACTTAGCAAAATCAATGGAGAGAATAGAGGAAAATGAAGAAGAAAATGGGAGAAAGGGGAAGGGGGCTTGGACAAATATTTTTTCTTGAAAATGATTTTTTTTCATTTAATTGAGAGAATATATATATATATATATATATATATATATATATATATATATATATATATTTAAAATGGAGGTGCATGACCCCTAGGGGGCTCTTGATCACACGGGCTAGGTGGGGCCCACTGTGTGTCCCATGTAGCATTTTAGACTGAATTAGATCCAATTCTCGAATTTAAATCCAAATTTGAATGTTGCAATTGGATTTGAATTTCAAATGATATTTGTAATTGAATTTGAATATCAAATGACATTTGTAATTGGATTTGGATGTCAAATCCTAATGTAGACATAGTTTTGACTCGTAATCTTGTATTGAGATTCGTGTCACGAGTTAAATTCATGATTTGAATCTAAATTGTTCTTTAGATTGAAAATTGGCTTTACAATAGCATTTTACACAATTCTTTTGTAAAATTTTGACATTGCTTCAATTTTGGAGTTGAAAAATTTGGGGTGCTAACATTACTATTTCATATTGGCTGAGAAATATGAATATTGAGTTTCTTTGGAGAAAGATATGAGGGTGGAAATTCCCTTGAATGTCCTTTTTTTGTGGTAGCATGCTACTATTTTCTAATTGCGATATCTAATTATGCACTTTTTGTTCACTCTCATGGTAGTCACACGAACTTTGGTCATGGTTTTTTCCCTCTGTTGCATTTACTTAGTTTTTTCCCCTCTTGAATTTATTCACTTTTATCTTTCTAATAAATAATTTATGGTAGATATATAGACACTAAAGATTAAAAGAATATGTACATTGAAATGTGCCTAATACCTCATTTTTCACTATATAGCATAACAAAGCCCTTGTGAATCCCAAATGAAGTCCTCTCTAGGATGATGACCAAGCACCTAACAAGGTATGACTGAGAAAACATAAGGCATGTGCCATTGTGTAAGGACTGTTGTACTGGCATAGACATAGAGGACAATCTAACAATTGTGAAGTTGACAATGAGCATCAAATTCAGCCTTCCAAGTTTGTGCATGACTTCCTTTCATCATTTATTATGATTTTAGCTCATCTACTACCTGTTTACATCACATTTTGTTTATATTTGACATATGTTATATAAATCACTTAGACTGCTATCAGTTTATGGTTCTTTTCAAGTGTTACTTCATTTTGTACCTTACTGTCATATGACATTATCTACATGTGCTTAAAATACTAAAAAAATCTATTTAATCTTTGACTTGTAATATGTAGTTTGTAAAGAGAATGCCATCATCATAGCCATTCAATTACTACTCGCAAAGTCCTTAATTTCTTCATTTATTGTTTCACCATGATGAGAAGGTAATTATAGAGAACTATGATCTTCTTATTTATATTAGTGAGAACAACTTGTTTATGTTATGGTGGTACCTATATTTTTTTTTATATTCATTAACATTGCATAAATTTTAACCCCAATAAATGACTTCTCCATAATGGTAAACTATAGGTCAAATTCAACTAGGGGTCAACAGTTGCATTGCTCACTTTGTCTCTCTTTTCTGTTATATCAGCATGA
This sequence comes from Nymphaea colorata, assembly GCF_008831285.2. NCBI lineage: Eukaryota > Viridiplantae > Streptophyta > Magnoliopsida > Nymphaeales > Nymphaeaceae > Nymphaea > Nymphaea colorata. The sequence continues at coordinate 22,392,246 of NC_045139.1, read as the reverse complement.
TGAAACCTTAAAATGCTAGGGGTTTGGTGTCAACACGCAATTCATTGGTAGTCAATCAATAAATATGGAAAATTATATAGACCCAATGCAAGATGACTCAAAGTGCTAGTTCCAACCTGTTCACATGCAGGAATTTAATAATGGCATCTCAAATATCAATCGTGCCTCATATATTACATAGTTTGTTATGCATACCATTTGGTGGACTTGTTTTTATTAACTATTAGCATGTTCTATATATGCTATACAGACCATGTCCAATGTTTGGCTTCATCTATTGAGGTGGTGGAAGAGGATGAAATGGGGAAAGGGGAGTGGAGTTACATGGTCGATGGTGAAAGGGAGGTCAAATGGGCAGTTCAAGAAAATAATCTCCTAGCTGCTTCTATGCTTCTCACAGCTATCCTTTTTCACTTGATTTATGTGTCTAAATGTTGTTGATACCGGTTTAAGATGTTCAATTTGATGTTTGAAGATCTCCATCAACCACCAGGAAAGAATGCCTAAGATTGATTATTGCCAGTAGCATAGTTGCTGAATCGTGCCTACTACTTAAGAGGAATGGGTTTGCTCTTGCTGAACAAATTCCTCATAATACTAAAATGGCAAAAAGAGAACTAAAAACACCATGAGCAGCTAGGGCTAAGCCAGTGTTTTTCAATATCATATGTTGATATTCAAATTAGTGATCACATTACATAAACTTTTCTCAATTGTAGGAGTTCTATGTTAAAATGAAAGTCCTCATTGAAGTGATTGGAATGCTTGGAGTAATGTATCCTTTTCATAATTAATGTATTTTTGGATATGCTTGTGATCCCATCATTGACATACATGAGTAATTTGATGAGGTCTATTAAGTGTCACTTGAGGGTGTTACTTCATTGAACTTTCTCTACACTATTTGGTGCCTAATGCCACTATATTTCCTTCGAGAATCCAGGCAATAATAGTGAACACTAGGTTATTTGTTAATTTCGTTTTGCTAAAAATAATCATGAAATGTGCATTGAATCACTCAAAACCATGGTCAAGCAACCGGCTGTCACAAATGCATCTTTTACGATGGTTTTTAGCAACTCAAAATGAAAAACAATGTTATGGCCCTAAAGATAGTCAGCTTATATATATAAAATATAAAATGGCATTTTACCGCCGACCGAAAAATGCTGGTAAAAGAAATCGGTAAAACTTTTACGATGTTTAGATCGGTAATCAGTGAAGAGAATCTTAATGAAAATTGTCACCAACATTTCCATGGCATGTGTTGATGTACATATCTTCATCAACACATTGGAAACGTAGTTAAATAAACTATGATTGATGTCTGCGGACATCGGCAATAATTTTTACCAACATTCATTAGGACATCGGTAAAAAAAATTTATCGACACTAATGAACGTTGGTAAAAGTTTTTATTGACACGCTCGTGGACATCAGTAATACTTTGACCAACAATCAACCAAACATCGGAAGTATTTTTTATCGATGCACTTCCATGTGTTGGTAAAGATTTGTTAATTTTTTTAATCTACAATCGAAGTTAGTTCCAAAAATCAAAAATACATATGCAAATATAGGTCTGCTTAAATAAATCCATCCAAGTAGTTACATGTTCATGACTAAACAAATATATATAAGAACTTGTATTATACCACAATTGAATAACGAAAGTTCGAAGTTATGTAAATATCCAAGGTTCTATAACCTAAATGTCATTGCTAAGTTGGAAAGTGTGCAAAGTTTGGTGGTGCCGGAATCCCTACAATGAACATTAAGAAAACAAGTTAAAACGATCATGAATGAAGTTTAACAAATGGAACCCATTACATAAAATTAAACTTTATGTAACTGAAATTGCTAAGTTGTTGTGTCATAAACTGAGTGACCTTTTTTTGAAATTCTTGAGCTTGCAGCATTGGGGACTCAAGCATGAAAACTTTATCTTTCAGTAATGCATTTTCTTCTTAAATTGGTTGTAGCTAATGCACGAGTGATCCCACGTGTATTTATACTTGGAGGGTCTACAAATAAATTAGATAAGGTTAATACATATTAACAACAATATGTTGATAGACTAGACACCTAAGAATATATTCATATTAATTACTAAAAGGATGTGCATCATTTGTTTGCTCTTTACTACCCGCATTTTCGGTCTTCATGCTTTTGTATTCTTCCTTCGTCTATGAGTCAGTCTCATATGTTGAAAGAATAACATTTCTCCTATATGTACTCGCCATCTATAACATAAACACACATGAATGTATTAGTTTCAACTATTCAAATAAAATAACAACAAATGAAGAAATATACATAATGAAATAATAAAATTGATTTTTGTACAATGCAAGGATAGAAATAGATATAACCATACCAGTTATTAACTAATATTATATGTTGATCATCCCTAACCCAATCAATATCTTCATCGATGTTGTTAGCTTGACTACTTGGCCTGCTTTGTACATCTATATCACATTCTAGTATATGTCTCAATCTGGTGTACAAGTCTTTTGGTTTTGTTTTAACGACAACATGCCAATTGTTGTCTATTGAATCCTCCACATAAAAAATTTGTTGACATTGGGATGCTCAAATAAATGGTTTGTCCTTCATAGATCTATAGTTGATGTTAACACATGTGAACCAAAATTCATCAACTTAGTTGCCTCTCTCACATGAAATTAAGACCTCATATCATTTGCATTTGAATATAACATACTTTAATCTTTGATAGTACCAACCTTCATGATATCAGTGATGTATCTATCTATAGTATTCAACTCTACCGACATCAGGAGTATGTGCATTACAAGAAGACCACTATTCTGGTATTTCATGAATGTATCATTATCCCTTGTATGAAATTTGAATCCATTTGATATGAACCATTTACATCTGAATTCATTACCATTTGGGAATTAATTCAACCAAACAATATCTTCTGGTATACATTGATTTACTTGATCACATTTTTTTCTAATTTGTAACAGTACATATACATAGATAAATGTCATAAATAATGTAAACAACAAGGGGATATGTAAATATGTATAAACTATACATGTTTTTCAACCTAATCTAGAAACTTTGTTTTTTGGAGGCACTGTGCGTCATTGGGATTATTCACTCATTGTTACAACCTCAAGTGTTACCTATAACACAAAAAGTTCATGTCATAACATCAATATATATTTTATGAACAACGTATTATATATAAGTGAAGTTCATGATATTCTTACAATATATGGTAGAACAGCTTTACAATTTAATAGTATGTACATGCACTTGATGGTGAGTTAAGGTGTCCATGTTTACCAACTCTAATGCGCCTGATGAATGCCTCACTCTCTTCACATTGGATTCATCTTTTGGATAAACAATAATGTCTTTGGCATTCCTTTCAGGTTTATTCATTCTTAATTCCATATCTTAGAAATATGTTAAACAGAATGTTATACATTCATCTGCCAAGTATTCCATTGCATTTGACTTTTTTGGTTGACTTTTATTACATACATACCTCTTCAACATAAATAAGTACTTGGCACAAGCATAATGTAATAGTGTGAAGGCAAGTAATATTGTTTACAACTTGTTTCAAACAGAAAGTAAAATAAATAATGTACATTTCCATAGGACACATACAACAGTATTGCATTGGTCCACCCAATCGAACCACATTGCTAAATAAATTGTCAAATGTACCATTACATTGAAAAAACTTGATGAAAGTATCATTTCTAATTAACAAAGTAGTAGTGTAATTTGCTATTCTAATTCTTGTAACTCAACAACTGTTATGGCCTTTATACAATTTGCTGAAGCTCATAATATTTTCATCAACACGAGGCTAACTTTCTTAGATAGAGATCTCCCTAAAGCCAAAAAAAAAAAAAAATTATCGTAGGAGTACGTAATGATCATGACTATTCATATTATAAATGTTGTGTCTTTTCACAACTACTTTACTGTATCTGGTGCTTGAATAATCATCTGAAACTATTAAATTCTTCAACATGTGACAAAAGATATCTTTTTCAGTCCTGTTCATATTATCAACCTATCTGAATTTGGATGTTGTTTGCATGAAGTGACCCCCTTATGTTAGTTTCCTTCAAGTCAATTTTAGCATTCAAATGATTTTTTGATTTGCTTCATATATTTAATAATGTACCAATGATGTTGTCATAGATGTTCTCTTCCATGTGCATAACATCAAAATTGAGACATAGTATGTTATGCTCCAAATATGGCAAAATGAACAAAATACCATTTTTTTTTTCAATTATATCTAAGTCATTTCACTATATTTGTGTTGAACATCATATCGTGCAACCATTCCAACCCTACAATCATTTGTTGATCTCAATTCTACTTTACTGTAAAAAAATGTGTTTGTTTGTTTTTTTATATCTTTGAGTCCAAGGTAGCCAAATGAGAATGACCCATATAACACATCTTCTTATTATGTTTTAATCTACAACTACATGTATCTTTATTACAAACGGGACAAGCTAGTTTACCCTTTGTACTCCAACCCGATATGCATGCATATATCAAAAAGTCAGGTATGGTCTACAATAAAATTGCAAGCATTTAAAAATATTATCATATATGAAAGTCAAATACACATACTCCTTTAGCCCATAACAGATTCAATTCATCAACCAATGGTTGTAGGTAGACATTCATGCTAGTTGTGTTTGGGACTTTTGGTCTTGAGATGATTAATGATAACAACATATAGGGTTATTTTAGGCATATTCAATGTGACCAATTGTATGCCACCAACAAAATAGGTCATATGTTGTAGGTTGAACTCAAATTTTTAAATGGATTGAAGCCATCACTAGTTGAACTCAAGCTTACATTTCAATCTTCTAATGCAAATGATGGGCGAATCTCATAAAATTCTTCTATATTGCACCATCTATTGGATATCTTAGGACTTCATTCTTCACACATTGGTCACTATGCCATGACATATGTTTTGCTTAGTCATTGCGAACATTCTCTTCAATCATGTAGTATGAAAAAAATTCATAGAGTCTTCATTTGTGTCCTTTGATGCTTATGTATCTTTTATTGTTTTTTCATTCCTAAATAACATATAATTATTAAGACACATATCAATTTTTTAGCAATCAAACCCCAACTCTCATTTTTTTTTTTGCTTCATAAACTATCTTTGGCAGCTCTAGCCTCATAAGAAATGCATCTATTAATAACTCAAGCAACAAACTAAAGTTTTTGCTAGTCCACCCAACTGTATTAAAAAACTCTTCTTTGTAAATCTGTTGCACTCTGAATATAAAGGATGTTCGACTTGTTTAATCAATCTTTCATAGTCATCGTTGTTTTGACCATCTTTAGTATTACTTGTTCTTTGAAAAGACAATGCATCTGGTTGTACATGGCACATGTCCAACAATAAACCATGAATGTTTTTGACAACTGTTTTCGAAGCAGATTCTTGTGACATTCTTATCTCACCATGATATTTCCAATAAACATGTGTTTATATAAATCCATTATAGATGATATGTTCAAAAACATCTTTAGCTATAAGGACACTATTGCATCCCATATTTCATTCACTATTTGCATTATGTGTGATAGAAAAGTTACAAATTGTTTCACACCAATTACATATTTAAAACTGTCTCTTCTTTTCATAATCTAATTTCAATTATCCATTCTATAATGGGTCTGTACAAGCAAATTCAATATGATCAACCTATTATATTGTGAATGCTATATTTTAACGATTTGCTTTCTGATTCATGCAATTAAAACTCGTTTGATAGCTTGTCATGCAATCTTTTTATCAAGTACCTAATCATTCTTTTTTCATAATCCTACGTTTTTCAATGAATGTCATAAAATAGTGCCTTGAATATATATACAACACAAACATCATGTTATTCCTAACTCAAAGATCATTAACAATTGGTCCATTGCACCATCTAATGATGAAACATGCTATATGATATCTAAATGAAGCTATAGTTAAAGTGGTCCGAAGCGATTCCAAGTCATAAGTTGTTCAAATGATTCATCGAACACCTAGTAGGTGGATAAAAGGCTAGGGAAGATAAAAAATTAAAGAAAAAAATGAGAGTGTTGTGCATGTGCAGATATTTCATGGAGTTAATATATCAAATTGATAGTACTAAACTCCACAAAGGTTATTAAAAAGTTTCAAAGCCAAATCTGATTGAAAAATGGTGAATTTCATAGAAAAATTTCATTTACATAGCCTAAAACAATATTATACACTAAAATCACTTACAAATGGATAAAAACTAAACTTGAAGATGGAGGAACCTACCTTTGTAATGTTTGGACACCAAAAATCAATGAAAACCCATGGTAATCACCAAAAATGTGTGGTAATTGCCAGTGGGAAGAGGGAGGAAAAAGGAAAAGAGGGAAGAACAAGAAAGGAAAAGATGGGATCGGGTGGATATAAAAAGTCAAAGAAGCTTTTACCAACATGTAAGAAACATCAGTAAAAGTATTGGAAAAACTTTCACTGACACGTAGAGGATGTTGCAAAACCATTATTACTAACGTTCAAAAATAAGGCGTCAATGAAATGGCAACTTATGCCAATGCTCAAACTAGACGTCGATAATGTTTCTCTGAAAAGCACTTACACTGATGTGAGGAATAGTACATGTCAGTGAAAAACTATATTTTTACTGACATCCATTTCCCGCCCATTGGTAAAGACTAATTTTCAAAGACATGTATCTCACACTCGTGGATGAAGGATAATGTTCATCGACGTCTTCAGTTGGATGTCGGTGAAAGTCAATCTTTATGGATATAAACTCCTAAACATTGGCAAAATGGACTTTCACTGATGGTCACTTTCCCACACATTGGTGAATCCATGTTTTCTTTTGTATTGTGTGTGTGTGTGTGTGTGTGTATGTATATATATATATATATATATATATATAGGTTTCTCTATCTTGCATACGTTTATAACCCTCTCTCTTTTCACGTATCCTTTTTGTGGCTCATGAAGTACCTTTGTTAATTTGTTTGCCTTCTTTCTTTGATCCCATTTTTGAATGTTATATAATGTAAGTAAGAGAAGAAATTGGAGAACAAAGAAATGACCGTCCAAATTAACAGAAGAAACCACAAATTGATTCTCTATTTGTAGTATAGTAAGAAAAAATCCAGTTATCCACTTAATGAGTTTTAAGCAATGTTGGCACCATTTTCTTTGGATAAAATTTTTCATATTCATTCATTCATCATGTTAGTCATCAGTAGTTTCTTTTTCCTCCAGAGCTGGATTGCCAATTTCATGGAACCAGAAATGGTACTTTTCAACAATGATTCATTGTCCATGATTTGCTATTTGGCAGCCAACAAAGCTTGGTTCATCTCATACATATTTGAATAGGCCACTACTATGGGTATACAGGTCCACCACTTAACTCTTTCAAGTCTCTCTATATGGAATTTTTTGTCCCTTTGCTAGTCATGGGGAGGTTATTTTGTCTTTCTATAAAGGTGATTTTTTGTCACCTTTCAATGTTTTGTGCTTGTAGGGGGCCACACCTCTCTATCACAAAGGATATGTTTGTCATTTTAACACCTGACTATTGAGTTTAATAGTTGAGTGTTGAACATTAAATATGCCTCACATTTAAGAAGATAGACTGCACTTGTTTCTAGAACGACCTGGTGTTTTGGGTTCTATGTTCAAGGCATGTTTTATGCGAGTCCAAAAAAATCTGCTCTGAAATTAAAGCATATTGCTAAAAGGTAAAAGGGAATTCATCCGCATGGAACAAGTATCAATAGAAGGGGAAAACAATCAATTTAGAGAACCCCAAATTAAGGAGATAGAAAAAACAAACAACTGATCACATATTCCTACACAATGAAAATGAAATTGCAGCCCTTTTCCTTGAAATTTATCAAGAAAATAATACAGGGAATTTTCGCGCCCCCAAGAAAATCACCCAATGCCTTGTTTACTTATTATGGAAGGAGGTGTAGCACATGTTAATATTCACTCGGTAAAATCTGTTAGTTGAAACAATATAGGCAACAGATCTGATTACCAAGATTAGTGGGATAGGTTGCCATCTTGAGTTATTCTTGTTGGCTCAGTAATTGTCATCCTTATCCCTTGTCTTTAAAAGTTGAAAGTAACAAAGCAAGGGCATGTAACACAGATCAGCAACGACCACATAATGAAGCTCGTCTCCTTCCCTTGTGGATGTAGGTAGTAATGCCAAACCATGTAATCGTGTGTGCTTCTTTGTCTCTTTAAACCCTTGTTTCTCTGCTTTCTTCTACTCCATGATTATTAACTTGGTATTAGAGCAGGTGTGAGTTCCATCATCCGTTCTATTCTTTAACCATGGCAACAACACACCAAGAAGGAAGCTTTTGTTTGAAGTGGATCATCAAACCAAGGAAATAACACTATGAAGATAACCTCACAGCTTGTCACAGGCCCAAACTATCTAAGTTGGGCAAAGGCAGCCAAACGTTTTTTGAACAGTCGTTCAAAGGTGGGATACATTAATGGTGACAAGAAGCCACCGGCAAGGGATGATCCAAAGTATTGTGAGTGGAAGTGTGAGAATGACATGGTCATGACATGGCTAACTAATTTCATGGATTCTTCTATCACAAATCTTCTTCTCTATGTGGAGATGGCAAAGGACATTTGGGACAACTTGAAAGAAATGTTTGGTGAGCAGAACAATCTTGCTCATGTTTATGAAATCAAATATGAGATTACACAATTCACTATGGGAGAAAAAGCAATTACTCTTTACCTCGGTCAAATGCGCAACCTATATGATGAATTGCTTCAATATCGTCTAGCCACTTCCGATCCTGAAGTATATAAAAAAGATTTGATGAAGACAAGATCTCTAAGGTTCTTGCTGGCCTTGGAAGTGATTATGAGGCTCTGTGCAGCCAGGTACTTAATTCTAATCCCCTACCATCTTGTAATAGTGTGTACCAAATGATACAACATGAAGTGGCTCGAAGGAAAGTTATCAATGTCCCTCCAAAACTCAACGTCACTGAAGAAAATAGTGACAAGATGCTATGTTATACAAAAGGCGAGAACAAGCAAAGCGAATTCAAATCAGGTGTCGAGAGCTTTAATGGCCAAATGAATCGATTATGCCTGAAATGCACTCACTACAAGAAAACAGGCATACCCGACAACACTGTTGGGAGCTGGCTGGACGTCCTAGCAGACAAAAATCTTCAAGGCCACCAGATTTTGTGAACTTTGTGACTAAAGATGACCTTATGAAATGTTTCCAGAAATTTGCAAAGACTACCAACCAATGTTGTAAAAGGCGAGAAAACGAGGCAAGGCGAGGCGAGGCGTTAATTGAAGCATAAGCTTCACGGACAAATTTGTGAATCATATAATATTTATAAAAAATAATAACAAAACTGAAAAAAATGACTACAATACTAAGCAAGAAATAAAACTTATGAAGCCTATAGGTAAAAAGGGGTTTTGACATGCATTTTCATGGTTGGGATTGCAGCCTTGAATACACAACGCATGAAGCAGGCTCATTTATACTTGAATAACAGATTGTTTAAACCAAACTTAATTCTGACCTTGAACAGAAAACCAAGCTGATGTGAAGTTCCACTATAGTTTCATGTGCAAATAATCATAAACAGCATGGAGAGGTGGTTTTAAAGGTATGAGAATGAACAGCAATGTTGGAGGGCTCTGTTGGGGAGATCTGTCTAGAAGTTGGAGTGGGCTCTGTATCGGGCTGGTGGTCTGGGAGCTAAAACATCTGATATGACACCGGCGTTGGATCAACCGAAGAAATAGAAATGGATGTCAGACATGATTCAGATCTAAATCCTACCTGTTTGCACCTAGACCCGTTCAGCCTGCCGGTGAGTCCATATGTACCGCCTAGTGCTTGGAGGGGGATGCCCTTTGGCTTCGGAGTTTGGACCACCCTCTATCCCCTTCTTCCCATCTCGGCGATTTGTTCTCACTCGACCCTCGCTTTACATGATTGTCGTCGCCGGTTACGTTCCGGTAAAGTTTCCTTCTTACCTCATCCATCATAGAACAACAACAATCAAGAAAGGGTAGGCGAGGCGGTGAAGGTTCGTGTCTATGGCGGGGAGAGAAGTTCGTGAGTACACCAATCCGAGTGACCCAAAAGGTGCGTATCTAGGAACTCCCCATGACTTTCCCCTCTTCTTTGTGTCGTGTTGATATTGATTTTTTATGGTGGTCGGTTTTGTGTTGGTTGTGGCCACGGCAAATAAGAAATGGGGAAGGGAAAGGATAGGATTGATGACGATGATATCACAAATTTGTCCATGGGGCGTATGCCTCAAGCATTAAACGTACCACAGATGAGGTGTATGCCTCTACCAAATGAGGTGCACGCTTCAGGGATGTGTGCACCTCACAGGCCTGCCTCAAGGCGTTTTTAGAAAAAAATGCCTTGAGCCGGTTTATTTTTGTAAGAAGCGTACGCTTCTTACAACATTGCTACCAACCTTATAACATCTCAACCTATTGGGAACTCGAGTGAAGGTAAGAACTTTGCTTTAATGATAATTTCAAAATGTTCACCTTGGCTGATTGATTCTGGAGCCACTGATCATGTAACCAGTGACCCAAGAAATCTAGGTGAGATAGACAAAGAAAAAAAAAAAAACAGCATGTCTTTACTACTCACAGGAGTCCAATTAGTGTTGATGGCATTGGCGAAACTAGCTTTTTTGACAAAGGAATGATGTCTAATGTCTTGTATGTTTCAAAAATAAGTTCTAGCTTAATATCTATTAGCAAATTAACCAAATCTCATAACTGTTTGGTTATTTTCTCATCAAAGGAGGTGAATTTTCAAGAACAAGGCACGAAGAAAGTGATTTGTAGAGGTCAAGAATAGGGTGGTCTCTATGTCATGGATTCGTGTGACTTTTAGTATCTTACTAGTAGGAAAAACTTGAACGAGTGAGACTACAAGGAGTGACATGCTCGGCTCGGCCACATATTGGATAGCAGTTTGCAGCAGTTTGTTCCTAATCTTGTCACTGAAAATTGGGCATGTGATGCTTGTGAATTTACAAAATTTACAAGGTTACTTTCCACACTTCTAGTAAAAGGTCCTCTAATTTTTTTGATCTTGTTTTCTCTGATGTTTGGGGACCTGCCCCTGAGGCCTCTTATGTAGGATTCAAGTACTATGTTTCTTTCATTGATGATAAATCTAGAATGACATGGATCTACTTTCTTCATAATAAAAGTAAGGTGCCTAAGGTCTTTGAAGACTATTATAGCATGATCGTAACTCAGTACAATGTGAAAATTAAAAAATTTTGGTCTGGCAATGGTGGGGAGTATGTCAATGATACTCTAAAATCATCTTTGGCAAAGTAAGGCATTGAGCCTTAGTACACCTACTCAGGGACACCTCAACAAAATGGTGTCGCTGAAAGAAAAAACCATCAATTACTTAATATTGCCCATGCTCTTATGATGCATATGAATGTTCCTGCTTGTTTTTGGACTGATGCTATTGCCACTGTATGTTACCTGTCTAATAGAATACCAAATTCCAGTATAAATTATGAAATCCCTATTTAGCTTCTTCTTGATAGAAAGTGCTCTATTCAACATCTAAAAGTGTTTGGCTGCAAATGTTATGTGTATATTCAAGACCATCTTAGAAATAAGTTTGAGAAACATGCTGTTAAGTTTGTTTTTTTGGGATATTCTAGCAAAAAATAGAGGTTATAAATGCTATGATACTATTTCTAGAAAACTGCTTGTCTCTCGTGATGTTAAATTTTTTTAGCAGGAACCATTCTTTGAGACGCCAAATCAGGCGGAGAAAACCAATAACAGTTTCATGAACTCCTCCAACCTTACCACTAAACTGTTCGACCTATCATGGACCTTTTACTCGAACCATAAATATCTACCACTCTTGGTACTCCCCACTCATCTTGTAGCCCTAGCTCATTCAACTCGCCTATTGAAGCTCATCAACCTATTACTAACCCTGTCCTTGAAGAACCTATCACTCTACCTCAAGACATACCCCTTAAAGACCAACATGTGCGTCGATCATCCCGCCTTACTAGACCACCTACAAAACTCGGTGATTATTACACCTACCTCACTACAAACCAATACTTAACCCCTAAACATCTCACAAACCTATAGGAACTATGTCCTCAATACATATCTCTACACTGAACCAAAAAACTTTGAAGAGGCCATCAAACATGTTCAGTGGAAGGAAGCTATGAAAGAAGAATTGAATGCCCTAGAGAAGAATCAGACTTGGTATTTGGTGCCTCTTTCTGAGGAAAAAGAATTTAGGCTGCAAGTGGATATACAAGACCAAATACAAAAGTGATGAAACTATTGAACGGTTCAAGGCATGACTTGTTGCGAAGGGGTTCACTCAAACTAAAGGAATTGACTACTCTAAAACATTTGCTCCCGTTGTAAAAATGAATACAGTCAGAACTTTGTTGTTTATTGCTGCAAATAAGCAGTGGGACTTGATGCAACATGATGTGAAAAACATCTTCCTCAATGGGGAACTTACTGAGGAAGTGTACATGGAAATCCCTCTTGGTGTGAGCAGTACGAGTAGCTATGCATGCAAGCTAAAAAAGGCTCTTTATGGTCTCAAGCAATCTCCTCGGACATGGTTTGCTCGCCTTAGTGATGCCCTTGTTCAATGTGGTTTCATACGAAGTTATGCATATTACCCCACGTTTATTTGTATTCATGAATCTAAAATTAGTATCCTCTTGGTCTATGTTGATGACATTATATTAACAGGTGATGATGACATTTTTATGCTTTGCGTGAAGACATTTCCTAACAAGCAATTTGAGATCAAGGATCAAAGAGATTTTTTCACTAGTTATAAGGCCATCAAGTATTTGCATCGTTTTATCTATTGCCATTATCAAAAAATGGGAAATTCGTGAACTTGATATAAAAAATGCTTTTTTTCATGGATGTCTTCAAGAAATTGTATATATGGCTCAATCTCCAAGGTTCGAGAGTTCACGATATCCAACTCATGTTTGCAAACATAACAAGGCTCTTTGCGGCCTCAAACAAGCTTTAAAAGCTTGGTTTGATAGGTTAAGTGATTTTCTTCAGCAATATGGTTTTGTTTCCAACTACCCTCACAATGGTTGTGATACTCTTATACGTCTTGTCTATGTGGACGACATGGTGCTTACTGGGAGCATTTTGCATTTTATTTCTAAGCTTATATAAAATTTCAAAAAATGAATTTCCAGTGAAGGATATAGGGCACTACAATATTTCCTTGGAATTGAGATACTTTATACACTTATGGACTTTTTCTAAGCCAAGCCAAATATGTTCAAGATATTCTAGAAAAAAAGCAAAAATGCTTGATTGTAAGTCGATTTCTACACCAATGGCCATCAAAATAGATGTTAATTTTTCAATTGAAAGGTAGTTGAAAATGCCACTGAATATAGGTCTCTTGTGGGAGCCCTACAATACCTGAACAATATTAGACCTGAGTTCTCATATGTTGCCAGCTTTGTTAGTAAATTTATGCATTATGCATTCACCTGTTGACAGGCAATTTCAACTCGTCAAGTGGATTCTTCGCTATATTAAAGGCTCTTTGGATCTTGGATTACAAGTTTTGGCTCAAGGTTCTCTAGACCTACATGCTTTTTCATGTGGATTGGGCAGACGGTAAATTTTCAAGGCAATCTACTTCTAGCTATTGCACTTTTCTTGGCGCAAATTGTATCTCATGGAGTGCCAAGAAACAAAGCATTGTGGCCAGGTCAAGCACAGAGGCCGATTATCTATCCATGGCTTCTACAGCTGCCGGATTTGACTAGGTTTCTTCAAGTTCTTGAAGATGTTGGAGTGATGACCAAGAAACCTCCTATTCTATATTGTGACGATGTAAGTGCTTTACATATAACAAAGAACCTTGCTTTCATGATCGGTTGAAACACATCCAAATTGATTTTCTTATGTTCGAGAGATGGTGGAAAAGAGCAGTTTAATTCCGAAATATGTTGAATCTCATAAATAACTTGCTGATTTCTCCACCAAGCCATTAGGGACGAAGGAATTTTTGGCTCTCCGAAGGAAACTCAGCCTCATTAGTAGGCTTCATTTGAGGGGGAACATTGAGAATTCAAATTCAAGTGTGAGCGGTAACAGTTGTGCTCCCTCCCAACCGTTGTGCTGCCTAGAAGCCTAACTGCTGAAATCTCATGTATTTGTTTTCCCATGATGGTGAATGTAAATATATAGAGCAAGAATTAAGGAAAAAAAAAAAAACCTGTCATCGTGGACGTAAATTCTGTATACAGAATTGAACCACGTTAACTATTGCCTTCTTTATTGTCCGTTTTCTTTAACTTGGAGATGGTGGTGGGAGAGAAAATTCAAAACAAAGTCGTTTCGAGCATGGAGAATGTCCTTTCCCCTGGTAATTTGGAAATTATGGAAATATAGAAAACTGGTGATTCATGAAGCAAGAGACATTTCAGCACAGGTGGGATATGTAATTCTATTTGGGAGGATATCAAGAAAGTACTAAACAATGATAAGTGGACTGTTAAATTGCAAAAAGGAATTTCTTTATGGTTAACTTGGGGAACCTGTGGCCGCCATGTGAAGGAGCAGGTGCTTGTCCTGTCAGTATATATAGAAGATAGAAGATAGCAGTCTAGGAAGTAACATATATTATAGGATCAAAAGTTGGTGCGTACGTGAAAGCTGGTCGCTGTAGGAAACCATGGTCGAGAAGATTGGAGGCGAGGGACCGGCATATTATAAACTTGATCTGTCAAACCCATGGTGAGATTAAAATGGTTTTTGGTACTAAACGATGGAGGATTTAGATGAAAAGTGCATTCATGGAGCTTTGTTCAGTAGGCATGGGCGTATTCTTTAGAGAGAAGAAGGAACGGAATATATCGATGCTGAACTGTAGTCCTGCTAAAAAGGCCATTGAACTTCTCCGTTTTGATTGTTTGTATGAACGATCTCTTGACTCAGCTGTTGAATGGGACAATTACCTAACATTCGGGCAACTGCCAAGTTTTTTTGGGCTAGGATGTTGTCAAGGCTGAGTCCTTTTGTCCGTTTCTTTTTGTTTCTTTGTTCTTTGTGGCCTTCTGTATGTCTTTCCATTATTTTTTTATTAATAGCAAGGGAAGGAGCCCCTCTCTCCCAGGCTCCCAGCAGCATTGCACCGGAAATTTTCGTAAAATTAAATCCATAGTGTTCGACCTTTTTGAAGAAAACCAGTCAAATTTGTAAAAAATCGGCCGATGTAGCAGACGGTCACAGACCGGGAGTGCCAAATTCGTACTTGTATACGGTAATGGTTTAGGAATGAACAAGCCTTAGGACAGTTCGACTGGTTCTAGCTCAAGTCAAGCCCTTTCACTGGTTCTAGCTCATCATTGTTGTAAATCTCCCACTGTTTTCTTCTGTCGATCGTTTTTAACTCTTTCTCCCTTCTTCCTTAATCGGTGGCCTTATCTTCTCTGGAAAGCCCGACGGTCAGGAGAATCCTGAAAGTCTGATAATGTGGTATCCGTAAGAAACTACAAGTGTAGGACTCCACCAGTCCAATGGAACGTGCTTCTTGAGGTATGCGTGGCATCTTCCATCCTCGACCGCTCAATGGTTGTGCCTGGACCGTATCAGGAGTTCCGACCTCCACTCGGTGCGTATTGCACTCTCTGGTTTGTCGTGCGCCTGAGTCCTCTGCTCCTGCTTCGAAATCCCATCGAAGATGGTTCTGGGAAGCTGCTATCTGCGACCCCCATCATTATGATCTTCTTTTACAGTCCTGCAGTAGTGACTTGGATGCACTGAAGCGGATCCATTCATCCCTAACCACTAGCGGCCTCATTCGAGGACGTCCGCGATTGAGCTCCCGAGTCATCTTCAACTATTCTGGACTTGGAATGTTGGATGATGCACGATCGCTTTTTGATGCGCTAGACTGCAGAGATTCTTTTGTTTGGAACACCCTCATCAGAGGATACGCCAATGCCGGCTCCTCCCAGGAAGCTCTCCAACTTTACGCGCTTATGCACAACTCCGCCGTCCCATCGGATAACTTCACTTTCCCGTTTGCTCTCAAGGCCTGTGCGACGGCGTCACAGCTGCTCGAGGGCAAGCTGATTCATGGCCAAATTCTTCGCACTGGCTTCGGGTCGGACGCCTACGTTGAAGCTGGTTTGGTCGATATGTATGCCAAATGCGGTGATGTTAGAGCAGCCCGCAAAGTGTTCGATAAAATGTTCAGGAGAGACTTAGTTTCCTGGACGGCCATGATTACCGGCTATGAGCAGTCCGAATGTGCCGACGACTCCTTGGAAATGTTTCTGAAGATGCAGAAAGAAGGCTTCGTGCCGGATTGCGTGACGTTGGTGACCGTTGCATCGGCCGTTGCTCAGCTAGGGGCTCTTAAAGAGGCCAAGTCCATCCACGCCTGTGTTATTCGCAATGGCTTCGAGGAGGACCTCTCGGTCGACAATTCCCTTGTATCCATGTACGCTAGATGTGGGGATGTTGGTCTTGCGCGCAGGGTGTTTGATAGAATGTCGGATAGAGATCGCATTTCTTGGAATTCGATGCTTTCGGGCTACAGCCAAAATGGACATACCAGGGATTCTCTTCTGCTTTTCGATCAGATGAAACTTTCCGGTGTGAAGCCCAACTCTGTTACTGTGTTGACTGTGGTATCTGCATGTGCATGCCTTGGATCTCTGCAAGTCGGCAAGGCAATTCACAGGTTTATCATTGATAACGGGATCGAGTTTGACAATACGTTACGGAATGCAATTGTAGACATGTATGCAAAATGTGGGGACTTGGACACTGCTGTCCAACTATTCGAGACCATGCATGAAAGAAATACGAGCTCCTGGAACGTGATAATCTGCAGTTATGGGATGCATGGCTACGGAAAAGATGCCGTCGCCTTGTTCTACCGTATGCAAGACGACGGGTTCGAACCAAATCACGTTACCTTTACATGCCTCCTTTCCGCTTGCAGCCATGCTGGACTCGTGGATAAGGGCAGGGAATGCTTCTACCTCATGCGGCGGACAGGCGTGGTACCTACTGTGAAGCATTATGCCTGCATGGTGGACATGCTTGGCCGTGCCGGATTTTTGGACGAAGCTCGCAACTTGATAGCGGAGATGCCATCCCAACCAAATGACAGTGTATGGGGAGCCTTGCTGGGTGCCTGTAGAATCCACAGGAACTTGGGACTGGGGGAGTACGCAGCAAATAACCTGTTTCATTTGGAGCCGGATCACGCTGGTTACTATGTCCTCATGTCCAACGTCTATGCTGCATCTGGAAAATGGAAGGAGGTGGGGAAACTGAGAGAGATTATGAGGTTTAAAGGATTAAAGAAGCCGGCTGCGTGTAGTATGATCGAGTTTGATGGAGAAGTTCACGCATTCTATTCGTCAGACCGTTCCTGCCCTGATTTAGGACCGCTGTACAGGCAAGCAGAGACGTTGGTGATGGAAATAAGAGGGCTTGGTTACTTGCCTGACCGGAGCTGCGTGCTGCATGATGTTGAGGATGAAGATAAGGAACACATTCTCAGTTTCCATAGTGAGAAACTGGCGCTCGCTTTTGGTCTAATGCATACATCTCCCGGCACACCAATACAGGTTACCAACAATCTCAGGGTTTGTTGTGATTGCCATATAGTATTCAAGTTTATCTCTAACATGTACAGGAGGAAGATCACTTTAAGAGATTCAAACCGTTTCCATCATTTTGAGAAGGGTGTTTGCTCATGCAGGGATTATTGGTAAGATCTGACGTTCCCACTTCAACCTAATGCCACAGTTGGACAAGCAAACGTGTGACGCCTGCAGTTCATATGGCAAACACTCGCGATGATTGAACTTTTCCTGCTTGGGATGGACTCCCATGGCCTTTCTTTGTATTCATGTTCCTATTTTTTTATACGATCATTCTTTACTCCGTTTGTTGAACTTTTCATGAATTAACAGTGATATCCAGCGATTGGAAAAGTTTCCAAGAGAACATTTATAAAAAAATTAAGCTGAAAAGATTTCCTTGTTATCTGTTGCTTGTTGGGGAATTATGACCATGACGCTACAAACTGTCTGGTCATTGCATACTGTTTGCTCTCATTTACTAACCTTGAATTTCTGACAAGGACTCGTAACCTCCAACTATTGGCATTAGGACAGAAAGGAAGACTTTTTGAAGGAAGGTGCAGTTGGGTGGGAAAGGGAACAAGAATACAAAGGAAGGCCATCTTACAGAGAGCAGTTTCATATGAAAAGCAAAGAAATAAATCCCGTTTCTTGTCAACAGTCGAAATCTTCAAATCAGCTGCTTTTGGAGCCAGACCTGGAGTACACGACTCAAAGAGAACGGTGGATTCCCTCTAGATTTTTTGTCCACTATCTCTATCAGTGATTCTCGCAGTTTCTGTTCACTGTTCAAAAAATAAATAGAGGAAAAAGAGACTCTGTTCTTCCAGGCTTTTAGCTAGGTAAAAAAAGGGCATAGTGATACGTGGACAAATTGAAGCCATTGCGTATGTTCCTTTGTTGTGCTTTTGCTGTATTTGATTTATTTATGTTGAGTCTCGATGTAAACTCGAATGTTTACCTGTATCGGAACACCTTCCCAAAACCAGTTTCAAGTGTAAGATTGAGATTCTTTGTTTTAGATGGTCGGTATGAAAGTTTTGTAAGTGACTTCAGTCATTCTTTGTAAGTAAAGTATAAAAGTTTACTTACTTGTCCTCGTAAGATACTCAACTATTTAAGTGAATATATTGCAAGTTTTATTTCCACTCTTTGTGTACTTTGTGTCTTGAGTTTTCAAAAAAGCGTTCAAGTGATCTGCGCTCACTTGAACAAAGCGAAGGCTTGCGGCTTACTGGCTAGAGTTTACCATGTCGCACGGTCCGAATGAGTCGGCCCATGACAGCTGGTATCAAAGCCCAGTTTCTACTCAATCTGAGAAAGCAATTGGAGAGTCGGTGTAGAACTTCACGCCGACTTGCTGCTGTTGAGGAGGACGCCATGACATCACAATACAATTTGCGATGTGCCAAAAGCAAGGAACCGGCCCAGAGGATACGAACCCGGCCCATGACCAGGGAAACCTGAAGGAGACGGTGAACCGGTTGGTCGCAGATGTGGCCACTCATGAGGAAGTTCTCAGCTTCGTTGTCGAAACCTTTGACAGATTCAAGGAGATGAAGTTGAAGCGGGAACAGATGGCCGAGTCAGTGGCCATGAACCGATCACTCTCTGACTTGATGAAGACCCTACAAGATGATGTTGCTGGACTTCAGGCTTCAAACCAGAAATTGCTACGTACTAATTCAGCCAGTAGTAGTCAAGAAAGAACTAGTAGGGTTGACGTTCAACGTTCGGTGAAGTACAGTTGTAGCCTGGATGTCAGGGCGATCAACAACTTTCTGTTCCAAGTTGACTACTACCTGGACTTACAGAACGTAGTAGAAGAGGACTTAAAGATCAAAACCGCAACGATGTTAGAGGGAGATGTGGCTTAGTGGAGGCAAAAAATATTGGACATTGAGAATGCAGACTGCATGATTCGTACCTTCGATGACTTTCGCAAGCAATTGAAGGGATACTTCATGCCCGTGAATGCTGAAAGACATACCTATCGGTTGGTTGCGAACCTGACGCAGACAGACGCCTTGAGAGATTATATCAGGGTCTACCAAAAGGTCATGTTAGACGTGTCTATGATGCTAGAAAAAGATAAACTTCACTGGTTCATCATAGGGCTCCAATCTTGGACTACATTAGGCCACCAAGAGAAGTGACGAGACACCAAAAATGAATCGTCGTCCCAGAAGCCAACCGAGAGAGAACCCTTCTTTCGCAAGGACTACACTGGGCCACCAAGAGAAGTGACTTGTTGGGTCTGCAGAAGAAAGCATCATGCGCGTCTGCCCGAAACGTGTGGGACCTACCGGGTAGGCCAATGCCGTGAGGGCCACCGAAGGCGAGGCCGAAGAAGGGCAAACACGGATGGGTGCTGCCCAGACGATCAATGTTGTCCAAAGTCGCGTAGTGTCTAGCAGTATGGTGAACAAGGAGTTGATGTACCTAGATGTCACTCTGAAATGTAATGTCTACTGTTGCAATGGTAGACTCCGGGGCAACGGATAACTTCGTCTCAAGAGAGGAGGCGAAGTGAGTGGGATTGAGGCCTATGCCGCAGCAGAGGATCCTTAAAACGGTGAACTCTGAAGCCAGGCCCATCCTAGGAAAAGTGAAGGTGTAACGGTTCAGATTGAAGGCTGGACGGGAGTCACCAACTTCTTCGTGGTACCCCTGGACGATTTCAATGTGATTCTTAGAATGGAGTTCCTTAG
Source organism: Nymphaea colorata (assembly GCF_008831285.2). NCBI lineage: Eukaryota > Viridiplantae > Streptophyta > Magnoliopsida > Nymphaeales > Nymphaeaceae > Nymphaea > Nymphaea colorata. The sequence goes on along the minus strand of NC_045139.1, from coordinate 22,371,777 downwards.
ATGTCAGAAAATGACGTTGCCAAAATTCAACACATTGACGTGCGAATCAGTTCCATACAGTGCATTGCCACTCCACCAGAAACAAGTCCCAGTCGACGTTGTTGACAATGCAAGTGAAGAAGGGCGTTCGTCATAGGAACAAACATTCCTCGTGGCTGTACGTCTACAAGAAGATGGCCCTCAGCCGAGAGTCATTCCCCTAGGGCTAGTCCCTTTCCTGAAACAGTTCGAGGGAGTGATGTCGAGCTGCCCAAATGCCTACCTCCCAGACGTGAAGTTGATCATGAGATTGACTTGGTTCCCAGAGCCAAGCCACAAGCTATGATCCCCTACAGAATAGATCCGGCCAAACTGAAGGAGCTGCAGAAACAGCTTGACGACATGATTGAGTCAGGGATCATCCGTCCCTCTAAGGCACCCTTTGGAGCCCCTGTGTTGTTCCAAACGAAGCATGATGACTCCAAGAGACTCTGTGTGGATAACCGCACTTTGAACAAAGTGACGGTGAAGAACAAGTATCAATTGCTTTTGATTGCAGACTTGTTTGACCAGTTGGGCAAGACGAGGATCTTTTCGAAGCTAGACTTTCGATGCGACTACTGGCAAGTCAGAATCGTAGAAGGTGATGAACCAAAGACAACTTACGTCACCCGCTATGAAGCGTATGAGTTCCTAGTCATGCCATTCGGGTTGACGAATGCCCCTGCGACTTTCTCGACTCTCATGAACAAGATATTCTACCTCTACCTTGACAAGTTTGTGGTAGTTTACCTTGATGACATTGTGGTCTTTCGCAGCAACCTAGAAGAGCATGTCGGTCACTTGAGGACGGTGTTCTAGGTACTCAAAGAAAATGATCTCTATGTGAAGAAGGAGAAGTGTCTCTTTGGCTAAAGAGATATCAGTTTCCTCATCCATATTTTAGGAGATGGCCAACTACGAATGGACCCGAAGAAAGTGAAAGGTGTCCAAGATTGAAAGCCGCCCTCAAATGTGTCTGAATTGCGGTGCTTTCTTGGGTTGGCCAATTATTATCGACGGTTCATCATGGGGTACTCATTGATAGCGGCGCCCCTCACTGACCTTCTCAAAAAGAATCGATTCTAGATTTGGACTCAGTCAGCCCAAGATGCCTTTGAAGGCCTGAAGCGTGCCCTTGTACAAAAGCTTGTTCTCAAGTTGCCAGATCACTCAAAGCCCTTTGAAGTACACACGGACGCCTCAGATTTTGCCATCGGTAGAGTACTAATGCAGGACAGTCATCCGATCGCCTATGAGAGCCGAAAGCTAAAGGACCATGAGAAGCGGTACACAGTGCATGAACGAAAGATGACCATCATTGCTTGCGCATATGGAGGCATTACCTACTGGGGGCAGAGTTTGTCGTCGAGACATATAATGTCGTCACCAGCTACTTCAAGACTTAGAAGAAGTTAACTCCGAAGCAGGCTCGTTGGTAGGAATTCTTGGCGGAGTTTGATTTCGTTTTGGAATACAAGGTTGGTAAGACCAACGTGGTAGCAGATGCATTGAGTCCAAATGCAGAACTTGCAGCCTCTCGAGTGGGGACCTCTGAAGCCCAATTGGAGGGTGCGCTCCTCGAGCGGGTTCATGAAGGAATGCGGCAGGACTCATCGGCCCAACACTTGGTTGCCTTAGCCGAAGCGAGAAAGACTCGAAGATTCTGGCTACAAGATGGATTGCTCCTCACCAAGGACGGACGCGTTTTCGTGCCGAAATGGGGCAATCTTCGGCGGGAGCTAACAAATGAGTACCACGATACGCGAAGACCTGCCTCATCTGCCAATAGGACAAGGGGGGTAACTAGAAGCCTACCGGCCTGCTCGAGCCTCTGTCTATTCTGGAGCGTTCGTGGGAGAGCATCTCCATGGACTTAATTGTGAGTCTACCCAGAGTTGATGGCCACAGCTTTATCTTCGTTGTTGTAGATAGGTTTTTTAAGTATGCCACGTTCATCCCAACTACGAAGGAAAGCCAGCGGAGAAGACAGCAGAGATGTTTGTGAAAAACATCGTGAAGTACTGGAGTGTGCCGAAGAGTATTGTGAGCGATCGTGAATGTTCGCTTCATGGGCAAGTTTTGGCGTGAAGTATTTCAGTTGTTTGACTCAGACTTGTTGTTTTCCACAAGCTTCCACCTGCAAACTGATGGCTAAACCAAACGCATCAATGCCTTGTTGGAACAGTACCTGCGGCACTTTGTCAGTGCCAACCAGAAAAACTGGGTAAAGCTGCTTGATGTTGTCCAATTCTGTTACAACCTACAGAAGAGCGAGTCTTCTGACCACAGTCCCTTCGAAGTAGCCACCGGACAGCAACCGTTGATGCCTCACACTCTTGCTGCCTAAGAGAAGGGAAGACCTAGCTTCGCCTATGACTGGCAAGAACAGACGGAAGTAGCTAAGGCGTTCTTGCACAAGGCCGTCAAAAAGATGAAGAAATGGGTTGACAAGAATCGGAGACCTGCTGAATTTCGAGTGCGAGACCAAGTTCTTGTCAAACTATACCCAGACCGCTCAGGTATCTTCCGTGAACGACACCGAGCACTGATCCGAAAGTATGAAGGGTCGTTTACTGTGGTCAAGAGGATTGGAAAGCTAGCATATACGTTAGACTTCAATGTACATTATGTGTTTCTCGTCTACAACCTTAAGCCCTTCTATGCTGATGATGAAGATCCGAACAAAAACCAGCCGCGACGAGAGCCGATCTTGCAACGAGCTCCTTCGACCCGAAGGGTCACCGACCGATTGTTAGACCAGATCTTTCGACACAAAGTCAACAACCTTGATGAACCGAAGCGATACTTAGTCAAGTAGGTAGATGAAGACCAACCAACATTGGAGTATGTCTTTGGTTTGAAACAAAACCATCCAGAAGAAGTCAGGATCTACCATGAAGCTGCTAGTGTCGAAGACGGCGCTTGATTTGAAGGAAGGAGTATGTTCCCTTGTGTCGTGTTTGTACGGTCATCATTTGCTTTTGTTTTGTTTATGTTAAGTTTTAGTGTAAGCTCGAATGTTCACCTGTATCGGAGCACCCTCCCAAACCGACCCCACGTGTAAGATTGGGATTCCTTGTTTTGGATGATTGAGATTCCTTGTTTTGGATGACTGGCATGAAAATTTTGTAAATGGCTTCGATCATCCTTTGTAAGTAAAATGTAAAAACTTACTTGTTTTTCCTCGTGAAGTACTCAATTGTTTAAGTGAATATATTACGAGCTTTCTTTCCACTTTTTGTGTACTTTGTGTCTTGAGTTTTTAAAAAAACATTCAAGTGATCTACGCCCACTTGAACAGGCGAAAGCTTACGGCTTACTGGCCGAACGAAATAACACAGGTGAAGTTTCAAAGCATGCAACTCCTGTCTTGTTATTACACCCTTGTCAACATCCGTTCTGCAGCTAATATTGACTCCTTAAGAAATCGGCCCTGCACAAGCATATTAACAAGATGCAAAATAAGATTATTGTCACTTTACAACTTTTTTTTGGGGGGGGGGGGAAGTATGCATATTGGGATGCACATCAACTTCTTTGATGGGAGACGAAAACCGACATTTACAACATCGATTCTTAATAGCGACGCGTCTAATCAAGACCTATGATATAGTAGATCCCAAACGTTTCTAATTCTGCCCAACCACATCAATTCAGTATTTCGTCAAAATATTTAATCCAACGAACAACTTCAACATCCAAATTCGTCACAGCCTCCTCCCTACAGACTGAAAAATTGTAACCAGTTTTGACAAATAGCTTCTACCCACTATCCTCCAGTTCGACACCAGCATGATGCAAAGCGATTATTAGGGTTAACATCTTTAGTCACTCACATATTTATCATTCAAGAGATTAAAATATGACATAACAGGGTCTCCCACAATATATTGCTTCATCAAGTAGCATAATGCGAACAAACCACAGAAAATATTTTGTTCGTCAGTTCATTATGTGCTTTCATGTCGAACTGGTAATATAGGAAAGGTCTTACCAGAATAAATAAACCATTAATTCCCCAACTTCGAGCTCATCAAATTGATTATGTAGGTGAAACCTTCCACATAGCGAACAAAGATAATCAAAAGCATCATATAAAGTATGCAACTTTACGTTCTGAAGTGTACTACGCTAACTCTACGGTTATTAAAAAACCTCCATCGGTGATCGAGGATTTTGGTTTCTTAAATCCCTCCAGCAAACTATGAGATAAAAGTGATCCACCAAAAAGAATAATAATAATAATAATAATTAATAAATCAGAATTTTATTGATAATAAAATAAGGAAACAATTTGTTGGTTAAATCACCCACACAGATGCTGATCAATTAGTTCCGAGCATACTTACCGATCCTGTTGGCATAGCATGTTTCTCCATATTAGTCCTCACATTGTACCAATTTCTTCTCTATGAAATGGATAAATTTATCTCTATGCACTTTTATACTGTTCAAATTAATCATAGTTGTTGGCCTTAGGAATAATCTGCTGCCATCATCTTTTTTCCTAAATTTGCCCCACAGTTGTCAACACCGGAGGGTTTTCATCCAGAATCTTGTTAAGCTGCATCCGATGAAAACTGGACATACCGACTGAAGCAAAGGAGTACAAACTATTCATGCAAGAAATTTCGGTTCTCCATTTTGCTGGGAAGCTAGGTCAAGCCTATTTCTCCTTATGCAGATCCAACTTGCTATGGTTCACCCCAAGTCAACACAACTTGCTATGTTTCACCCAAGTCACTCGCTTTACATTTAGCTTATAAACCGTAGATGCATTTTCTCAAATTTTCTCAAATTGTTCTTTACGAAAATTTCCACAGTTAAGGTCCAAGCCTTCTGTAGAAGCTGTTGCCACTGGACCCGTTCTCTGGCAACTACATTAAAGGCTAAAAAACACAATGTATCAGTATCTACTAGACTTTTGCCTTGGGAACAATATGAGCAACAACCCCTTGCTCTAGCACCTACACTTGAGCGGCTAAAACACAAGGATAAGTAGCTAATAAACTTTTTCCTTAGAATAATATGTGCAACATACTGACATCCAACAAGATAGCAGCTCAAATAGGCTCATAACATGGCAAAATAATTGACAACGAAGCAAAACATAAATAACATCAGTAACAAACTAGAAAGATCTCACACAGGCATACCTTTTCAGTAGCAGATTTTGCAAATTCTGGCCGTACAAAGCCTGAACTGGAAACAACCGCTGATTTATTAGGTTTGAGTTTGAACAATTTGCCTCTCCGATCAAGATAGCCCATCAGAAACAATAGGAGGATTGTAGGTTAACTCTTGCCAATATCAAAAGCTGTCACCATCTTTCCTTACCTTCCAGAAAACAGATTAAAGCTAGAAAGTTTTCCCTTGAGCAGCAATGGATGAATTATTCATACTGAAATGGTGACACATTGGAAACAAAGTAACAGTTTCAGCCTTCAGCATATAACACTTTGGATGGTCTTATGCTCCTGCAACAACCATTATTTTCATTTCCCAACACCAACTTTGCGTTCATCACAAGGGCAACAATACATTTGCATCTCGCATCTCCTTCACCCATCACATCTTTTGCTAAATCCAAGAAACCTCTAACTAACTAATAATATGTGCAATCTGCAACAACAAAAGAAGCCACAATGCTGCAAAAATGTTTTCCCTCTCTAGGTCACCTCCCCCTCCTATGATAGGATACGTTGAAGGTTGTTTACCATTTTTATTAAATACACTTTATGAGAAACGGTTCAGAAGTTCTGAAATTACCAGGAAGATTTGACCATCACAGTAACAACTTTGAGCATAAGAACATATTCCTCTCTTGGCCTTTGTCAAATACCACTCACCCAAGGTATGACTGCATCTTGCTAGTTAATAGTTATAAACAAACAACTCTTTCTCACCAAATTTTTAGATGGCACACCACCATTCAGTGTTAATATGTGTGTGCAATCCATCCACCAAATCCTCCTCATAGTTGAACTTTTCTCCAAGGCCTAAGGCTTACTGTAAATGTGGAAATGACAAGGTAATAGAATGACAAAACAATCCAACCACGAAAAAGTGACAATCCAATTATCTTCCTTCATAAGAAAATGATTATATATCTCATTCACTATCAAACAAGCACAACCAAAGGACCACATACACATTTGATATCCTATAAAACTGCAACCCAAACCAGCAGTAGGAAATTATAATCAGTTCCAAATTTACTTCCATGGTGTACCATTAGATGCCTCCTATGGTGTGACCTACATCTACAACTACAAGAAACTTCTGGAAAACATCAAGCCACAGTAATCCACAAGACATGCAAAAACAAGAACCCTCCCTCTTCATGATACGAAGGCATGACATAAATAAGAACTAGATTATATGGCAAAATCAATACGAACACGTGAATCAACAGAAAAGTTCTGAACAATCAACAATACTAAGCTCCTAGCTCCCCTAAAGCTGTTCATGGAATCTCATAAACTGTATACATCCATACTGTAACCAAACAACAGCAGTCAATCACTATCTTAAGGTGAAAACAACACTTGTCACCAAGTTTTGCTTGACAAATGAGCACAAATCCAACTCATCAACCAAAGGAACTCCATTAAAGCATTATCTCCATTAAGAGAAAACACTTTCTGGAATAAGTATTCACAGACTTATAAACTCAGTATTTACAAGCTTTCTAGTTTCTAACAATATATAATTAATTCTGGCATTGGGAAGAATAAGTGCCACATGGATAATGGAAAGCAGCAAAAAACAGATAGTAGAAGAAGAAATTATTCCAGATCCATATTCTAAAATAGTTCATAATGCTAGAGACCATTGTCTTACACTGACCGCCATTGGAAGGGAGATGGAATGAAGCTTCAAAGTAAACTACCCACCATTGATACTGTTTATACATTCAGGAGCCATTAAAATAACATATACATGTGTTTGTGTGCAAGCACATTTATAATTATAGTTACAATTCATATACTATTGTAATATTTGTATATCAATTTGGTTTTCAACTCTGCATTGCATACAGACATGTATTATGTCAAGAACTAGTTACATAAAAGCTCCTATTATCAGGGATTTATGTTCCCCTTTTTTTCAATTAGATCAATAATTTTAGATTTTTCTTTTTTTTTAGAAGTTCAATTCTAAAATTCAGAATTAAAGACTTAGCAGTAAGGAGATGGTGAGGTTTAGATGTTCTGTAACAGTGAAAAGAGTTCATATTTACTTGTAAGCTTTCCTTTATGCCATTTAACTTCTTAACTTTGCCTGATCAACTTCATAAATTTAATAGTTCCAATTTATAATTATGTTCATTATCATGTTATGAAATGTTTGATGTGTTTATGTTATCGTGCATTTTAATTGCTTTATTTTATTGTTATAAGGTGATAGTTATAGGTTCTTCATTAGAAAGAAGCTCCAGTTTCATTGTCATTTAATAATTAGTATTGCATTTTATCAGTTTCCATCTTTGAGAGAACCGTGTTATATACATATATATATGTATATATATATATCGAAAAGCTGAAATCCTCCGAAGATCTTAAGTTCCATCTAAACACAGCATCGGGTGGGGGTGATTAAACACACCGCCCAATGCAATGCGTCAGGCCATGTGCTGTGAAAGGACAAAGGATTTCTCCATCTGTGTGTGTGTGTATATCTGTGTGTGTGTGTGTGAGTATGTGTGTGAGATAGAGACTTAATGTGAGACTGTAAGACTGTATATATGACATAAGTCATATGTAAAACTTGAACAATTTTGCATTACTTTAACAACGTCTATGTCATTATATATATGTGCCTATATGATAATATTTGGTATTGCATTTTATTAGTTTCTATATTGTCTTTTTTTTCTCCTGGTGCTGCTTAAAGCACCTAGTCCAGCCCATGCACACATAGGCTATAGAATCTACTCATCACCTCGCTCTCTGCCTAACTCTTTTAACAACATAGGCAGGAACAAACCATACTTCTCGTTAGAGGACCAAGCATAGTTGGCTATCACCATGTTAGATAAAAATATAGCCTACATCTGCATCTTCAATTTCTTTTTGTATTCTCTTTTGACGTAAAGCATGAAGCATATCTAAACATTGTTGACGCACAAATGGAGGCAAAGGTTTGTTTGGTCCTCCAACACAAGGAGACGCATCTTTGGAGGTCCCTGCCAAATGGTGTTTCATTCTAATAATCCCTCCTGAAAGTGTATTCCCACAGAAGCCACATTTGAGTTTCAAACGGTTATTCTCCTTCACCCTTTCGCACCATTGCCATGTAGGATCCATATCTTCAAAAAAAAAACGAAATCCTATGGTAAACTTAATGAAAAACACTCAAAGTCTTCAAATCTACGATTATACGGTAAAAAATTAAGAATACATGGTAAGAACATGAGATTTCATACCTTACGAAGAAGAAATGTCTGAAATGAAGAAAACCCCTTTCCTTCCCACGAAAATCAAGCACCCACGCACAAATCGACCACTTAATCTTCGATTTGACGATGAAAATCAAGTTTTTCACGGTGAAAATGAACGATCGCCCTCCCTCACGGCACTATCCAAGCGTTAGAAATGAAGAACGGAAGAAAAATTTGAAAAAGAAACCGAATAAGTAGGTCTCGGCCCCCTTTTGCGTTTTTAGGCCGTATCGTACGATACGGGGTGTATCGCCCCGTATCGTACGATACGTGCCATACAGGGCCGATACACCCCCTTTTTACGATACGGGGGGTGTATCGTATCGTTTTCTTCAAACGATACGATACGTATCGTACGATACGGGGTCGTATCGTACGATACGTACAACATTGGATAAAATACTTCAAGAACCGCATTCATCTTATTTATGTTACTTCAAAATTTCAAATGGCTGGCTTTTTTACATGCCCAAGGCTCCATTTTCTACTTGGCAAACTTTTGTCTGTATTACAGAAGTTTGATGGAGGGTGTTATATGTAAATGCATAGTTACATACATACATTTACTTTATATGGATGCAGTGATCATATACATTTGTATATACAGCCATAATATATGTCTACATTGTTGCATAAGTATACATGCAAACATATTACCTAACGCATTAAATATGTAATTTTTTAACTTTTTTTTAGTTTATTTTCTTCGTTTGTAACTTAATATCTGGCCATTTTTAGCCCTTGACCAAGATATAGCTAAACCTTCGCTATCTTCAACAGCTACACTGTTAGCAGTTACAGTGAGCTTTGCATGGTACATAACATAGTTATGGGTTTCTCCCCTTTTTACTATGCTTCTCAAAGCATTTGGCCTCTAATAAAGGATTTTCTTTTCCATATTTATGTGCTTTAGTGCACTTGTGAGCTGTGCTGTCAAAATTTCACAGGGCTTAAACACTCAAGCTTCCTAATTGTCAAGGCCACTTATTGTCTGGAAACCTGCCATTTGATAGTGCCTAAAACATTCCCTAGGATGCCCATGCTCGCTTAAGCACTCAACAGCCTATGCTTTTCTCATTGACAACCTCATATTTTTCTTATTCTCTCTTTATTTTCTTCTTCTGAGACAGAACTTCTTTTCCTCTTTTTTGCAAAGTTTTTTCACCTTTTTTTTGTTGCATGTGATGTTGCATTACAATTTACAAGTGTATATCTTGTTTGTGTCTGCATGTGCAGTTATAGTTACAGTTACAATTCACATACTATTATAATATATATTTATGTTTCCAAAATTTTCTTGTTTATAAAAATTATAATAGAAGACCATTTTATGGCAAGCAAGGTTAACATGAAATATGATTATATTGAGGATTTATATTACCTTTTTTTAATTAGATGAGTAGTCTTAGGTTTTTCTTTAAGATATGTAACACAGATGCTTCTAAATGGAAGATGCAACCATGTTTACACGCTTGGACATGGGTGCAGGTCTGGGTACAGCCCAGAAACATTTTTAACCATATCAGATGCAAGCAAAGCCAAGTTCGACAATTTTTAGATTCAGTTAAAATTGATGAAGTCCATTTTCATCCAACGATTAAGTGTTCTTTTTTTATTCACCATGTATATTCATGGGAGAACTGTTGCCCTCAACCGAAGTAGAAAGCTCTCCTGCACCACACAAAGCAGAAACTTTTTGAGCCACCAAAAACAAAACCCTGCTTGTCTCTAGCGGCCTGCCACTTTCTCCAGATATAGCATCTGAGCATCTACAGATACTGGCAAAACTATTGCCTCTAGCAGCTGCTTTTCTTCTTTCCAATGTGCCAAGCAAGTTACTTTTCTTCTCTTCAGCAACAAGTATGACTGCCTCTTTTCCCCATCCCCCTCTCCCTCGGCCTTATTTTTCTCCATTGCCCTCTCTTGCTGCTCTTTTCTCTGCTGCCCCTTCTTCCTCCTTTTTCTCAGTTTTTCTCTGTCTGCCTCCCTCTTTTCTCCATCACCTCTCCCTCGGACTTATTTTTCTCCATCACCCTCTCTTGCTGCTCTTTTGTCCAATGCCCTTTCTCTTTTTCAGTTTTTCTCTGTCTGTCTCCTTTTCTCATCCTCAGTTTCTCTCAGTCCTCGTTCCAAGTTTCCCTTAGTTATTCCATCCCTCCTTTTTTTCTTTTTCTTTTCTTTTTTTTCAGGGGTTGGGGGGGTGTTTGTGGGGCATACAATGAAATTATTTTTTATCAGTCTGACCTTTCAATATGCATGCAACCAGTTATGGTTTTATTAAATAATCTGATTTATAACACATCTTAGCATCTTATAATCTGTTTTTCTTTTTCAACTTTAATCCGTTTGCTGTGATATTAAGTTTATGAAATATCAAGTTTTCAGATTTCACATGAATACCCAAGTGTTGCCAAATTGCTCTGCACCCATGTCCAAACCCGTGCCTTTACCCATGTGACATAGAAAAGGGTTTTACCTTTAGATTAACATTAGAAATTTAGCTGTTGGCATTTTGGAAAGGGAAAGGTTTTGCATGCTATATAACATTGAAAACAATTGATATTACTTGCAAGTTTTTTTTTTTCCTTTGTGCTATAACTTGTTAACTTTAGTAATTTTACTTCATCAAATTTGCTCTCTCCAACTTCTAATTATGTTCATTATCATATTGTGAAATGTTTAATGTGTTTGTGTTATCACGCATTTTAATTGTTTTATTGTCATAAGTTGACAGTCATAGGTTTTCTATGGAGAAATGCTTCAGTTTGGCAATTAATTTTAATAATCAGTATTCCATTTTTTTTGTTCCTGTTTGGGTAGTATCCCACTTAATATGCCTAGTTCTGCCTAGGCTCTAGGCCTGCCAAACTGCTTAGGCTGCACCTATATATAGTTATATACACACACGCATGCACATCTATATATATATATATATCATAGCCACAAATATTGTTCTAGGGTTTTTATTGCCAAGGTTTTTCTTGGGCATTTATCAGCAAAGTTTTTTTCTGGGAAAATCTTAGAATTTAAAAAAAAAATCAAAATGTTAGGTAAAAATACAAGAATGAAAAACTAATAAGTATTGTATTGCATTTAGGAGGTTATGTTAAATACCTAAAACAAGAGGAAATAAAACAATGCAACAAAACTTGAAAAAAAATCAAAACAGAAAATGAAATAAAAAATAAAATTTAAAAATCGCGTTAAAATCAAGATAAATTCATTTTTAACTATTTTTCAATATATATATAATTATATATATATATAATTATATATATATATATATTATATATGGCTCAATGTGACTGTGTGTATTTAGTTGAATTATTTTGATTCAGTTTAATAATCTTTACGTAACTGCATGCAATTGTATATTTGTTTATACATGTGATTATATATAATAATATTTAGTGTTGCATTTTATTAGTTTCTTCATTTTTCCTTTTTTTTTTTTTGAGGTACTGCTTAAAGTGCCTAGTCCAGTCTACATGGAGCCTAGGCTATGAGTAGAATCTACAGCCTGGGCTGGAATAGGCACTTTAAGTGGCAAAAGAAAATGTAGAAACTAATAACATGCAACAGCAATGTTACTACTACATATAGTCTACAAGGTTCCACAGTCCCAGATATGAAGATTAGAAAGTGAGCCAGGAGATCATTGGACTATTCAAAGCTCAGTTTACATGCACAAAAGTCTTATTCTGTGCATAAAAGTCTCATTCTGTCATCGCCAAAAATGGTGTAACCCATGGTTTTATATGTGCGTAAAGAGGTACGGAATATGTGGGCAACACATAGAATCTCTAGACAGTTCCTTACAGAATCAGAAGGATCAGTTAAGTAGTTCAGCCTGCTGCTTATTTATTTCACTGACAGACAAATGCTTCACGTCCTGTGCTGTCTCCCTTAACTTAGCTGGATCAGAATGCCCTAGTTCACAAAAAGTTCAGTAGCATCTAATTGTTATTTGATTGGAATCTATTTGCAGTGTACTGTGTACACCATACACAAGCATCTACCAAACAAAATGAAATGAAAACTTATAGGTAAAGCATATATCATCCCAAGAAAGCACAAAAAACTCATGAAAATATAAACATATAGATACTCTATCATGATATCCAATGGTTCAAACTTCATTTTTTCATTTGTCAAGGATTTTCCTTTAAGATTGATTGCTCTCCTTCAAAGCTCAAAGTTATATTAAATTGTTGAGACTGATAATATATTTTTGTAAAAGGGTAAAAGTTGTTGGTTAAAGGATTTCCAATGTTCCACAGGGGAAAGCTGTCACAAAGTACAAGCTAATGCTTTTCTACTTCTACCATGACTTTCATTCCTCCAGTCACAACAAACTTTTTCTTTCAGCGATGGAAAAAGATGCTTCTTAAATTCCAGAAAAGAACAATACGTTTTATGGTTAGAGATGAAAAGAAACCATAAAAATTGGCAAAACACAAAAAAAGATACATTACAAAATAATACGAAAATAAGAGACCAACTGAAGGTTCAGTTAGCAATACATCCTTCCCACAATTAAAAACGTGATGTTTCTGTAATGCACATTAATGATGCTTCCATAAAAATATGGAAAACTGTGAATGTTTCTATCGTATGGGAAAATGCCACATTCTGAGCTTTGTGCTTTTTTCTTCTGTTTTCCAAGCTCTCACAGATTATTGTGATTTCCCACACTGAAAGCATGGCATTTTACCATAAAAAGACGCTCTTTACAATTTTACTAAACTTCAACTTCAGTCATGTTAAGCTTTAACATTGTATCAATTAATTTACACTATCTCTGGCTCAGTGATGATGAATCATTTTCAATTAACAAATCTCATGCAATGTAGTCAAAACCTGTGACAAAAACCTTCCTACACATCGTAGTCATCAGTCCAACATCCAGGTGCCTTCCGTAGTAGTCAAAGTTGTCAAAATCAAAAGTCAATCCCAGGTTGATCAAGGCTCTAAAATGATTAGTCGATACTAGCAAGCCCAAATAGGTTGACTAAAATAATGTCTATAAGGAAGTATAAAAAGTTACACGTTTGTAATGTAGAAGGAATAGAAGACATCAAATATCACTACGATCATGTAAACCATATTTCAACCAGACATCACACAACGGTAAATTGAAATTTAATATCTAACAAGGCAAGAGTTTACAGTTTAAAATCACTAATCTAAAAGAAGATATGTGTGTGTGTGTGTGTGTGTGCTTCTGCTTCGGTGTCTACATAAAATATCTACAAAAAGACACATACACAAACATCACTAGCCTTCCTAAACAATTGCAAATAAATTAAAAACAAAAACAAAAACCAAGATACAAACACACACATTTATATGTCATATAAGGGAAAAGCTCTCTTATAAATATATATAGATACTATATTATAAGGGAAACAACTAATTTAGCAAATGTTAAGTACCTACAAATTGATGAGTGATCAATTGACGACTCGTTGGCCTAACCTACAGGCTTGGCAGTTTTCAGGCCCAGAACTAGTCAGCTGACAGATGCCTAGGCTGACTAGTCAAAGCTCAAAACTAGTTCCACTAACCAGTAGCTAGTTTAACAGTATAAATTGCCATCTGAAAAGGATAACCTATTTCTTTTTTCTTTTTTGGTTTTCTATGTGAAAAGGAAGCAATTGTTTTTATAATTCCTTTCATTTTGTAAATATTAATTACAACATTTTTAATTCAGTCGATTTTTAAGATCTCAAGGACACCCTGCTACTCCTGCCTTATGTCCAAATTAAACTGTCCAGGAGACTTTCCACCTAGGTCCTTAGTAGCACTTTTCACTACCTAGATCTCATGTTGAATTGCAGTTCCTCAAACCATCATCCAGGATACATTTATTGAATTGAGTATTATTTGAGCATTTTTCAACTATAAAATAAATGAACTCATGAGTATCAGTTTATAATGCTAATTTTAGTGGCTTATTAGCTGTCTGCACTTGCACTTCCCATTTTCCTTGTCTTATTCTCATAAGACATCATGCCGATTGCAAAGATTGTAGCAGCCAAGCTCGAAAATAAACCCAGCATGCGGGAAAAGATGACAAATCCTAATCAACCTCATAGCCACCTTCATTTTTTGCGGCAGAAAAAATAGCAACCAAACACATTAGTATTGAAAAGATATATACCTTTATTGATATACTTCAAACTCTTAGATATGGCCCTATTCTCGAACAGTTATTCATATTTAAAATGTTATAATCCACCCCTTCAGCAAACACGCGTCTTCATGTGTTAGACCACACATCTGAATGTTTAAGCTGGTCTTAGCTAAGATGGAAATAGCTTAAAACTTCGTAAGGTTGCATAACCAAGAAAAAGAAGGAGAAATATTTTAAAATTCCAGAAAGTTACGCTGAGCACTCAATAAGCAAGTAAGAAAACAAAATACTTACGCCATTCACTACAAAGAAAAAGGAAAGAGAAAGATTGAGGCATTGAAAAACCAAAGAAATAGAGATTAGACAGGAAGAACCATATTAAACCCAGTATCAGCAACCACTATGTTATGTTTCACCTAGTTCCAGAAAACAAATCAACCTTCTTCCACGCTATGTTCAAGAGGAAATTTTGGGCCAACGAAGGGGATGGATACGCAAAAGAAAAGGAGCGGTTACGGTTGGGAAAAGAACTAGTACAGCCAGCGAAATACGCTCTTAAACCCTCAGGATCTGTAGCTTTGTGGAAAAGGCGATGGCAACCCAGTCAGGCTGGGAGGAAGACCACTGCAGCTGCTCAATCTCCGCACCGGCAGTGTAGGCGAGGATGGGGTCCAGACCGCCCTCGACGGGTTGGCCCATCGACGAGAGGTCCCAGATGAGGGCCTGCGAGTCGTCCCCGGCGGTGCAGATGTGGCATGAGCTGTGGGGAGCCCAGGCGATGGCATTGACGCTGGCCTGGTGGCGCTGCAGTTCTACGACGGGGAGAGTGGGGTACCTGATATCCAGCACCACCACCTTGGGGCTGTCCATGATGATGGTAGCCATGTACCTGGGATCCTGCTTGTTCCAACCCAGCCGCACCAGCGGAGTGTCGGGCTCCGAGCTCTCGTAGATGATGGTAGAGTGTTCCTTGTCTCGCAAGTCGAAGACACGGACGGAGCCGTCGGCGGAGACGGAGGCGAAGACGCCGACGCCGCCCCAGGCGATGTCGTATACCTCCTTGTCGTGAGCAATGAGTTGCGTATCGACTGCCTCCTTGTCGATGTCCCAGATGGTGCAGGTGGTGTCGATGCTGGAGGTGCCCACGCGCCTCGGCTCCGCCTCGTTCCAGTCGAAGGACGTCAGAGGCCCGCAAAACTCGCTGTTCTTGTTGCTGTTGAGGAAGCTCTTGAGATCGACCCGGTCGTCTCGGACCTGCCAGACGCGGAGCGAGTCGCCGGACGTGGCCAGAAGGTCCGGCCGCGCACATTCCTTGTCCGGAATGAACATAACCTTGGTTGCCGGGTAGGGATGGTCGAAGGCCAATCTGGGGTCGGATCTGATGTCGCCCGTCGAGTCGTCCAGCTGCACGATCTCCACGCGATTGGCGTATTGCTCGAGCATGCTGGCGATGGCCAACCGGTATTTCTTGTCCCTGCGCACGCTCCAATTCATGGCGAAGATGTGCCAGGGTGCCTCGTACGTGTAGATTTCCGACCGCTTCTGCTGCTCCTCGGATGAACCATCTCCACCGCCTCCTCCTCCTCCACCGTCGTTCGCGCCGCTCATTATTCCTTCTTCTTTCTCAACAAGTATGAGGTTGAGGGAAGGTCTTGATATGGATGGAAGAGGAGGAAAGCTGCTCCGTAGGGGGGAATGAACGCTGCCCCACAAATCAAAGCAGAGGATCAAGGCTGGGGCTGGGTTTCTCTCTCTCTCTCTCTATCAGAAGAGGATTGGGGCTCGGCTTTCCAGTTCCCCACCACTGCTCTCTCTCTCTCTCTCTCTATCAGAAGAGGATTGGGGCTAGGCTTTCCAGAGTTCACCACCACTGCTCTCTCTCTCTCTAATCAGAAGAGGATTGGGGCTCGGCTTTCCAGTTCCCCACCACTGCTCTTCCCCTCTATCTATCTATCTCCTCTCAGAACCCACGGACTCCAAATACACCGGATGTTTCTCTCACCTGAGGTTGCTAAGGTAAAAAGCCTTCTTAAACTTCTCCGTGTAGAACGGCAAAAGGATGTAAGGCGCTCGTCGGCGGGTACAATGGATTGATGAAAGGACGAGAAGCCACAACTTGAGCAGCGCCTCCGGAGTAGCTTCCGAGCTCGGCACCAGTGGGCTGGACCCAACAACAAAAGCATAGCGGCATTACCCTAGTTGGGCGCCTTTTGTTTACGTGCCATTGAGGCCTCAAAACCAGTTTACTCCGAATAAAACAGGAGTATATGTTCTTCAGCATCCTCGAGGGAGAGAAAGCTTGTCCACGGAAACGGCGGATTCCTAATGCGCAGATATTTTTAGATGTCATATTTGGGATTATAATGGCCATGTGAAGTTTCGAGGCGAGGCTTTCACATAGTAAATGATAAGTGCCAAATTGGGACCATATCGAAGAATGCCCAAGGCGCTGTCAAGAGTGCTCAAATCCTAAGTGAGGTTAATCTCCCAAGTGAAGATGGTGCGGTGCGCAAGGTTGGGCCAACTAGTGAGGATGTGTTAGAGTTAAGGGAGGCTAAGGCAGGAGAGCGTCTTGTAGGCACCAAAGGTCAAAATCTTAGTGAGGTTAATCATTCACAAGACACTGACAAGACCAAGTGGGCTCCCAAAGGCAATGAGGAGTTGAGGGAGGTTATCACCCTTGTAGCAGCATACCATGTTCAAGGTGAGGCAGCCAAGGCCGAACCTAGTTACTTGACCAAGGGCATCATTAGCAGCCCAGCCCGGCATGGTGAAAAGGGTGCGATGCAGCCTAGATCAGCCACGGGTAAGCACAAGGTGGCAAGTGGCCCCAAATCAGATTTAGACTCTTTACTTAAGTTGATTTGATTTTGCATCGTTTTTATGTTAGACTCGATTTGTTTTACGTCTCATCACGAGACATTGCTTTGAACCGGTTTGGCACTTGTATTTAAGCCAAATCCGAGACACCTTGATTATTCTTGCTTAATGAAGTTGGAAGTTTCTCTTTCCTCCATGCGTGGAGAATACTTTGGTCCTTTGGGCGTGGCACAATCTTAAGCACTATACAACAACTCTCACCTTTGACGTGAGATCAATGGAGAAATTCGTGAGATCAATGGCCGCCGGTAGCCATTGACGGTGGGTTTCTACAACGTTCCCTAACCGAGGAGTCCTTGGGTGGTCGGCTGTGTATTTTCATTGATCACGAAGGGATCTTGAGGCAGCTGCTCCATAGGGAGGTGAAGAAGATGACGTGTCGTGGTTCTGCCCGCTGGTTCTTCATCAACGACATCCGGCGAGATCATCATCCGGATAGCCAAGTATTCCGCTCTTCCTAATACTTGGTGGATGAGATTTCGGTATCCCCTTAACCACAACATCAACGAAGGCCCCAGCCTTGCATTCGAAGGGGAAACTCTTCGTCTAACTAGGACTGGACCAGCGGTATCGCATGGAGAAGAAGATCTATCTTCGGAGGCATTGTGAGGAGTTTCAAGAGCATCCAGTTGGAATCTTCCCAGCCGCCTAAATTCTGGTATTTCTCTAGTGAATCCGAGTTAGATAAGACGACCCTAAGACCCTACCATAATTCTGAGTCATAAAGGGAGGACTAGGAACGAGGAGGAAGAAGACGTGTGAAAGAAATAGGAGCAAAAGCGGAAAGAAGAAGGAAAATCACGGGAAGAGGCGAGATTCGGATTTCTGAAAAGGGAGACATGAGTTATCCCAGATAAAATTGCTATATCTGGAGATGCAATGGGAGTTTCATGGCGATCTATAGCTCGTTGGAAAGTTATCGGCCTCATCTATAACATACTAAAATTTCAGGTCGATCGGACTACGGGAAGGCAGTCAAAACTGCTGCGGAAGTTCGCTGTTTCCGTAACCGCCACTTGCAGAGGCTGTTTCCGGCGATTCTGGTGGAGTTTTTAGGCGAGCCATATACATTTGGATTCGTAATCAGAAGATCTGCAACATATCAAAATTCAAGGTATTTGGAGTCCATTTGACCATTGAATCATCGTCTGCAAGTTCTAGAAACCTGTTCGTCAGATTTCATGGTATAGCTCAGTTTTTCAGGCTACATTACGGCCAGATCCGGTGACCTCCGGCCAAATCCGATAATTGGTTGATTAGTTCCCAGTCTGCCCCTACTGAATCTTGTTTTTACTTGGATTAATTATTCAATAATCATGGGCAATTACGTCCGAAGGTGGAAGGGAAAACCCTAGCGCATAAGGGTATCAAAAAGGCAACCCTTGGCGCCAATATCCTTGCCCTATCTCTTTGGCGACGCATTTGGAAGGGAGATCGGTCACGGATAGCGTGGGGGACAGGTGGCAGCACGAGGAAGTAGGCGCCATCTAGCTGGCCAACGCAATCTCGACGGAATTGGAAGGTGCCGCAAGAAGATAGGAAGGCGCGACAAGTGTCATGCGCGCCAATCAAGGGGTGATTTCTTTCCGATTCTGTTCCTAAAGATTTGGAAAGAAGATCTCCCGCGCTAGAAGGTTCATTGCATCTTGACGGCCACCAAAAAGGAAGGAGCTAGGTGGCAGCTGGACGGGAGGACACGTGGACGGGGGCAGCTCGTTCCTACATGAGCAAGATCTCCTTTCCTATTTCTTCTCCAACGAAATAGGAAAGGATTCGAATTACGGTCAAATTCATTGCATCTAGACGCCCTCCATCTAAGGTCCGATTCTCACCATATCCCGGGAGATTCTTTAGAGATCTGGACCCTCCACATGGTCAGGATCAGCTTGCTTCTACTCTTGCAAGATTCCCCTTTCCTATCTCATCTCCAACGAAATAGGAAGGAGTTGGATTCGTGGGTTAGGTGCATTGCACCTGGACATTATCCAACTAAGGCAAGATCTTGGCGCCATCCTTGGAGATTCTCAATGCACGATCAAAGGAGATTTTTCCACGATCCTAGGAGGGAGTCTCACGACCAGGGAAGGCCTATCAGCCCTAACTCGCGTGAGGAGGCCTACTCGCCTTAGAACTATCAAGGAGCCACGGTGAGCAAAAGGGGAGTTGATCCATCGGAGTCCGATGAACATTCCTTGCCGGAGCTTCCACTTCCACCGGAAAAGAAGGAAGATACGCGTGTGTTGGCGCTTTCAACACTTGCTTCCCCCTATCTACGTTGCTTCCTAGGGGTCTTTTGCGAAACCGGTGAAGTGCATCCGCCTCTTGACTTTCTTATCTTATTTGATTGAGTCTTGATTGCTATTTCTCTCATACGAATCGTGCAAGTGGAGGAGGCTTGTCCGTGGCTTAGTAGAGGTCGTGAACGGAGGAGAAGGAGTGTAACTTGAGGATTGCCTCGACATCCGCCGGCGCTCCGGTGATTGCACTCTCCTCTCGACACAAAAGACCGGGGTTAAATTGGTCTTACGGGTGAAGGCTTTCCTCTTCTAGAAGTTGATTCCTTGTTCGCTTCTATTACTTGATACTTGTTGGTTTCGTCCATGATATCTTAATTCCAGCAAGGAGAACGTGGGCTTCATCACCTACCCGTGCGAGATTGCAGCCTGAGAGAGAGAAGGAACCGCATCCGCCGGGTGAAATCGACGATAGTTTCCCCCAATCGACTTTACGTTCACTCTTGGGGTTGATTGGGAATCTGGTGACGATACTCCCTCTCTCTCTATCGTTCATTCCTAGAGGAGTATTGCTGCCCGGAATTGAAGGGAGCCAAATACCGAAGGGCAACTTATGTGTTGCTGGAATTTGCCTTCGGTGAGCACGAGGAGTCCTCAAGCGAGGCCTTGGGAGGTAACATCAGATCACCCTATAGATCCGGGGAAAGGGAGTTCTTGCTTTCTAACCCGCCATTGGCATTGACAACCGGTTGGAATCCCTCCAAGGCACCTTGCCAAGGACACGATTTCCGGGTTGTGGACCACCTAGGAGTAAGGGTGTGGTTTGTTCCGACTAGAGATTGTATGACAGGGTGGTTTGAATGGTTTGATGAATGTTGAGTGAGGAGAGTGATATATTGTATCGCTGCGATTTGTATTAAGTCTCACACCTATTCTAGTCATTTGTAGTAGGATCAAGCCGGGTTTGGGGAAGCCATACATGTACTCACTTGACCTACTTTGAGCTGGGGTGACTGTCCGGCAGGAACCTAAATTTGTATTTAACATTTTAAACCCTTGAACGGCAATCTCCTCCTAGATCATGGAGAGGGTCTTCGGCTGCACTTTGGTGATTTCGTGGCCGCATTTGGGCAGACCCTACCAGTAAATAAGGCTGCGAATTGGACGCTGCATGAATCCAAACTCTAGACCCTAGAGAAGGAAAGCCTGAAGGAGATTTATTGGGACCTTGTACGTGGATTCAGACTTAGATAAGGATGGACACAGTAACTAGATTTGGAATTTGAATTGCCATAAACCTACTCAGCTTCTCTTTGATAAAAGCAACATTTGTCCAAATATAACCTGCAATTGTTAGATGCGACTGGGAAGAAAAAGAGGCCAGGTCATGACGAGCCTTACCAAACCCACTCCTCGCCATAAGATGAGAAAAGAGGCATGGCGGCTAGCATGTGCCTAGGCCAGCTGCTACCTTAGGATTGGCACATGGGCTACATAGGCAAAAAAAAAAAAAAAAAAACTGAGCTCAAATATATAGTTTTCTAAATGCAGCTTGGATTTGATATCCACAATACTAAGATCTCCATTTTGTTTAAACATAAATGGATGGTAGGAGTCATCTTAAGAGGGTTGTCTATTGTTAAAACCATCTCAACCTATGTAGGCAAGCTATGGTAGAGGAACTCTTTCTCAAGCCCAAATGGATGAAGACTTAATCATTGGCCATTAAGGATAGTACCAACTACATGCACCAGTCTCCCCAGCCAAAACCTCTAGTCTGCATTCGTTTTACTATAGATCTAAGGTCTATGATGTTTTGAGATTGCCACGATCTCATATTCATTGATTGGAGGTTGGACCCCCCAACCCCGTCCCCCACAATATTTTCTCAAAAAAAAAAAACATGACCTCAAATCCATATTTTCTATTTGTCGCTTGGAGTTGAGATCCATGCAAGTAAGATACCCTTGTTTGTTTAAAGAGGGCATATTTCATGGCACACCTTTTAAAGTAGCCTCAGATTGAAGATCTAATTCTACCGAACACTAACTTAAGGAGTTGGAAAGAGGGCAATGCATGGGGTAATTAGGGCCTAGTGCATCAAGCAATCAACCCTAATTGGGCTAGAAAGTGGCCCCAAACCCTCTCATATTCACTAGGGAAGCCATTCTCATGATGCTTCTCTCATGGGAGATAGGGATGTTCACAGATGAAATGGATGTTAACAGATGAAATTCAAATCAGATATACACTTTACCATATCTCCTTTTTCAAATTCCAATGAAAGAAATCTATGCCTTATCCGAATCCAAAATTTGAATTTATAATTTGAATCTGATATGAGTTCAATTTTTAGGTTAACATATGAATCTGATTTTTAAACTGAATCCAAACAATATGTGATCTGAATCTCAATGCCAATCTGCTCAGTATTTATTTAAATTTGAATATGAATGCGATCAGATGTCATTTCTTATATTTGAATCTTATCTGAATTCGTAATTGGATATCAAAATTCTAAATGTGCCCCATGCCTATTATCAAAGAAGTAAGATAATGGATGAGGAGCTTGGGATTATGTGTTGAGGATTCATCACACATTTAGTAGCTGAGATGAGACTACAGGTAAGAGGGAATATGGTGAGGGTTGGCACTCCATACATGTGTTCTACACGTAGGGCTGCACAACGAGTCGAGCCAGCTCGGGCTCGACTCGAACTCGCCCGGTTAAACTCGGCTCGAGCTCGACTCGTTTATAAACGAGTCGAGTTCGAGCTTACAATGAAACTCGAATGAGTGAACGAGTCGAGTTCGAGTTTTAAGAACTCGACTCGTTTATACTCGACTCGACTCGTTTATACTCGACGAGTAAACAAATTTCATCCCACGTCATGAAATTTACTAGATATTTTAAAAAGAAGGATCATATTTTTAAAAAGAAGGATCATATTTTATTTAGACGAGCTAATCGAGTTAATCGAGTCGAGCTCGAGCTCGACTTTATTTAATCGAGTCGAGCTCGAGCTTGTGTTAGGTAGCTCGACTCGAGTTCGAGTCGAGTTCGAGCTCGAGCTCGAGCTGGGCAAGCTCGAGCTCGAGCTCGAGCTGGGCAAGCTCGAGCTCGACTCGGCTCGTGTGCAGCCCTATCTACACGCAAGGAAGTAGAGCACTCCCTATGTTGCAACAATTGGCCAATAATGACTTGTAGATGTGCCTATGCACCTCCTCTTGTGTGTTTTGTAAAGAGTTGCTGTTGAAGATTAAACCTTGTAGACAAGAACTTTGAGAGTGTAGACACAAAGTGGGGCACCTTCTAGCATAGTAATGATTCCAAAGAACATCACAAACACATGCATACTACAGCCAATAGACTCATTGAGGTACCTTATGGAATGGCTGCTCATCATATGCAAAACTCTCCAACAGTGTCATGCTTAAAAAAATATCCATTTTTTATGTGGTTCAATCAGGTATCATATCTAAATAGGATTTATTAACATCCCTACGTGTAGAACTATGATACCATGGTGTGGTTGATGCGCACCCGCACTCGAATCCACACCTGCGTTGACGCAATGCGGGTGCGACCCTGATGCGCACCCAAGACCGTCAACAATGAGTCGGGTGCGGTCAGACGTACCAGACTAAAAATGTCATTTATTGACACGCGCCGGACTCGCGTCAAACGCGAGTCAGGTGCGGTAAAAAACCAGTCTGGCCATTTTTGTCCTCTTTTTAGGGTTTTTTAAGATTTTCAAATTTAAAGAAATGAACCAAATTAGTCGGGCATGAGTCCACGAACTTTTTTCCCCCTTTGAAGCCTTCTTCGTTCTCTCTCTCTACTGCAATCCCTTCCACTAGCGGTAGCTTCCTCCCTGTCCGGCGACCAGCGGTAGTTTCCTCTCTGTCTGGCGACCGGCGGTAGTTTCTTCTCTGTCCGGCGACCGGCGTTGGCTGCGATCATCTCTTTCGGCAGCATCCAGGTATTTTGTTTTCTCCAGCCATTTGTCTCCCTCCACTGTTTTCCCCATTTCGTTTTCTTCCTCAACCTCAACCATCTTTCAAATTTCAATGCCCTTGTTTTCTCTCGTTTTCTCCAGCCATCTTTCTCCTCCTCCTCCTTCTTCTTCTTCTGCTTTCTTTCTTTCTTTCTTTGTTGCTGTTTCTATTGTCTTCACTGTGCCGCTTTAGGTTCTTGCCGACCTTTCTTGCGGTCGCTTTCTGCAGCTAACTTTCGTGTCCTTGTTTCTCCTTTTTCTCTTGTTCCAGGCTTTGCTCCTCCTGATTTAATGATGAGTTTTACGTTTCCTTTTTCATTAATTCATGAATGAGCCTCGTTGCATGAGTGATTTAAGTGGCGCCACATTCTAGGCAAGTGAATCGTTTTTCTTGAATCCTTGATACCTGGATTAAAATGGTGGAAAATTTCTCATGAACTGAATGGTTTAAAATCTAATATTTTCAAAATTCTGCAAGTCACATTCGTAGAGAAAAACCTGATTCAAGCATGGACTTGTATGTATTTGTGACCTTGTTCTTAGGACATGGTATTACCATAATGGCTATTGCCTATTGCAGACTTTCTCTCTCGATTACTGTTACAGGGTAGCATAGGTTATTGGTTAGCATCATATATGATATAACTTCTTAAGCATGCTTGATTGCTTTCTCCTTCTTCGCAAGTTTCATACGTCATGGCTGCTCTCATCACATTTGCAAACATGGTGGGGTTAGCAGTACTGCTCTGAAATTTTATTGGCTGCTCTTTGTCGTTAATGAAAGCAAAGAATGAATGCAAATTTTTTAGCCGCACCATGGTATATTGGTATCATAGTTTATTGGCTGACATTATTTATTTTCTTTTGTTCACAATTTTTTTTTTGGCATTCTATCGTTTGGTTTATCATATATCAAAATCAAATAGTTTGAAAGATTGCTTTGTCAAATAGTTTCATCTATGGCTCGTTCAAGCCAATGGATCTCAAAGTAATTTTTTTTTAATCTGAAATAGTGAAATATTGATCTCAAGGCCAATGGACAGCAATGAATTCATTGTTGGCACTCTGATGTGAACAATGGTTCAGTGAATCAGCTGAATCAAATTGGAATCGTTTATGACTTGTGTCGAAGTTAAAATGATCTCTCTTTTATGTGAAAAAATTAGAGAGCAACAAAATGAATAAACTTGAAAATATAAAGTGTTGGAACCATGATTACGCTCCGTGTGTTGTCCTCGAATTGAACCATGTGTTAATTGTTAAATGCTGAAGAGGTCTGTTTCCATTTGAATAGGCTGATTCAGGTAATTCGGCAAAGGTTCAGCTTCAGGAGTTGTTGAGTCATGCTCGATTATCATAGTTGTCTGCATATCATGATTCTCCCTTTCTTGTTCTATTTTTTTTCCTGTTATTCTTGTCATCTTGTGCCATTGGCACTTGGGCTGAACCTATGCATGATGGCTGATGTGGTGGTTGATCAAAATGCTAGCTCTCCTTATGCTTGATTGGTGCTTAATGTTAAGATTTGGTTTCTTGATTTTCTCACTTGCTAACCTCTTGTCATTTATTCAACCTGAATGTCACTTGAATTTTTGCAATTATTGTTTCATATCCATAGATAGTTTTAAAATTAAAGCTCATTGTTCGATGTTCTACTGTGCAACAGTGCAAGAGCTGGTCAACACTAGATAAAGTGATAAACCATAAAAGATGGCAAATAGAAGGAAAGGAAAAGAAGTTGTTTCAGTTTCTCCTGCAATAGGTTCTTCATCTAGTGTGAATGTGGATGAAGGTGATGTTTCAAAGTCTTCTACAGTACCTGGTGAAGCATATGCATCTGAAGAACAACCACTGTGGAAAGAAATGAAAGCGGTCACTAAAGATGTAGGCAGTGGTGGTGGAAATGTGCATTTTATATACAAATATTGTGAAGCTACATTTGTAGGATCTTACACAAGAATTAAGACACATTTGTTGAAGTTGTCAGGTTATGGAATTCGAGGATGTAAAAAAATTTCTACAGAAAAAACTCGAGAGTTCAAGAGGTTGCAAGATCGTGCTGATGCAATCCACAACAAGAAGAAAACAAGTATTATTGTGACAAATCCTAAGTGTTCTAATAAGAAAAGAAATGTTTTGATTCTTGCGGAAGGGCAGAAATAGATAAAGTGATTGCTACGTTTTTCTATTCTAATTGCATTCCTTTCAATGTAGCTAGAAATCCATTTTGGAAGAAGCCTTGTACTATGCTTGAAAATAGTAAATTATCAGGATATATACCTCCCTGTTCAGAAAGGTTGCATACATCACTTCTTCAAAAATGAAAAAAAAACGAGGTTGAGCAAAGTTTAGAAAGGAAAAAGTTTACATGGAACACGACTGTGGTATCAATTGTTTTTGATGGGTGGACAGATGTTCAAAGACGTCCACTAATTAATTTCATTGCTATTGCACGTGATGAACCAATATTTTTGAAGGCAGTTGATGACACTCAATAAGTCTCTTCCACTACATCTATATTCATGAAGCAACTATAATGCATCTTGAATGAAGAAGCATATACCAAAGCAGTTGAACAACTAGGAGTGATGAGGTAAAAAATGACAGAGACCATATCACCCGAGGATGATGAACAAACCTATGGCGGAAGATGGATTCTTTTCCTACATGTGAAGCTTCATCAAAGATCAAAGGAAAGAGAAAACATCTGCACATAAGGGTGTAGCCCCTCTATATGCAAATTATAATTTTTTTTCTACATATGGGTGAATGAAAATGGAGTTTTAAAGTAACATGTAGTTCTAAGTGGTTTGTTTTAGGACCCCATGGGCCAACTTTACTCATTTGGTGGGTTTGAGTTCTAGTAGAAAATCCTTCATTTTCTACAATAACTTGACCACGGTGAAGTCCATGGCAACTGGAAATTGCAATCTTCAAGTCCATATAGTTTATATGTCATCTCAGATGTACAATTTCATGTGCTGATTACGAATTAGTATGTGTGATGCTCAAGGGGTTAATTAAACATGGATGTACATTACTTTTGCCAAATAGGACCTACCAAATTAAGAAACCCCTCATTTGGTATGTAAACAATAACATTGTTTCCTTAGACTTCTAAAAAAGTGAAGATGATAGGCCACTAACTTGCTATGGCATCCAATCCTATTATAGAAAATGATATGATCCTACTCTTTGCACTCTTTCCTTTGAATATGTTGCATTAAGAACTTCTCTTACCACCCAATCTGACCAATTTTTTGTGGCCAAACTACACAATCTCTTACTCATGCATGAACCTCAACTTGGTGAAATAAGAGTGAAGAGCTATCCAACAACTTGTTTGCCAACTTTGTTTAACAATGTTAAAACTATGTCTTAGGGATAGTATGGAAACAACAATCAAACTGTGGATGTGGTGGTTGATGGCATTACTTAAAATAACTACAAGTTTGGGCAGATGGTATACCAATGTTGTCACAAACCTAGTCACAGGGCCAAAATGTGCTTCAAAATCAACAAACTAGAAGATAACTACAACAATTCATCTCTCTAAATAGAAGTTCATCTTCTCCCTACACTTTTCACGTGTCTTCCTCCTCATTGGATGATTTTGGTTGGTATCTAGACTTTGGTGCATTATACCATGTCTCCAATGACCTGAGTTCTATAAGTATACAAAATCCCTATGAAAGGAAAGGAGACAGTTCATGTTGGAAATGAAGCACACTTGGATATTCATGATATACTATAGTCTCATTTTCATGACCTCCTTTTGAAAGATATTTTACATGTTTAAGAGATTACAAAAAAATTATTTTCAGTTCACAAGTTCACAATGATAGTCAAGTTATGATAGAGCTTCACCCTAATATTTGTATGATAAAGAATATAGTGACCAAGAAAGAGTTTATGTGATGACTGACCACAATGGCCTTTATAAATATTAGTTTGACAAAATGGAAGAGAATGGCAAGAATAAAGAGGCATCCATTGGAGATAAGGTCAATTGAATAGTGGCAACAACCATGAAGACATGTTCCATATAAAGTGGTTTAATGAATTGTGCAATGTTTTGATCTTCCTCATGTTGGACAGTTAGAAAACCTCATTTGCAATGATTGCCAAAGAAGGAAATTTCATCTTCTTTTATTCTATGATTCCTTACCTAAAGTTTCTACACCACTTGAGTTATTTTTTTCTGATGTTGGTGCTATAGGGAAACTTTAAGCATTGACAAGTATAGATATAATTGCACTTTACTGATGCTTATTCTAGATTTACTTTAATATATTTTCTAGTTCACAAATAAGATGTCATTACTATGTTTAAAAACTTTAAGAAAAAGGCTAAAACTGTCTAGTTAAAAGATGAAATTCTTTAACCCAATGGAGGAGGAAAGTGCACTATGATCAAACAAATCTTGACAACATGGAATTACTCATAGGTTTTTCTAGTCCTCATACTATGAACAAAATGGTGTTGTCAAATCGTAGCATAGATGCATTGTAGAAATTGCCATGGGTCTTCAAATCAAACCAATATGCCTCCAAAATTCTGGATGAATTTGTTTGCTACCATTGATTATCTCATTAGTAAGATGTCATCCTGTATCCCATGTCACATAAGTCATTTGGAAAAAGTATTCAAACTTCCACTAAACTACACTTCTTTGAAAGTGTTTCTATATGCATGCTTCCATGCTTAAGACCCTATGAAAAAAATTGATATTGAATCTATAAGACCCTACAATTTGAAATAAGTGAAAATAGAGATATGCATGTAAATGCATATAATAGATATAGTTAAGAGATAATTGTAAGTAAAGAATATATATATATATATATTATTTGTCTATTTATTTATGTATAGCCTGCAAATTAGTCAAACTAATTATTAAACCAATCATTACGAGGTAGCTGTAGCAATGATAAAGGAAGTTGTTGAAAAGGAAGAGAGAGCTATGATTTCTAGTAAACATAACTACCTTTTTAGTAGAAGGAAATTGAAGAGTCACCTTGGGGAGGAGAGAGAAGAAAATGCGGAATTGTGGGGGTTAGTCTAGTAAAGGGTCTATTTAACCTTATGCTACACCATTCTAGTCGTTATTTTTCTACTGCCTTAGAGGAATAAGGTTCAACAACAGAAATCGAGAAAAATAGGTGAGGAAAGAGTCGCTTTTGTTTGCATTTTTGGTCAATATCTGAAGCAAGAGTCAACTTTTTTTTACTTCTGCCATTGACTTGGCTGTGGACTTCCAAAGGAGCTAAGAAGTCAAGGGAGGTTCTGCCGAATCAGAGCTCCTCCTATTCAGACTTAAATCTGGTGAGTGTTGCCCCTAACAGGTTTGGCAACTAGTCTTTATATATATACAGTTTTGTTTAAGTGCACATCTTATAACATGTAGTTATATATATGTGTGTGTGTAGATTGAGAAAGGAGGAAACTGAACGGTCAGTAAATTAGGGTTGTCTCTATTGGGAGACTCAAGTCAATATTGAGACTTAATCATGGAGCTGTACGCCAACATAAACATAATTTCTAATGGATAAGTTACAACCTGATTATATATAAATGAATGTATGTTGCAAGGGTGAAAGGTGAACTGCTGCAGTGTTGGTGGACTGTTCTGGAATAGGTAGACCTATGGGCCGAACCAGATTCTTTTTAGACTTGCATGTATGAGGATATTCAAGCATGAGTGTAGCATGTAGTTCCCATATGTTGCTGCATTTATATGTATGTAAAGATATATAAACATATATATGGGTGGATATATATATATATATACATATATTCAGCAATATGCAGAGTTGAGTATAGGGACTGATGCATAAAACGGATTGATTGCATGCTGATATATATATATATATATATATATATATATATATATATATATATATATATATATATATATATATATATATATATATATATATATATTCAACAATATGCAGAGTTGAGTATATTCAGCAATATGCAGAGTTGAGTATAGGGACTGATGCATAAAACGGATTGATTGCATGCTGAATTTAGAAATGTGGACTTTGAGAAAATTCATAGTTGGTGCCATATATAGTTATTGTGCCTTTTCTTGTGCTCATTTGTAAATGGATCAGTATGAATGTATGTGTACCCAAATTGAGTATATGTACTCTTATATGCATGACTGCATGTTGCAGTTAAGAATGTGTGCAAGGACAACAGCATGCTAAGATTGATACGATGAGCTAAATATGTTGTAGGAAATTAAGCTTAACTGCAAGTCTATATAGGATTCATACAAAGAGCTGCTTAGAAGAAATAAGCTTTAGATGTTATGAAACGGTGTATAGATTTGAAATATAGACTGATTGTTTGAATGGTGGTGTGTGATTTGGATTACTGTTAGTTATATTTATACAAATATGTATATATAATAGGTTCAATGAGAGTGAATAGATTGTAAGATTTCGTAGTCTTCATGTTTGGGCATAGTGTTTGAGAAAGGTGTAGATGAATACTTATGTAATCATGTAAAGGTAGACCTGAAAATAATCACATGTAGAGTTAAGAAGGTTAATTACAAGATTATGATGTTGAGAATGACACTAAAACGAATCATGATAATAAGGAGTAGACATGATGGTCAACCCATCAGAAATTCAGGATGTGATACAATATAAAGAAAACCTTTTATATTCCATGAATGCATATATGTATATGATTTGAACAAATCTATGTGAAGGAAAGCCCAAGTATATGGTGCCTTTCACATTTCTAAAAAACATTTTATGACCAACCAGTGATTTTAAGTTGACTTTTGTATGAATTGGCAAACCTGGTTAACAATTGTTGATGATGAGGTAGGTTTTTGATTATTAAAGAATCTGACCGCTCTTTAATAATTTTAAATAACTTTCTGGTTTTCATTGTAATTCTATTGTTTACCCTAATTCTCTACTTAAGTAAGGGTTAGGGTAAGAGATCAATAACAAGAATTACAAGTTTTCTTCTCTCTCTTTCTCTCACGTCAACATGGTATCAGAGTCAGCGGTGGCGGAGTGATCCCTTCTATTTTCTGGCAATTGGCAGACTTTCAGCGACTCTCTTTCTAGTGTTTTTCAGACCTCTTTCTCTCCTCTCTCGTCTTCTTCTTCTTCCTCCTCTCTACTACTTGCTGGTTGGTGGAGTCTGATCACGCCTATGTGGAAAGCGTGATCAGATTCCATTGGTGGAACATGTGCAGTAGGTTTTTTTCGTGGAGAAGGTCGACACTGCTAGAGATGGTTGTCTGATGCGGCTGATGGTGGAACAACAACTACTGGAGATGGTTGGATGTTGTTGCTATTCGTAGAGACGTGTTGCTGATCGTGGAAATGATCTGTTGATATTACTGATTGTGGAACAACAAGATGTGGACTTTTTGTTTGAGAGGTTGATGTGGGAACAACAGAAGCAGCGACAGTAGTTGTCTGTAAGTTTTTCTTTGCAGCAGTCATTGTCAGCAAAATTTCTTTTGTCTGTTTAGGGTCGTGTGGAAAGGGGTGACTTCTGCCTATGTTAATAACGTCTGGGAAACCAAGGGAAATTTTGTGACTTCTTTTACCTGCCTGCACACACATATCATTTCTGTCCATATAAAGTGAGCATACATATTCTGTTTTGATCATAAATATGGAACAGAGAGATACTATTACTGATATGCAAGGAGACCATAAAGGTTCTGGGAGTCTTCTTTCATTTGGGTCGACAGTGAAGTTGGATGGCACAAATTATGAAATTTGGTCTCGTGTTTTTATGATGTCTGTTAAGGGGCACAAAAAAAAACATGTTATTGAAGAAGAGGAACTCCTAACTACGTCTGAAAAATATTCTACATGGGAAGAAGATAACAATATTGTTATGGCATGGATTATGAATAGCATGCAGACACACATCACTCCTACAATTGCGTAGTACACCTCTGCCAAACAGATGTGGGAATTTATGAAGCAAACTTACTCCCACGATAAGAATATGAGCAAAATTTTGCAGGTTGAAGAAGAACTTCTCAAGCTCCAACAAGGTGACTCAGATCTGGCCTAATACTTTATGTCAGTCAAATCACCTATGAGAGACTAAAAGCTCTACGTCCCCCTTGACAATCATGCTACAAAACTCACTTTGAAAAGCACATGGTGGCCAAATTTTTAGTTGGGTTATCTCCTAAGTTTGCAGTGGCAAAAGCCCAAATGTTGACTAAGGCTAAAATTCCAGACCTTGCTGAAGCCTATAACAGGCTTAGTCGTCTGGCAGTGACAGTTACTCCATCCTCAATTGATGTTGTTCCAAGAGGCTGTGGGTAGGCCTTAGCCATATCAGGAAGTCGAGGACAGGGCTTCTATAGAGGGAGAGGGGGGTCGTGGTCCAAGAGGTGGACGTGGTAGATTTTAGTGCACGTTCTGAGGAAGACTTGGACATCTAGAAGATAGATGCTAGAATAAACATAGTCAGCCAATGATGCGAGGCTCTAAGTCATCACAGATCAAGGGTTCTGCTCATATCCCAAAGCCTCACATGTTGAAGATGATACTACAGAATCTGCTGAAAAGGTCACTATTAGTATTAGTAAATCTGAGTATGAACAATTTCTTGCTCAAAAATGCTCCTCTTCCACCTTAGCATCTATGGTTGTGGGTGATTCCGCTTTTTCCATCACTATGTAGAACCAAGATCTAGGTATGTCATGGATTGTTGATTCTGGAGCCTCCAACCACTTCTGCAGTCAACTAAATTTATTCACTATGCTTCACCATTTTCCTCAACCTAGACAGGTGAAGCTTGCAGATGGGAAATTCTCCCCCGTTGTCGGTTGGGGCAGTGTGAAAATTTCTGATTGTTTAACTGTGAATAATGTATTGTTTGCTCTTGATTTTCCCACTCACTTTCTCTCAGTTATAGGGCTGACTCATGATTTGAACTGTAGAGTCATTTTTTTATCTTGGTTCGTGTTGGTTCCAGGACTTGCAGACTGAGAGGATGATTGGTGGAGGCCATCAACGAGGGGGAGTCAACTTCCTGTCTGAGGCCATGGACATAGTTGCTACATCAGTCCCATCCAAACCTACCTGTCTTTAGTGGCATCTCAGACTTGGGTATTCATCAGTGTCAAAACTTCGTTGCTTGTTTCCTCAACTTTTCGTGTCAGAGTCACTCCAGTGTGAAGCCTGTCAACTTGGAAAACACACTAGGAGTAGTTTTTTGTCGAGTCTAAATCCTGCAAGTCATAGTCTGTTTGACTTACTTCATGTTGATGTGTGGGGGCCTAGCCGTACTGCTAACCGGTCTAAATTTTGGTATTATCTGGTAGTAGTGGATGATTTTTCTCGTGTTAGTTGGGTTTTCCTTTTGAAGGAATGGTCTACTGCTATATGTATCCTTCAAAATCCTATTATTGAAAGCTGACAATGCTCTGAAATTCAAATCGTCCAACCTTTTACAATTTTACTCAAACCATGGAATTGTTCCTCAATTTACCTGTCCACATACCACGCAATAGAATGGTGTTGTAGAGAGAAAGCATCGACATTTGTTGGAAGTCGCTCGTACACTCATGATATAGAGCCATGTACCATCTTTTTTTTTGGGGGATGTAATATTAACTGCATGTTACCTCATTAATCACCTACCATCCTCATCTATACGTAACAAAATTCCAATTCAAATGCTTTATCTTGATCGTCCATTGTTTTGAACTCCACCTCGTGTATTTGGATGCAAATGTTTTGTTCATATTCTTGGACCAAAGCGAGATAAACTTGCTGCCCAAGCCCGAAAATGTATCTTCATTGGTTATCTGAAGAACCAACGAGGCTACCAATGTTTTGACCCTCTCACCCAGAAAGAGTATGTCAGTGCGGACGTCACATTTTTTGAGTCTCATCCATACTACCCACAACCACCTATTTCTTGCTCTGAAAATCTCCCTTAATGTCCTTTGTCAATCTCACCTTTCCCACTTATGTCCCTTCTGAGTCCATCTCCACCCCGGAGTCGTTTTTCAAATCCTCCTTTAGTCTACTCTCGTTGACCGGGTCTCTCACATGGCTCTCCTCCGTCATCCTCTCCTGAGGTAAGTGTACCTGATTCCTCACCTCCGGTTATCTCTAACTTGCAGGATCTCTCTATTACCTTGAGGAAGGGTAAACGTCAGTGCACCATTCATCCCATTTCATAGTACATGACTTCTGAATATGTAAGTGACAAGGTGCGACAATTCGTTCATGCTCTATCTACTTATACTACTCTGACTTGTCATTAGCAAACATTACTATACCCTAATTGGGGTCGGGCTATGGAAGAGGAAATACATACTTTACAGGAATGCCACACATGAGACTTGGTTGATCCACCTTCAGGTTGTGATATTGTTGACTCTAAATGGGTATTTATTGTAAAATACCATGCAGATGGGACCCTTGAACGCTATAAAGCTCGGCTGGTTACAAAAGGATATACTCAGATGTATGGTATTGATTTCTTTGACACCTTCTCGCTAGTTGCTCGGTTATGGACCATTCGTCTTTTGATTTCTCTTAAAGTTCACTATGACTAGCAGATGCATCAATTGGATGTTAAAAATGTGTTCTTGTATGGCGATCTTGAGGAGACAGTATATATGCAACAACCACCTGGTTTCAAGGTTCAGGGAGAGTGTGGGAAGGTGTGCAAATTGAGAAAGGCCATATATGGACTGAAACAAAGTTCCCATGCATGGTTTCATAAACTATCTGATATTGTTTCACAGAGTGGATTCTAGAGGTCACCTCTTGATCATTCAGTGTTTGTTAAGAAGGGAGCATTGTGAATGGTTATCTTGGCAATATATGTTGATGATATTATATTCATGGGCAACTATAAACAAGGTATAACTGAGACCAAAGAATTTCTTCAAAAGCACTTTGTCACCAAAGACCTTGGACATTTGAGATATTTTCTTAGGATAAAAGTGGCTCGTGGTAAGGAAGGAATGGTTTTCTCTCAAAGAAAATACATTTTAGACCTATTACAAGAAACAAAAATGTTGGGGAAAATCTGCCACCATTCCCATGCATCCACGATTGCATTTACATGATGAGTAGGCAGAGCATGTAGATTCTAAGACGTATAGATCTTTGATTGGAAAGCTTCTTTATGTGACAGTTACATGACCAGATATTAGCTTTGTTGTGGGAAAGCTGAGTCAGTTTATGGAAAAACCAAGGAAGGTTCATTGGGAAGCTACGTTGATGATACTCAAATACTTAAAATCTTCTCCTGGCAAAAGACTGTTATTCAATAAAGGGAAAACCTTAGATATCCAAGCCTACAGTGATGCAGACTACGCAGGATCTGTTGAAGATAGAAAATCTACTACTGGTTTTTGCATTTTTTTAGGAGGAAATCTTATATCTTGGAAGAGCAAGAAACAAAATGTGGTCTCACGGTCTAATGCAGAGTTAGAATATAGAGCTATGGCCCAAACAGCAACAGAATTAACGTGGGTTAAATCCATGTTCGAAAGCCTAGACATTCCAACATTAAAGTAGATTGTCATTACATTCGTGATTTAGTTTAAGGAAGAGTGATCTCTACCACTTACATGGTCTCTGAGGAACAAACTGCTGATATCTTTACTAAAGCTCTTGCAATTAGTGAGTTTTGAAAGTGTTGTAGCAAGCTGAGCATGTAGATATCTATGCTCCAATTTGAGGGAGAGTATTGATGATGAGGCAGATTTTTGAATATTAAAGAACCTGACCGCTCTTTAATAATTTTAGATAACTTTCAAGTTTTCATTGTAATTCTATTGTTTACCCTAATTCTCCCTTAAGTGAGGGTTAGGGTAAGAGACCAATAACAAGAATTACGAGTTTTCTTCTCTCTCTTTCTCTCACGTCAACAACAATGTGGGAGAAGTTTGACCTAATTGAAATAAGGTATTGGGGAGCACATACCATGATTCTATACTCAATCAGATCAAGAAAAATTGTTGTAGTTATTTGTCCTAGAATTTTGGATTCAAAATGAGAGTTGGAGCTAGTTTAGCACCAACCACATTCATTTTTTGTAAAAATATCATCACAACACCTTTTCTAATATAGGAGAAGGGCTTGTAAGGTCTAACAAGCTTCAATGCTGAGAAAACATGTGAATTTACAATATCTTTGAACGAGTTTTTGCCAAGCCAAATAACTAAGAGGAGATAAGGGCCAGCCTATAATGAAAATGTCGTTCACATATACTAGGATGAAAGTAATTCATTTTTTACGGATAAACAAAAGAGTTGCCAATGTGAGAAGTATGAAAACTTTAAACTATGGACCAAAACTGAGTTTCTAATATCAGGCATGAGGTGCTTGTTTGAGTTTGTAAATATCTTTCCTTAGTTTGTAGACATATGTACAGCCATATCATAGGACAGCCTAAGCAAACATTGAGGAAGACATTGTGAATGTTACATAGTCTAACCATCCATTTGAAAAAACTACAATGGATAGAATAGTTCTTAGTTTTAGTGGGTTTGACAACCAAATTGACTATGTCAAAATAATTGATAGCCTGCTTGTTACATGTAGCCTTGAGCTACAAGACAAGATTTGTAGTGTTCCAATGTACCATGAATCTTATGTTTTATTTTGAAAATTCAATTTGAGGTAACGATGTTTTGATTTGAAAGAAGATGAAGAAGCTCCCACTTGCAATTTTTCTAAGAGTGTGGTACTTTTTAACATAACAACAATTCCAATTGGCGTCTTTACAAGGCTGCTTAAAGAAATTGGGTTCCATGAGTGGTAGGGGGGATAACAAGCTAAATAGAAGTAAGTAGATACATGTTAAATTGGTGGAAGTTGATGAGGGAGCAATATTGGTATAAGTAAGTTGAGGAAGTTAGGATGAAGGTTGAAGTTTTTCTAAAAAACCCATTTTGTCAAAGATGGCATTTTGGGTTACAAGGACCTTGCTAGATTTTGGATTTAAATAGACATGTCCTTTGTATTTTCTACTATAACCCTAAAAACACCAGTTCATTTGATTTTGTCTTGACCCAAGTTTTGACACCAATTTTTTTCATAGATATGATGGAAATGAACAACGAGTCTTAAAAAGCAAATCAAATCCTTAGTAATGACCATCAAAACAAATAATGACAATGTGACAAGGACCCATGTAGAGCCCAAACAAAAGACTACATCGACTCAAATGACAACAACCACAAAAATCCTAGACTCGACCCAATGCCTAGATCACCAAGGCCAGTCCATCGCAAAACTGAGAGAGTCTGTCAAAAAATCCATCAGTCAATCAAGAGCTACCTATAGAGATAGAAGGGAGAGGGTCAGGTTGCTCTGAGTATGGAAAAATTCATACCATAGGTAGATCATGGTGCAGAAAAATAGATAAACAATTATTTCAAAATAGAATTAGTATACAACTCAGAATTATGGCTCACTATCGGTTATAGCTTACTACCACAAACATAGTAACACCATCCATTATGGGTTACAAATTTACACCAATAGTCCAAATGGCTAGTAAATATGGTCGTTAGTAGAAAATCCCTATAGGCACAATCAAAAGTAGAACAAAACCCTTTCACTAGGCGACCATACTTACTAGCGAGTACTTACTAGATAGACCGGCCCCCCGGGTTGAGGGATCAGGAGAAGCCTTGCTCTCCAATAGTAACAAAAAATAGAAGCTCGAGTACTTATGCTGCCTAATACCCTGTGGGCAGACTAGTGTAGACAGAGAAGCGAGGGGTCGTAATGCGATCATACTACACCACTATCTTCCAGGATAAAACCAACCACAAGACTCAGCTCGCACTCACTAGTGCCATTGCATAAGACCTAATCAATGTTTACTTTTATGTGTCTACACAAGGATTTGGCATTATAGAACACATTCTAGTGATTTCCATAGAATTACACCTTTGACACAATTCCCAAGGCCATTTCAATTCTAAGGACCACCAATCCTTAGAGAAACTTGGGGCTAAACCTATGCATCATGCATCATCATGTATAGGAACCCTTGACGTGGTTTACTTTCCTTAGATTATGTTCTTTTCAATATAACAATTGCACTCGCATAGATTCCTTATACTACTGATGAAAATCTTTATAGGGAATTATCTTTATCATAGTTTAGAAGCTCTATCATAAAAGCTCGATGATCAAATTTTAAGGCTGAAAAGCAGTCAAGGCCTTTGGTCAATTGTAAAGAGCTCATTGTAAAGAGCTCATTTTAAAACACCAACATCTTAAAAACTTAGCAAACTAAATGTGGTAAATAAAACTCTCAGAAATAGGACATGAGCATATAGTCATACCATAATTCATATTAAAAGGACTCATGTAGATGTATACAACTGGACAGCATGCTGTAAAAAGGGTTAGAAGGCAATACAAAAGCTTAGACACTATCTAATATAAATATGATCATTAAGCATCACCAGTATTCCATTGCCTTCTTATTTCTTATGTTCTTCAGATTTTTCCCAAGTCTAATAACATTCTACATTGCTCCCTCCATTAAGAGACTTCTAGAGTAATGTGACCTTGATTCCTTTGAATGAAATTAAAATCCAATAGCAGAATGGCTTCTATGGATCCCTTCATCCTGTCCCCAATTTTCCTTTATTCCTATGTATGGAATTTCACAAGCTAAGCATATTTCTTTTCCATGGTTTTTTTTTTTGGTACGTCTTTTCTTCCCTGCCCTAGGAAGCTCTTTGTTTCTGATCAGCATGTTTGCAAAAAGGGGAAACATCATCATATTGAAATATGATCATTGACAGCCACTAGAGTTTTTGTAAGTCAACACATCGATAAAAGACGTAGCAGGTTCAAGCCTATCTGCATTGTTTTTAGGAAATAAAACTGATTCCAAAAATTCTTCATTAGATAGTTGGATTAGAATGCATAGTAATGTGTGTCTAGAGGCATCTTAAATATTATTATGTTTGTCTCTAGAAAACAGTAATTGGGAAGCATAAGACAAACTCAGCATGTAACAATTGCTGGGCTGGACAGATCCTTCTAATCAGATGGCTAATCTAGGATTATATATTTCTATGTAAAGTACTTAAGGAATTTGCAATAATTCCTACAGCTAGTAACCATCCAGATTTAATCATCCACATTGATTCTCTTTTGCATTTCTTCTTACTGCTTTTTTAGTGAACATGCAAAATCTATTACTTCATACACTATTGTCACTAGATTTCATTTGGTGGATGAAATATTTCTTAACCTCATGCTGGTGCCATAACTTCATAGCCCTATTCAATCACTAACTAAATCATGAGACATTCTAGAAGTCATAGTATGGTTTCTCTGTGTCAACAACATTCTAAATTGTATAAATTCTGGTACAAGGTCGTCACTAGCTTCCTTTCTTTCTTTATTTCCTTTTCTGTCATAGAATGCTAAATTGAAATGATCTTCACATTCTAAATAAGAATAACAAAACAATATATGTACAAACATATATACATATTTACTTATTTTTGTAGTTATGTTCATACAAGTGATTTTTTCTACCCAACAAATTGGTCACACGAAATCTGTTGACATGGAATCACAAGACTTCAAACATAGTTGACAATGAGGCCTGTTCATGTCTTCACATAGATTTGTTCAAATCATATACATTTATGCATTCATGGAATATAAAAGGTTCTCTTTATATTGTATCGCATCCTGAATTTCCGATAGGTTGACCATCATGTCTACTCCTTATTATCATGATTTGATTTAGTGTCATGCTCAACATTGTAATTAACCTTCTTAACTCTACATGTGACTATTTTCAGGTCTACCTTTATATAGTTACGTAAGTAGTCATCTACACCTTTTCTCAAACACTATGCCCAAACATGAAGACTACGAAATCTTACAATCTATTCACTCTCATTTAACCTATTATATATACATATTTGTATAAATATAACTACGTGTTTGCATCTCAAAATTTTCATTGGTTTTGGAGTGCTCCAGAAAAATAAGGTTTTTGTTTTGAAAGAGGAAAGAAAGGGACTCGCCCGTCGGTACGAGGATCGACCATTCCCGGTGCCTTTACCGGGGGTAATCAACCCAAGGACTATGTTTATCATTGATGCATTTCGTTTTAACTTAAACATCTTTTTGATTCTATATGCGGTGTAGAAAATATTGAAAGTTTGGAGTTTCAAACTTTTGAAAAGGTTCTTGAAGAATTGCTTGAAAAAGTGAAATGTTTTGAGGAAAAAGTGAAACTAGTAAATATCATTTGAAAAACTTGTGAAAACATTTTGAAATCACTTTAGTGTTCTCTTAAGACTTTAAGTAGGTTTGAGATTTTGCTCTAATTCGGTTACCACCTAGCTAGAGCTCCATCCCTTCTTGCTTAAGTTCTTTTAGAGAGGTGCTTGTGATCATAAGTGAAATAAAGTGGGTGAGAATGCATGAATGCATTTACACTATATGATTGAAAAAAAGTAAAACATTCCTACCACAACATTCATCTAATATCATTCCTACCATAACATACATCTAAGATTTCGTTGTTATAATTATTATATATAAGAAGGAAAAGTTTTTGAAAATGGATAGAGATTGTAGACCATCAAGCATGATTCCAATATTGGGTCATTACTTGATTTGTGGTCTTATTGAAGTTGGTAAATAGAAAGTTCATGAGATGAGAATGTTAAGAAGAATACAAGAGATAAAACACTCTTATGAAAGGAAAGAGAGAGATATAGAGAAAGACATGCATACTTGTGTACATATCATCACATATAAAGAGAAAAAGATGTATTGATTCGAAGAGAAAGAGAGATTTTAGAGGAAAAGAAAAATATCATACGCATATATGGGTATGAGAAATGTTGTAAGAGAAGATATTTGTCTTGAAAAGAGGAATAAATATTTGAAAGAGAGGAGATGGAACACATGTACATACGTATCCATGCACATATGAAAATTTATAAAATAGAAAGTGAAAGCATAGAGAGAGAAAGATGGGGGTCATCATGTTGGCATAAATGTATATAACATGTGTATACATCCATACCTTCACAAGATTAAAAAAAATCAAGGAACAACTTAAAATTACCAACTTCAAATTTAATGTGGGCCGGAGGGGAGCTTGGACTCATGCAAGAGTCTAAGCTAAGTCCCTAAGGCCATATTAGAAGGTTCTTTTTGAAAATGTTTTGGAAAATATGATTTATATAAGTATAGAATGTTATTATTTAGTTTGTTGTAAGGGATATATTTCTTCCACCGTTGGGTATGAAAGAAAACAAGCAACATAACGAAGCACTCGTTAGGGTTCCTAATGTGATGATTAAGAAAGAATCTAGCGCAAAATGCCATGAAAATGCATATTAACATGTACATTTTCGTGAGGGTTTATCCCGGGTTGGACAAGTCCCAACCTCAAAAATTAATATGAAAATAAAGAGTCCCCAAACCACACTCTCATTCCCGCCATACATTCACATGTAAGTAAAGAACCAAGCAATCATGCGTGCATAATTTATAGATAACATTCAAGGAATGAAAGAAAGAAAGAGAATGATGGAAAAAGCAAAGTTCAATTAAGAGGGAAGACATGATGTAACTATGAATTGATAT
This sequence comes from Nymphaea colorata, assembly GCF_008831285.2. NCBI lineage: Eukaryota > Viridiplantae > Streptophyta > Magnoliopsida > Nymphaeales > Nymphaeaceae > Nymphaea > Nymphaea colorata. The sequence continues at coordinate 22,330,438 of NC_045139.1, read as the reverse complement.
ACCACTTCATCTTCTCATGTTCCCGGTGCACTTGAGTATAGCCTCTTGACTCTAAAATAGAGATTGAGAGCTATCTCTTTTGGCCATGGAGAAATGAGGAAGAGAGGAAAATAAGAGGAAACAAAAAAAAAAACAATAAGAATGTATTCATGAAAAGAAAGAACATGATTAAAATGAAAGATCATCTCATCTTTCCATGCTCCCGGTGCACTTTGAGTATAGCCTCTTGTCTCTAAAAAGAGATTGAGAGCTACCTTTTTTAGCCGTGGGGAGATGAAGAAAGAGATACAATGTTATATTTAATAAAAGAGAAAACATGATTCAATCATGAAACGAAAGATCTTCTCATCTTTTCACACTCCCAATGCACTTGAGCATAGCCTCTTGTCTCTAAAAAGAGATTGAGGGCTATCTCCTTTGGTCATAGAAAGAGGAAGAAGAAAGAAAAAAAAAAAAGAAAATAACAAGGACAAGACTATTGAAGAAATGAAATAACAATAACAACAAAAATATATTCATTAAGGAAAAGAATAACAACAACAAGAATATATTATTGAAGAGAAGAAAGAGCAATAAGATATTAATATAGAGAAAGAACAAGAACAACAAGAATACTTGAAAGAACATGATTTAATCATAAAATAAGATATCATCTCATCTTTTCATGCTCCCGGTGCATTTGAGCATAGCATCTTGTCTCTAAAAAGAGGTTGAGTGCTATCTCCTTTGGCCATGGGGAGATGAAGATGAGAAGAGAAAATGAAAACAACAACAACACTATGTTTAAGAGAAAGAAATAACATAATAATAAGAACATTAATGAAAAGAAAGAAGAGAGAAATGAGAGAGATGAAGATTACATACCTCTAATGGGAAATAACTTAAGGAAGATGAACATCTTCACTTGAAGATCCCCTTTTGAATGAAGCTCCAAAAGTGCTTGCTCTAAGTTGGAGAAGGAAATGAAAAGAGGAAGAGGGAGAGAGAGAGAGAGCTCAAGAGAAACTCTAAGTCTTCAAGTGAGAATACACTAGAGTTTTTTCCAAGGACCAATCTTGCCCAAGAGGGGGGATATGGGGGGGTATTTATAGAGGATTTTGGAGCCAAAACCCAAAATTTGAATTTTTTTGACCTAAAAAGACTAAAATCACCCTCCAAAAAGAGATTTTTTGGCCAAAAGGAAGGGCAAATGAGTCTTGTCCACCCAAAAAGACTAAAATCACCCTCTAAAAGAAGGTTTTTTGGTCAAAAGGAGGGGCAAATCGGTCTTGTTTAAAAAAAAGACTAAAATCACCCTCTAAAAGAAGGTTTTTTGGTCAAAAGGAGGGGCAAATCGGTCTTGTTTGAAAAAGACTAAAATCACCCTCTAAAAGAAGGTTTTTTGGTCAAAAGGAGGGGCAAATCGGTCTTGTTTGAAAAAGACTAAAATCACCCTTTAAAAGAAGGTTTTTTGGTCAAAAGGAGGGGCAAATCGGTCTTGTTTGAAAAAGACTAAAATCACCCTCTAAAGGAGGTTTTATGGTCAAAAGGAGGGGCAAATCGGTCTTAAATGATTGATTTGGATCTGAACTTGGGTTTTGGATCTAAAAGTAGTATTTTGGATTTAATTTGGATCTGAGAGTTCTATTTTGGATTTAATTTGGATCTGAGAGTAGTATTTTGGAAATCTTGTGCCTAAATTTGAATTTCGCACTTGGATAAAACATCATAGTCCTTTAGAAAAAAAATTGGGGTGATTACAGATGCCCCTCTTTGTTAATAAGCCGGTGTTAGCCGTGCTTAGTGACAAAGATAAACGCCACAAATTTTTCAAACAAGATATTTTCATAGAGATGTTTCAGGCTTTACCCCTTACTTGAATGGGTTGTTTGAGCTTAAATTGCAGGTTTAACCCCTTACCTGCATGGGTTTGCCGATTTCAAATTCAGGATTAACCCCCCTGAATGGGTTGCCTTGACTTGCATCACAAGTTGAACCCTTTAACTGTGTGGGTTGCTTTGGCTTGTAGCACAGGTTTAACCCCTTTGCCTGCATGGGTTGCTTTGGCTAGCATTGCAGGTTTAACCCCTTGCCTGCATGAGTTGCCCTCATATTGCGGGTTTAACCCTTTACCTGCACGGGTTGCTCTCAAGCCCTGAGCGATAAAAATAAAAATGCCCCAGTGTAATTGTCATGTTTTACAACTGGGAAGAATCTAGATTGAATAGTCGATGTGGAAACACAAATGTTTGACATTGATTGGAAAATGAATACAAGAGAACTAGGCATAAAATTTCTTGAGGTGAAGGGCATTAACAGGATCGGCAAATTCCACCCCATCAGCATCAATTAGTCGGTATGAATTGTGGGGCAAAACTTCCTTAATGACATATGGGCCTTCCCAATTTGGTGCCCACTTGCCTCGTGGTCGTCCTCTCAGGTACACTGCAGATCGTAGGACCGAATCATTCATTTTGAACTGTCTCTCGATAACTGACTTGGCAAATTGTCTGGCTACCCTTTGGCGATAAGCTTCAGCATGTTCAGCCGCTTTTAGCCTCTTTTCATCTAGCAAATCGAGTTGCATTAGCCTTTTTTGTTGATATTGAGTAAGAGGGAGCTCTATGAGAGAAGCGAACTTCAAAGCAGGTTTCAACACATGTAATGGTAGAACCACTTCTGTTCCATAGACTAGCTCTGCTGGAGTGGCATTTGTTAGAGTTCTCATAGTGGTGCGATATGCCCATAGAGCGTTGTGCATCTTTTCATGCCAATCTCTTCCTGTTTCTACTGTCCGTTCCAAGATGCGGATCAGGATCTTGTTGGTAGCCTCTGCTTGTCCATTGCCTTGGGGGTAATAAGGAGCTGAAAAATGGTGCGTGATGTGGTATTTGCTGCACAACTGCCTCATCTTTTCATTCTTGAAATGAGTTCCATTGTCTGATATTATATCATGAGGGACTCCAAATCTGCAAAGAAGATTTTTGTGAATGAAGGACACTACATGACGTCCTTCCACCGTTCTAAGTGTGACGACTTCTACCCACTTGGTAAAATAATCTGTTGCAGCAAGAAAATACTTATGGCCGTTAGAAGCTGCAGGGGATATCGGTCCGACTACGTCAAAGGCCCACATTGAAAACGGCCAAGGAGATGTCACAGAATGCAAGTGAGATGCTGGGGCATGAATTACTGGAGCATGCAGTTGACATTCTTTGCATCTTTTGACAAATTGGTGACAATCTTTTTGCATGGTAGGCCAATAATACCCTGCTCGAATTATTTGTTTGGTGAGGGTTTGGTAACCAACATGGCCTCCACAATCTCCTCGATGTGATTCTTCGATTACTTTCTTTGCCTCATCTTCATCAAGGCACCGAGAGTATTCAGTGCTAAATCCACGTCTGTATAATACCCCTGCTAGGATAAAGTACTTGCTGACATACGTTGTATTGCTTTTTGTTCATTTTTAGACATTTCAGTCGGGAATTCTCCGCTTTCAATATACCTTTTGATGTCATGGTACCAAGGCGTATCCCCCCCTTGGATATGATGAACATGCGCCATCGTTTCAAAAGCAGGGTGTTTTAATCTTCCAATCTCAAAAGAGCGGATTGCTTCATTGGTTCGAAAAGTGATGGTTGATCCTAAGCTCGCGAGGCCATCCGCAATAGGGTTACCTTCTCTCTTTACGTGAGCCAATTGTACTTCTTCGAATTGACAGATTAAGGAGGTAGCAATTTCTTGATATGGCACCAACTTTTCATCTTTGACTTGCCATTCTCCATTCACTTGGTTTATAATAAGCTGAGAGTCGCCGAAGGCATGCACTCTTTTCACTTGAAAACTCAATAAGGAACGAAGTCCTTGTATGAGGGCTTCATATTCAGCCATGTTATGGGTACATGGAAAATCAAGTTTCAAAGAGTACGGGATCATTTCGCATTATGGAGTGATGAGTAAGATGCCTATGCCTGCTCCCATCACATTTCTGGACCCGTCAAAGTACATCTTCCATGTCGAAACCGTTTCCAATCTTAGTACATGTTCATCTGGAAACTCATCATTTGTTCTGATTTCTTCGTACTGAGGGAAGTCTGCTAACTGATCCGCAATTGTTTGTCCTTTGATTGACTTTTGAGACACATATTCAAGATCATATTGCATCAACAGAACTTGCCATTTTGCGATACGCCCATTAAGGAATGGTTGTTCCAAGATGTACTTGAGAGGATTTAGTTTGGAGAGTATCTTGACCTCACAAGCCAATAAGTAATGTCTCAACTTCTAACACATCCAAACCAATGCCAGACAAGTTTTCTCTATTAGAGAGTACTTCTTTTCGTACTGAACAAAAGTCTTGCTAATGTAATAGATTGCATATTCGATGCGACTTCCTTCCTCATATTGTGTCAAAAAGCCGCCACATGCTGACTCATTCACTGTGATGTAAAGCAGCAGTGGTCTTCCCAACGTTGGTGTAAACCCCATTCAAACTTGACACCTTTCCTCAGTAGCTGGTTGAATGGCTCGCATCTCATGGCCAGATTGGAAATGAATCGTCTGATGGATTGGATTCGTCCTTGCAAGCTTCGCAACTCCTTGATATTGGTAGGTGGTGGCATATCGATTATTGCCTTGGCTTTTGTAAGATCCATTTCAATTCCCTTCTTACTGACCATGAAACCCAACAGTTTGCCTGACTCAACCCCAAACACACATTTTTGAGGATTCAGGCGAAGCTTGTACTGTAAAAGCCTCTCGAATACTTGGGCAAGAGTTTCAATGTGATCTTCTCTTGTCTTGGATTTGATCAATATGTCATCGATATATGCATCCATGATTTTATGCATCTGGTCATGGAAGATGGCGGCCATGGCTCTTTGATAGGTTGCTCCAGCATTCTTCAACCCAAATGGCATTACCGTGTAACAAAAAGTACCCCATGGTGTAGTAAAAGCGGTCTTAGGTTGATCTTTGACTGCTAATTTGATTTGATTATATCCCGAATATCCATCCATGAAAGAAAACATTGCATGGCCTGCAGTACTGTCTACCAATAGATCAATGTTTGGAAGAGGATAATCATCCTTCGGTGTGGCTTTGTTCAAGTCTCGAAAGTCGATGCACAACCTAACTTTGCCATTTTTCTTGGGGACCACCACGATGTTCGCCAACCATTCGGGGTAATCGATGGCACGAATGAATTTTGCCTTTAGCAAGTCCTCTAGTCCTTCTTTTACAGGGCCTTCTAGTCGAGGGTCAAGCTTGCGCAATTTTGCTTAATCGGCTTGCAATTAGGATTTAAGGGCAAACGATGTTCAACCAATTGAGGGTCTAAGTCTGGCATATCTTCATAAGTCCAAGCAAAAGCTTCTTGGTTACTTATAAGAAAGTCCACCAATCTTTTCTTCTCATTCGCTGACAAACTGGTGCCAATTTGAAGAATTTTAGGATCTTCACTGGTTCCAATATTAATTTCTTCAATTGGATCATTCACCAAAGATGAGGGATGCTCTTGTTTCTGAATCTGAGTGAATTCTGGTAATTCTGACTCGGGTATTGCCATAGGTTCCATTTCACCGACTGCTTGTTCGATAAATGCTTTCTGGGGGGACTTTCGTGGAAAAAGAATAAATTGAGACATATTGAGTTCCGACATCCTGTAAAGAGGATAAAGGAAAGAGTTGGACGAAATTGACAACAAAAAAATTACTTGCATTTGCATATATATAAAAAAAAAAGTTCTTAGTTCATAGAATGGGTTCTCTCATGAGACGAGACAAAAAGATGTTTAAAATTACAAAATTCATGGGAGGATTTTGAAACAAAAGTGAATACTATCAGCCCCCAAGATCTTCTTCAAATTCCTTCATGATATCCCAGTCCTCTCATGTTCATCTGAAAAGATATGCTAATTGGTTGCAAGATGCCATCTTCATTTTTCCCAAGGCCAGTGAATGGACCGTAGCCACCTTTCAGAAGCAACTAAAAACCCTTGGGGTTTTTCATGAAATGAACATACAATAGGTGTTCTTGGTAACTTGCACGATTGCTTGAAATAGCATAAGCATTCCCGGATGGTTCCTCTATCTCCATGTTCTGCATCCATTCTTCCAAAGGTCTGTCCTTTGTTGTTCTTATGCTCGGTACATCTACCGGATCAATTGGCCTAGGGAGCATAGGTTGCATCAACCTCTTGACCGGATCCTCAGCACGGATAGTGATGACTGATGGACCAAAATTCCATTTTAGGCATTGATGAAGAGTGGATGGGATCGCTCGTACTTGATAGATCCAAGGTCGTCCCAAAAGCAGGTTGTATGATGGTGGTACGTCTACCACATGAAATACAATGCAATGGCTAGTATTTCAATGATCACATTCATGTCGAGGGTACCTTTGCTGTTCATGCCTCGGCCATCGTATCCGTAGATCTTGGTATTATCAGAACGATATTCGTTTTCACGAAACCCCAATGTTTTAGCCGTGAGATCAGGACAAATACTCAAACCACTTCTCCATCAATCAAAACATGTGGCACCGTCATCCCATCGACCTGAACAACGATGTAAAGAGCATCTTCATGGAAATATCCCCATTTTGAGAGGTCTTTTTCTGAGAAGGTAATTGACTGATTTTTAGAAGCTTGAATCGAGTCTCCCTCATCCATACGCTCTTCCAAGGGGAGAACGTCCAAATAGCATGGATCTTCATCTGAGGAGTCATTTGATGATTCGTCGCCTTGTAAGATAAAAGTCTTTGGAATCATAGGAAGTTTCTTGGGCAAACTTTCTATCATGTCTTTCATCATAGCAATGAAATCTAGAGGTTCCTTACCTTGGTCTACCACCATGATTTTGTGTGAGCTGCTCCCAATATAAGGTCGAATGTGCTCTTGTGGATGGTACGGAAGTGGAGTGACTGTAGTGATCATGGCTACTACCGCCTTTCCATGGTCAGGGAATGGATTCCTTAGTATTTCAGGGATACTATCATCACAAATCTTGAGATCTTTGTTGATGAAGTCTTGAATAATATTTTTGAGAACAAAACAATCCTCAGTGTCATGACCAGGGGTACGATGAAACTTGCACAGTTTTTCTTTATTTCCTCCCATCATTTTCGGAGGCTCTGACACTTTGGCAAGACGATAGTTCCTTTGGCGAGAAGGTATTCCAGGATCTTCTCCCGAGACTGGCTCAGAGGAGTGAATTTTCGGTCGTAGCTCCAACCTGGGTGTTTGTTCTTCCTTTCATCGTCGCCTTTGAGAAACTGTGTGTTCTTCTTGAAACTGACTCCCTTGTCATGCTTGTAGTTATTATCATGGTCCTTTCTAATGCCAGCATTGGCTATGAATTGTGCAGGCAGTTGTGTCCTTCCTCCTTTCTTTCCATCTTCTTTGTACTTAGGAGCAATAATTCCATCAAAATCTCCTTCCTCAATCCCTTCTTCTATCGAGTTTGCTTGTTCAATTAACTCAGCAAAGGTTTTGATCGGGGCATTGCGGATGAGACTTTTCAAGGGTTGGGCAAGATTTTTCCTAATGAGTGACAAGGCTTGTGTCTCAGAAATGGGCTCCTTCATCTTATTGCATTGCATTCTCCATTTTGGATGAATTCTCGAGCCTTTTCTCCTGTTTCTGACGAAGACTGCAAATGGTACTGAGGGTTGGAGCCATGGGAGCATTTTGTTCAAATCTTTCAACAAACATGTTAATCAACTTGTCAAACTCCTTCAGCTCGATTGGATTGATATTTCTTTATACCATTGTGCGGCAATGCCTTCAAGACTTCTTGGAAAATATCGGAACAAAGCTCTGTTATTTGTCCGAATTTTGTAGCAATCATTGAAAAAGGTTGAAAGATGAACGTGTGGACAGGTGGTTCCATCATATCTGATGAATTCTCTAGGCAAGCCTTTCACGTCTTCGTCTCCTTCAATGCCAAGGTAGTAGTCCTCACATGAGTATGAACGTTTTCCCTTCCCCCTAAGCTCAAGATTGTTCATTCTTTTCTCCATTTCGTAGAATCTGCGCTTAGTCGGACTTTCATCATCACTTGATTCGACCAATTCTGGCCTGGTCTTTTTCTTTTGCCCTTGATCTCCTTTACTTTTCTTCAGAATCTCACTGTCTGAGCTGCTGCTAGTGATGTATTTCTTTGTCTTTTTTACTTTCTTGGTAGGTTTTCTCTTCCTTTTGGGCTTCTCTTCCGAACTTTCAGTGGTGATAGACTGGGTGAGCTGTTTTCTATCATAACATCTTTCCCTTTTTATTTTTCTTTGTTGTCTTTTCTTTTTGAGAGAAGACAGTTCGGGTTTTTCTTCCTTACTAGTTGTCAAATCTGAACTCAAATGGTCTTCATCCTCAACAAAAGACTTGTTTTTCTTCTTTCTTTTCTGCTTGCAGTCTTTTCATTATCCGTCTCTGAGTAACCATCAAAGCCTTTTGCTCTTCTTGCTCCTTCATAAATCGCTCCATGAACAAACGGAACATATAGTAGCTTCTGGCTCGATTGCTGGGAGGCCAAGTGTTTCTGGACGGAGTTCAGAGGATGAAGCCTCGTTTTGAGGAGTCTGCTTAGCTTGCGATCTAGTTTCAACCATCTTGTGGCTTTCAAGTATTCACCTTATGACATAAGAAAATAGAGTTATTGGATGGAAATGATGACAAAATGAAGGTTCATATTGCATTACAAGTTTTAAAAGTTACATCCATAGACACTAATAAAGATGACAACGACAGAAGGAATACAAAGTTGACAACATAAAACTTTTAGGGAAGGATGGATGGTGGTCGGTTGGCATCCCACCACTCAGCATATTCCTTCTTCACCACTGGGCCTATGAACCAAGTGTATGATATTTGTGTCTTCCATTCTTGTCGAGCTACTGCAAACAATGCCGTCCATTGAGGAGAACTAAGGTCAAATTCAGGAATAGCTCCAATTGGTGCATGCACAGAGACCATCTTCTGCCTTTGAGAGAACTGTCTCATA